>NC_092249.1:7567068-7592068 GCF_036320965.1 Panulirus ornatus
ATATATACACATGCACACATATATAATGTAACGATTAAATATTGTAACGATTAAATGTTGATAAGTTAAAATTTCCTTGAATACCTGACGAAGGTGTTCTGGCTTGTTTCTGACTAATGGTTATAACTAGACATTGACCGCCTTAACGACCTTGGCAATCGATGGTCCTAAAGCCGAAAGAACCAACCAACCAGCGAGAGTTGTTTGATGATAACGACCGGCAGTCATGTGATGTTGGCTTGGGATGTTTTCATTGATATTTCAGAGATGTAGGTGCTGAAAATATGAACACTAAGTCATCAGTCTGGGCTGTGCTCAAGGTTACACAGGTTTCGCTAAACGTGATCCTGTAGGCATTCCTACATCGATGCTATTTTACACTTGCTCACCGTTTCCCGCGTCTCATTCGCTCACATCCACTCTCTGAGTGTCATGTGCGATGCACCGAAACCAAAGCCTCTTTCTTATCCATAACCAGCCCCATAGACTTTTCCGTGGTTTCCCTTGACACTTTTTTTGTGCCCTGGTTTAACTCGTCACCTCACGTCACCCCCTGTATGCCGCACCACTCCAGTTCGTTCTATCCCGTTCTTGCCTCGCACGCTACTGTATGTTCAGGCCGAAAACACTCAAAACTTCTTTCATTTTATCCTTCCACTTTCTCCTCGTTTTCACTCTTTCTTCTTCCTTCCAATTCTGATTCGTGTATCCTCTTGGTCGTTCTTTTCTCGCTCATCCTCCATATGTTCAAACCATTTCAGTAGACGCCATTCAGTTTTATTTTCCATGTATCCTCTTCTTGCTATATACCTAATATTATTCATTATAGTTCAGTCCTGTTGATTTTTTTTTTTCATTTGGCGTTAATTTTATTCTACTTTCCTGGAAAGGACGATCCTATTTTTGTGATTTTTTAACCTGGAAAGGACGATCCTACATATATAATCCTTTTATCCTGGAAAGGACGTTTTTATATGTAGTTTTCTGTTCGCCGGAAGAGGACGTTTTTGAACGTATTTCCTACTTCTTTGAACGTTGGTGCCATACAAGATCTCGGAGAACAAGTGCGTGTTCTTACTAGAGGCT
This sequence comes from Panulirus ornatus, assembly GCF_036320965.1. Taxonomy (NCBI): domain Eukaryota; kingdom Metazoa; phylum Arthropoda; class Malacostraca; order Decapoda; family Palinuridae; genus Panulirus; species Panulirus ornatus. The sequence continues at coordinate 7,568,155 of NC_092249.1, forward strand.
GTCCACTCTGTGTGAAGCTAGTTTATCATAGACGTAATCGTGTTTATGTAGAGAGGGATCTTGCAGTGCGCTCAGAACAACACATGTGTTTGAGAAGATTATATTCTGCTGTACCGAGACTCAGTCTTCATCAAATTATTCCCACTTACACTTAGCGTCACAGATTATATTTTGTAAATATTATATTAGATAACTCTTGATTGTCACATGATTCGCTGGAGAGAATATACGTCGAGACGAATCACATGAGATTGATTCAGATGAGTCCCATACAAAGGCAGAGCTCGAAGGCATTTATACTATTAAGGTGATATTCATAGCAGGACTTTTTCCAACAAAGTCATCGAATACAAATCGTGACTATTAAGTCTGGAGTGGGAGACAAAGATGCTTAGATACAGTAGTAATAAAGACAGTGAGACAAATGATAATTGAAATGAGGGATTTACTGTAAAAAAAATGTCAGATTATAAGCTCCAAGCTGTTGTCATGGACAGGTTCTTCATCTAATTTCCTCGTTGTTTACTGTAAATATATGTGAAACCTACCCGCTCCCTCAACAGACTTTGTATGACCATTTGTGACCACCTATCCTCACTTAATGTCTTGTGATCCTGGAATATGACATATCACTTCTGCCTTTCACCTAGACAATTACTGAGGGTCACTCATACGAGGCCCTGGAGGCATATCAACACGCAGTCATATTTCCTACCGGCGCAATTAAGTCCGAGGTTTTATTTCCCCTGTTTGTGAAATGACTCTAATTCTCCCTTTGTCTCAAGGAGCAACTGCCTCTCTTGATTAAACGAGGAACTTTTTAAGTATCAGGTGTTAGAACTTGAATGACCTCTTGAGTGTAGATAAGGCTGGAAGTTCCATCTTGGACTCGGATCAGCTGGTGTCGGGCCCAGGCTGGCCACGTAAGTATGATGATTACGTTCGTGGATACTTCCTGTAGGAGGTGGTCGGATCCTCTCTAATGCTAGGGCGTGTCTCACGGCCCCAGGTTCTGAGTACGGGAAGGCCGTAATCGTCACCTGACAGTCAGTTAGCTCTTCTGTATACCTCGCAAAAGGTCCTGGGTTCGAATCCTGGCTTTTGGAGAGTATTATGCGTTCTATGAAAGTGAGCGTTCATATGCTATATATATATATATATATATATATATATATATATATATATATATATATATATATATATATATATATATATATAATCATTGCAGGGAAATAACAAAAATTAAGAAAAAATAAGGATGAGGCCCCAATGAGGTAATTAGAATTAATTACTGAAAATTGCCTATCACAGATATGAAAATTAGTTATGCATATTTATAAAAATATTACATGACAGGTTTTCCATGGCGATAATTGCGTATCTAGACGAAAAAAAAAAGAATGAAAATGAATAATGTCTCATTTGCCGACATTTCATAGATGCATTGGTGTAATTGTGAGCCTGTGATTAGAATATGTCCGTGCAGGAGAGCTCCCGTTTTTTGGTTGTATCTACTCGAAATTGTCGGTAAAATTGTCAATAGACTGAAATTGCTATTGTGTTCACGTTGAGGGAATTCAATGGCTATTCCAAAATTTGCATCAAATTCAAGATTACATTTTCTGCAAGTCCTGAAGTGTTCAGATCCCTTATTAAACCATGAAGTGTTCAGATTGCTTGTTAAACCATGAAGTGTTCACATCCCTTGTTAAACCACGAGGTGTTCACATCTCTTATTAGACTATGAAGTGCTCAGGTCTCTTGTAAAACCATGGATTATTCAGATCCCTTGTTGAACTATGAAGTGTTCAGATCTCTTGTTAAACCATGAAGTGTTCAGTCTCCTTGTTGAGCCATGAAGTGTTCAATTTCCTTGTTAAACCATGAGGTGTTCAGTCGCCTTGTTGAACTATGAAGTGTTTAGATCTTTTGTTAAACCATGAAGTGTTCAGTCTCCTTATTGAACCATGTAATGTTCAGATATCTTGTTACATCGTGTAATGGTGAAACACATTTCTATTTCCACTGATGAACACCTCTCACCATCATCAATTCTGAACTGGATTCAGAATTATATTATTTGTATATTTTTTTAAAACTGGTCAAACCACATTTGTCACTGTGATGTGCTCAGTGTCAAAAGGAAAAAGAAAAGTAAAAGAATTCAATCGTGTGCCTCTGAGGATTGCCTCTTCTTGTTCATTGTTTTCATTGTATGAAATTTGTGACAAATAACTCTCAAAGCTGTAGCTCCATAGGAGAGGTCAAGGTTGCTCCCATTACGGAGTTCTAGTGGAAATACGTATGTAAGGGTATCCACTGTGATAGCCACAAGGGTTATGAAGCGCGAAGATCCGTGCACTAGTGATAAATCACATCTATAGAGATATAGATATGAAGGTATGAAGTTCACGAAAGCATCCAGTGTATATATATATATATATATATATATATATATATATATATATATATATATATATATATATATATATGTAGCATTTATGGATCTGGAGAAGGCGTATGATAGAGTTGATAGAGATGCTCTGTAGAAGGTGTTAAGAGTATATGGTGTGGTAGGTAAGTTGCTAGAAGCAGTGAAAAGTTTTTATCGAGGATGTAAGGCATGTGTACGAGTAGGAAAAGAGGAAAGTGATTGGTTCCCAGAGAAAGTCGGTTTACGGCAGGGATGGGTTATGTCTCCATGGTTGTTTAATTTGTTTTTGGATGAGGTTGGTAGAGAGGTGAATGCAATACTTTTGGAGAGAGGGGCAAGTCTGTTGTAGATGAGAGGGCTTGGGAAGTGATTCAGTTGTTGTTGGCTGTTGACACAACGCTGATGGCTAATTCGGGTGACAAACTGCAGAAGCTGGTGACTGAGTTTGGTAAAGTGTGTGAAAGAAGAAAGCTGAGAGTAAATGTGAATAAGATCAAGGTTATTAGTTTCAGTAGGGTTGAGGGACAAGTCAATTGGGGAGTAAGTTTGAATGGAGAAAAACTTAGATATCTGGGAGTGGATTTGGCAGCGGATGGAACCATGGAATAGAGTGAATTGGAACGATGTGGTATACCGGGGTCGACATGCTGTTAATGGATTGAACCAGGGTATGTGAAATGTCTAGGGTAAACCATGGAAAGTTTTGTGTGGCCTGGATGTGGAAAGGGAGCTGTGGTTTCGATGCATTACACACACACACACATATATATATATATATATATATATATATATATATATATATATATATATATATATATATATATATAATCCCTGGGGATAGGGGATTAAGAATACTTCCCACGTATTCCCTGCGTGTCGTAGAAGGCGACTAAAAGGGGTGGGAGCGGGGGGCTGGAAATCCTCCCCTCTCGTTTTTTTTTTTAATTTTCCAAAAGACGGAACAGAGAAGGGGGCCAGGTGAGGGTATTCCCTCAAAGGCCCAGTCCTCTGTTCTTAATGCTACCTCGCTAACGCGGGAAATGGCGAATAGTTTAAAAGAAAGAAAGAATATATATATATATATATATATATATATATATATATATATATATATATATATATATATATATATATATATATATATATGATACGCTCGTTGTTTGTCTAGTACAATTGCATGTTTACCAAATGACGTCCTAGCTACGTCTCTTCATTGTATATCAACTGTGTTGTATTTCTCTCTTGTGTCTCCCCTGATGATGTGATTATTACACGAAAGTGCACTTGGGACTTGTGTTTCATTTTCCCCGTGGACTCATAGGAATATATATATATATATATATATATATATATATATATATATATATATATATATATATATATATATATATATATATATATATATATATGATTTTATATTATATATTGCTAATTTGCAGCGAATATGGTGAGGTACATTCAAGGATGTCACTCCTTCGTGGAGGCTTTTCAACTTTCTCGTCAGCAGATCATCTTTCTGGCGAGGGAACCATTGGTTGAGGTTGGGGATTAATGATCCAGATGTCTCGTAAGTCGAGCCAGTTTATGGCTTCTCCTGAGGCGACTTAAAGCCATAAAAAGCTGACATTAGAACAACCGCGTGGATTACCGAGACGATAAATGAGAACGCTAACCTTGAGAGCGAAATCGCCTGGCTTGGAAATTTTACTTTAGTGGGAAGAACGCCTCATTCTCCAGAAAGGCTATGGGACTTTGCGTTGGCTCTGCTCTCTGTGCTGGCCTCATTGTGAGTGACTCATTGTGAGACGAGATTCAGAATTCAGGAGGGGGGTCTCACTTGTGACCTTACTTGTGTGTGTCACACAGTCTCATAATTTGGAAACTCATAGACGATGGATACTCAGAGCAGTAAGAGAAAACACTCACCAGGTTTACTCATAATTTGGAAACTCATAGACGATAGATACTGAGAGCAGTAGGAGAAAACACTCACCAGGTTTACTCCTCAGACTTCGCTGGCTGGTGACAGAACACACACGTCAGACCTCGCTGGCTAGAGTGACTCTATGCTCTCTGTACTCTGTACTGTTTCACTCTAGATAAGGGATCAATCCTTTTACAGGTCAGGTTAGGTTCACTCGCTCCTCAGTCTCAGATCCTACAACCGCTCAGTTTTTCCTCATCATACTTCAGCTTCATGTTTTTTATATTGACTGCTGTTTTGTCAATTCTCTCACGAAAACACACAAAAAAAAAGTTGTTCAAGACACACCCAGCTACCCAGGTCAACGCCCGCCACGTAACCCCCCTTAATCACTCTCCCCTACAACGGTTACGGCCAGACAAAGCAGACAGTGTTTGGTCTATAAAGATTGGTGCTGGACGACGGGAATCAAGTGTGATTTTGGGATTTAAATACTTTGTTAAGTACTGGATTGTCTCCACGAAACATGCCATGCCACATGTATAGAAAAATTACGTTAAATAGAATTGTATGAACTCCTACTGAAGTGCGATTTCACCTTCATTCTATCATATATATATATATATATATATATATATATATATATATATATATATATATATATATATATATATATATATATACTAGTCTATGCCAGGTGCCCAGTCTATCTGCCAACGCGTAGGGGAGGATAAACAGCTGGGATGACTGTGGACCGACTGCTGCAACCAGGATACGAACCGCATGATACGCTCGATCCCAGGTGCCCTGGGAATGCGTCACGGTCCATGACGCTGACAGCTTCGCTACGGAGCTAACCTGATTAAGAAGGTCGTAACGAGAAATCGCCTTTGAGATCTGGACCAATTGGAATTATCTGTCACTGTCGACCATTTGTCATTGAGTGTAAAATGTTCAGTAATCATTATTAGGAAATTTTGATGTGATATTTTTTTTTTTTTAAGCTGTCATGCTATGATGAACGAAATATACCGCATCCCCCCCAGCTATTGTTTGTGTGCACACGCACTAAAAAATTTTCCCCATGTTCTCGGTCATTGTAGACTTTTAGATCTTCCCTTGATTCGTTTTACCTCCGAGGATGACGAACACCCAGGCCACACTGGGGGACCCTCTACTGGGACAAAAATGCATGGAGACCTCCATACCGACGCAGCATGAGGCGTCCGTGATTCATTCCTTCTATTTCTAGGACCACGTCCCTTCTTCGGGTGACACGTTCATCAATCCAGTGAGGTAGATTTGACTCTTCATCGTCGTACGCTTAAGAATTGTACGTACAGCCCCGTACATGCCCAGAGAGGCTCGTATCAAAGAGATATACTGTCTCGCCGAGCCGAAGAACTGTAAGTTATCTCTATGAAACTAAGGTTGAATCTGAGTTATGTGACCAGTAGACAGTCACACGATCTCCCGCTTCAGATGGAGTCACACCTAATGGGCCTCATCCTCTTCTAGGTTTGACTAAAGGAAATTGACGAAACACCCAAGGTTCATGTGCCCAGTCCTTCATACATCTTCAGACTTCCCCTCTCAACTTAACCCCGACTACAGGTGGCGGATTATCTGACGTTAAAACTAAGCTTCTCCTTGATCTGTTTATACTGGCCAACCAGCAACTCACCACTGTGGCTCTCACAGAGGACCCCTTAGGTTCGTCTCGCCTCATCTCACACCCTACATTCTTGAAACTTTATAACAAACTCATATATATTCCCATGTAACGTTTGTCTCTCTCACAGAGGTTAGCCGTGGACGAGTGTATGGGCGATATTGAGCAGCAAGACGTAATTCAGTCGTCCATGTCCCTGTGGACTGCCCCATTCATCCTCGTGCCCAAGGAAGACTGTACCTGGCATCCTTTGATAGTTGTGCCTTCAACCAACTCAACCACACCTGACAAACTTCAACCCATCAACCCACTCCAACACGTAAGTGGTAATGAAGTTCATTTTGACACTTGGAGTGCTCCAAGACCTTCGGCAAATTCCACTTGATCCCCACAGCCAGCCTTTGACTTGTTGTCAGGATATCAACCCATCACTATGAGTTCACAGAACTGCCCCCCGACCTCTGGTCAAGTCTCTCTATGACCAATATACTCTGGTACCTCATAGGATTAAAACTCATGTAGTAATGCCTCGACGACACAGTGATTATGAGCCGTCTTAATGCATTTGGTGCGTATCGAGAAAGTCCTCACTCACTTCAGAGAAGTTGATCTTGAGATGAAATGATTTAGATGCAAATACAAAGTACTTAGACCCCATAGCAGAAGCCCGCGATGTGTCGCTTGATGAATACTAAGTACTTAGACTCCATAGCAGAAGCCCGCTACGTGTTGCTTGGTGCTCATAAAGACCCAACATCCTCGACCCAGAAAGTACGTGCTTTCGTTGGACTGGCTGGATCTTACAGATGTTCATTTTACAAGCGCTCAGCAGTTTGGATGTATCTCTATGTTGCTGAAGAAGGACAAGCCCTTGGAATGTGTGCGCTAAAACATTAGTAGCATTTTTCTGCATATAGCCTAGCTGTTACTTATCTAATTCCCAAGCAAATGGTTGCGGGTTCGAGTCCTTGCTGTTTGAGGGCATTATGTAGATCAGGCAATTGTTTCATTATGTCTCACCAGATGTAAATCACCCAAAGAGGAAATTCGGGAACAGACTTTTGTCTTTAAATGTACATTTGCAGCAGTTTTGAAAATAGAAAAAAAAAGTAGTGAGCATATCTTCCAAACATTACAGAAGAAATATTACACCTGGCAAAACTGGAAGGCTTTCGTATGTCTGGAGATGGCGTGGCAAATCTTTTCTTCTTTCTTTCATTTCCCGGAAGAGCTGTAACTCTTCAGGTCCGTTCCAGTGAAGAGACACATGATCCTTACGTGTACCTGAGTTTATTGAGAAAGCTGAAGTGTGGACTGAAGTCTGGCTTATGTCATGGGAGCGTTGGCCACACCTGCTCATCCACCACGTTCACCGTAGTATGCAGGTGTGTGGTGAGTTAGTATGCAGGTGTGTGGTGAGGCAGTATGCAGGTGTGTGGTGAGGTAGTATGCAGGTGTGTGGTTACGTAGGATGCAGGTGTGTGGTGAGGTAGTATGCAGGTGTGTGGTGAGGTAGTATGCAGGTGTGTGGTGAGGTAGTATGCAGGTGTGTGGTGAGGTAGTATGCAGGTGTGTGTTGATATAATATGCAGGTGTGTGGTGAGGTAGTATGCAGGTGTCTGGTGATGTAGTATGCAGGATCTTGTGCATTGCATATCATAGCTTTGTGTTGAACTCTTGATCCTGTGCACTGCATATCATAGCTTTGTGTTGAACTCTTGATCCTGGGGACTGCATATCATAGCTTTGTGTTGAAATCTTGTTCCTGGGAATTGCATATCGTAGCTTTGTGTAAAGATCTTCATTTTGTAAACTGCATATCTCATCTTTGTGTTAAAATTTTCTTCCTCTGAACTGCATAAAATAACCTTATGTTGATATCTTGATACAGAGAACTGTCAAGGCTGTAAAAGTTCTCAGGATGAAGAACTTTTACCTTCGTTCGGAAGCTTTAATTGAAATATGTCTTTCTTTACAGAAAGTGAATGAAAGGTGATAGGAGTGAAGATATTAAGTACATGAAAGAAACTCTGTTGAATTCTCAGCCAGAGAAATTGAAAGCTCTGTTAATTGCAGGTATCATGGCTGCATGGGGGCGAGCCCATGTAGGTTCGAGATCCTGGTCGCGGCAGTCTGTCCACAGTCAACCCAGCTGTTCATCCTCTCCAAGAGTCTGTCGATTACATGGATACCTGACGATTTTCAGGTGAGACACTCTAAAGTGTCCTGGGGAAATTATCATGTTTCATTATCCTCGTGGTTATCAGTAAATACTAGATCATGCATACTACTGTGTAATAATCGTGTAATAATGGCGTACTACTGTGTAATAATCGTGTAATAATGGCGTACTACTGTGTAATCGTGTAATAATCACGTCATCAAGGGAGACACAGCAGAGAAATATAACAGTCAGTTGATATATAAAGAAGAGACGTAGCTAGGACGTCATTTGGTAAACATGCGATTGTATCCATTTATACAATATTAATAGATTTACGTCAGACATGATTTTACAGATAACTTATAACCAACTGATTTTTGCATCCACTATCACGTACCATGTATCCCCGTCTCCACAGGCACCAAACTCAACAATCTGATATGAAATTGTATTCGATTCCCACCTGTCCACACACACACACACACACACACATACAGAGTCAGGGAGACAGCCTCTCCTGATTGCATGTTCCGTACGTTCATAAGACCACCTGCTCAACACAAAGCATCTGTCACCCCTGGGCAACACCAGTAAGAGGTTCCAGGATACATTATAGTGTTACTGGATGTGTTCTGTCTCTTCTCTCTGTGTATGTGTCCTGTGCGGTGGGCGTTACACGCTGAACGAAATAGATTTCGTATTTTCTCACCAAACTTCACGTGAGTTCTATCACCGATCGTCACAGAACCTTATGGTTGCAAGCATGTGATAGATTTATCTGTTTCACACGTATACAAAGACAATGAAACATATGAACAATAGTTACATATGCACATGTACATATCTACACATGGGCGGTCGTGGTGTAGTGGTTTGCGTCTGATCCTGAGTCAGCACGGCATGGGTTCGAATTCTGGGCGCGGCAGTCGACCCACATCCACCCCAGGTATTTCATGCTACCCTCATAGATCGTCGTGTGTGTGTGTGTGTGTGTGTGTGTGTGTGTGTGTGTGTGTGTGTGTGTGTGTGTGTGTGTCTGTGTGTGTACATAGGAATATAGACATAGTACATACATACAAGGTTAAGAGATTGGCAAAACGATTGTAAAACTCTGCCCTGGTAACAAACAAACAGAAACCACATGAAGGCATATATTTATACACATACATACATGTATGCAACATATACAAAGATGCGAACTCATAGAACATACACGTTCAGAAATATATATATGTATATATATATATATATATATATATATATATATATATATATATATATATATATATATATATATATATATATATTATAATATACATATAAAGATAGAGAGATAAACTCAATTTTACATGATATATATATATATATATATATATATATATATATATATATATATATATATATATATATATATATATATTAAAAGATAGATAGATAGATAAACTCAATTCTACATGAAAGTAAAATGTACAAAGATTCGCCTTTATAAATCTGACTTTTGATTCATCCAGGTCCAATATTCTCTTTTGTCGACAGCTCCAGTTAGGGTCAAATGTCCTCACTTAGGCCGGGCTCTGTGGGGAGAGCGTAGAACAAGAAGACTACGAGTTTTTGAGGATTTGACAGAGGTGAATCTTGACAAGAGCCAAGTTTTTACTCTTCGTAAAAAAAAAAAGTTGTGATTTATATTGAGAATAGTAAATCAATAATATGAGTGAGGTTACAGGAAGGAGAAATGAGGAGGATAGGCGAATGGTGCTAGCTAGGAGGTGGTTAATCCAGAGAAGTAGGTGACTTGTAATGAGGGAGCAAGTAAGCTGAAGATTACTAGCATAGAGAGTGGGAGATAGTTCCCGGGCACCACTTCAACACTCCTAAGTCAGGTGGGCAGCACTCCTCTGGGGCGGCTGTTGTCTACAGCCTACTGACACGGAGGGTGTAAGATGGCTCCCAGGCTCCACTTCAGCACTCCTAAGTCAGGAGGGCAGCACTTCCCTGGGTGGTTGTTGTATTCAGCCTATTGACCCAAAGGATGTAAGATAGTTTCCTGGTCTCTGAGTTGAGAATGAAGACAATTCAGAGAATCGCAAAACCGCCAATATCTAATCATGGAAGGACGGAATAGTTGAAGAATTAGGGCGAAGCAAACTTGATAATGACCAGGTCGAAATCCAGAAACAGAAAAGTGAAAAAAAGTTTCCAATTCGGGACAGTGAACGTCTTCGTCATCTAACCATGACACATGGACAGAGTCTCCCCCCCAGATACCAACACAAGGTTCGTTATGTTCCCTGGGGAGTTGGGTGACAGGTGACGTGACGTTAAACGTGCCATTGTTCCACGAAAGTAACACGAATTGGAAGAATTGTCGTTACCTGAATGAACGAGGACCATTTTGTTGCAGAGACGTACCCCTGTGAAGGACCATCGTGAAAGAGCTGTGTAAATAAAAGGCCCACATGCATACCGGAGTGAATGTAGTCTAAGGATTATCTTCAACATATTAAGAGAATGTTGAAGATTCTTTTTCTCTGGTGGATGCTGTGTCTGATGGCCTTAATGACCCTGACAGTTAATGGATTTACACCTCAAACAACCAATCGACCAATTAGTCGACAGCAGTGTAGAATATTACTAAAGCTGATTTTTCGCCGTCATTTTAAGGAGAGTATGACCTGCTTGCTTGCAGTATCCAAGACTTATATCTTGCATACGCCGGAGTCAAAGGGGTTGACTATGAGGAGATATGCCTGTGTATTATCGTGTGTGTGTGTGTGTGTGTGTGTGCGTGTGTGTGTGTGATTACAATTTGTGTGTTACGAGGAAAGAGTTTAATACTTGTGGTGTCCCGTCTCTCAACCTTGTGTATACGTACCATGTCTTTATCCCCGTGTGTATATATCAAATGAATACACACACACACACACACACACACGCACACGCACACCAGCTTAAGCCAGGTACCCATTTATCGACCAGCCATGAAGAGAAGAGGAATAGCTGGGATTAACCTAGGGCCAACTACCTTGCCCAGAAATCGAATCCATTCCAACCTGATCCCTGGTTGGCCCATGATGTCAGTTACCGCCGGCTATCGGTGTGAATCTTTTTATATTTCTAGTCATAAAATGATGATGAATCATGGCGTATATCAGCAAGGCCGAACTCAGATTAGTTAGTTGTGCTGAAAACGCTTTTAAGACATCCAAAAGAATAAATTTTATTAAAACTGTATTGAGGATATACCGTAAAACTTTCGAGGGGAATGATATTGAAATGCCAGACTATGAAACTTTGGATTGATCAATCTTAAGCTGGCGGAACAAGAAGTTTCCAAGGGGTAAAGAGAACTAGGTTCCCCCTGAAGGTCCGAGAGCCTTGTATGTCAACGTTAACTGGTGCAAACTTTCCTGGCTATCAACCGTCGGGAGCAGCAACTTGTGCGCTGGAAAGAACCAACGCCAGACCAGCTAATATCAACAACACCGGAGGAAACATTGTAACGAAAGACAAACAGGGCTGGCAAATGCGTTCGCATGTTCTGTGTTACTGTTTCAGCGTCTCCCATCCTCTTCAGCGAAATGTGTGGCAATTATAACAGACATGTAATGTTTAACATTTTCGTTAGACGAAGTGTTATTTCTCGTACGGAAACAGGTTCATGTTTGTTATGGTCGTGTGACACATGTCATGTTAAGTGTTCCTGACCGTGAGACGTACATGGGGCGCCCGGGGTCGAGTTCGCGATGGTTCGAATCCTGGTCGCGGCATTCGGTCTACAGTCCACCCATGTATTTATCCCCCGATAGAAGCTGGTCAATAAATGAGAAACCTGGCTTAACCTATATATATATATATATATATATATATATATATATATATATATATATATATATATATATATATATATATATATACACACACACACACACACAGAAAGGCCGCATTCGCTATGCACTGCACCGAAACCACAGCTCCCTACCCACAACCAGGCCCCAAGGACCTTTCCATAGCTTATCACGGCGGCTTCACATGGCTTGATTCAATCTGTTGACCAAACATCGACCTCTGTTTACCATATCGATCCAATTCACTCTATCCCAAATATATATATTGCAATGTATATTGCAGTAAGGTCACAGTTATGAGCTTGATCCAGTATTTGCTGATAACCAAGAGGAAAGATGCAATACGAGAAGTCCCGAGTGCACTTTCGTGTATATTACATCTTCAGGAGAGACTTCGAAATAAAGGTAGAAGATTCAAGCACATCATCAAGGACTCGAACCCTGTACAATTTGTGTGGCTAGGTTGCCCAGCACAGCAAAGCAGATAGTGTACCACACAAATGATACGGGGTTCGAATTCTTTTCATTTGAAGAGCATTACATGTTTTATGAAAGTGCACGATTCTCTCTCTCTCTCTCTCTCTCTCTCTCTCTCTCTCTCTCTCTGTATATATATATATATATATATATATATATATATATATATATATATATATATATATATATATATATATATATATTATTCCTGTGGATAGGGGGGAAAGAATATAATAAATAAATAAATAAATATATATATATATATATATATATATATATATATATATATATATATATATATATATATATATATATATATATATATTATCCCTGTCAATAGGGGAGAAAGGATACTTCCCAAGTATTCCCTGCGTGTCGTGGAAGGCGACTAAAAGGGGAGGGAACGGGGGGCTGGAAATCCTCCCCTCTCATTTTTAATTCTCCAAAATAATTAACAGAGAAGGGGGCCAAGTGATGATAGTCCCTCAAAGGCCCAGCCCTCTGTTCTTAACGCTACCTTGCTAACGCGGGAAATGGCGAATAGGATGAAAATATATATATATATATATATATATATATATATATATATATATATATATATATATATATATATATATTTATGCATATTTTTTTTTCAAACTTCGCCATTTCCCGCATTAGCGAGGTAGCGTTAAGAATACACACACATGTATATACACGAGAGGCGGACTTGCGTTGCCCTACGCACACATATGCTTATGGCATGTGGTGCTCGGGTGTGGCTCTGTAGTATGTGCGAGTCCCAACCACCTTTTATAGACCTGGGCCCACTACATGAATCTATCTGCTGCTTCCGATGCTCTATGTGTTGAGATCTGCTGCACGAGGTTTGACCGTTATGTTAACTCCTCCTTTCCTAACACTGGGGAATTGGCTGGATGTTAATACCACACAAAGATATAACGAAGAACCCAGACTATCAGTATAGCATATGTAAGACTGAACTCTATATGGAGTGAATATTTACAATTTTCAGAGCAGCAAAAAGATACGTAAAAGAATTGTAAGATTTTTATGAGCAAATTTTGGATGTAAGTGAAGTACAATATTACTACCCTCTGGCGGATGCATTAGGGCTGTCATTAAGGGCCATGTCTCCGGAGACACCAGGGGGGAATTGTTTTTCCCGCAGGGGAGGCATGATATCTCTTGTCTGGGATGGGGAATCTTCTCTCGAGATATATATATATATATATCTCTTTGTTCGAGATGAGAGATAGTGTCAGCACTCAGACGGTGAGACTCTGTGGGCGAATTCGAGAGAGAGAGAGAGAGAGAGAGAGAGAGAGAGAGAGAGAGAGAGAGAGAGAGAGAGAGAGAGAGAGAGAGATTTTTCGACACATAGAGGTAAGGTTATCAGTTTTTTTTTCTCTCTGAAGTATTTGCAGGATCCCAGATACTAATTCCTCGTTGTGTTCAACGAAAGAAGGTGAAATGGTAATGCGGTGCGCTTTGGAAACGAGAGCGAAAATGTCAAATGGCTGAACGAACAGTTTTCGAGACGCTGAAGAAACAGCATTAAAGAGTAGAGTCACTGACGAACAAGGACGACATCCAACAGTTGCATTATATATCAAAAAGAAATTTTGATATAGAAAAAGTATTGATATATATATATATATATATATATATATATATATATATATATATATATATATATATATATATATATATATATATATTACCAAGAGAAATATCATTGAATCTTCTATTATTAAATACACAAAGAATTATAATCTTAATATTAGTGATGGTCTGTACAAATTAGATAACCTTATTGTTGATAAGATTTGTAAAATGATAAGTTTATGAACGCTCGTTTTATGTTTTGGACAATCACATGTTTACCAAATGGCGTCCTAGCTTCGTCTCTTCGATGTATATCAACTGACTGTTATATTTCTCTCTTGTGTCTCCCCTGATGATGTGATTATTACACGAAAGTGCACTTGGGAACTTATCGTGTTTCATTTTCCCCGTGGACTCGTAGGAATATCCTGATCACGCGCAAAATTGTGATCCTTCCCAATATATATATATATATATATATATATATATATATATATATATATATATATATATATATATATATATATATATATATGACAGTGTAAAGGTGGTATCCAAGCAAGAAGGGATTAATTGAGAGTACGTAAGCTCAGTTCGTGATAAGGGATGTGTTCTCTTATACTGCCGAGCAAATCTGGCAAATAGTGAGCGAGCACTTGACACACAAGCAGGCAGGGCTGTTTACCCAACAAATGACGGAGACAAACAATAGTCAGTGGAATGGCCTTGTTGAGAGAGAGAGAGAGAGAGAGAGAGAGAGAGAGAGAGAGAGAGAGAGAGAGAGAGAGAGAGAGAGAGAGAGAGAGAGAGAGAGAGAGAGATTTTGCCATTTGGCAGGGTGAACGCGTAGCAATCACCTCATATCTTTGCTGTAATCAGTTTGCTGTGTCTGTTGACACGCGTATTGTAACGTGTCTGTCTTCGGGGGCTCATCTGGAACTGTTTTCAGCCAATTCCAGATGGCTTCTTTTGAACGTTCGTATCAGTTTTCTTTAACATTGCTCTTAAACATCTTTATACGCCTTCGTAATGCAGCGCTTTAACGGGTCGCCCGCCGGTGATCAAGCGTAAAGATTCGAATCCTTGTGGCGGCAGTTGGTCCACAGTCCAGCCAACTGTTCATCCTTTCTGAGAGGTTGGTTGATGTACTGGGTACCTGATGTATGGTATTAATGACATGGCCTTGATTCGAGCATTCAGCTGCTCGTGTCGTGTCAGTTGACATGAATCCTCTGGACGTGTCCTGTGTTGACTGATTCTTATTGTTGTGATAATTACTGTATTTAGTTCTCATTTTTATGGCAAATTTTTTCTTATGAATTGCATTCTAATCTGTTCTTCACGTACTTCCAGTCCCTGTCTTCAACCGTACATACGATACACTGTAGGTCTAATGCATTGCATTCTAATCTTTTCTTCACGCACTTCCAGTCTCTGTTTTCAACCGTACCTACGATACACTGTAGGTCTAATGCTCCCACCTTTTAGCATAAGAATCAATGCATTACAGTCGACCTCAAATCACTCCTCTGATATACCCATCCACCGATAGCCATTAACCCCAATCATTTCCCTCGTTCCATCTCCCAGTCTCCTTCGCTGTACCACCTTCATGGCGTCTTGACTGACTAAGCCATCTACCAGAGGTTTTACGTGGCCATTCATCAGATCACATATTCTTTTCCATCTTCACTCTGTCTCTACCCCTTATGCGAACTCTGCTTCTTCCTCCATTCGTTCATATCAGTCATATCAGTATGTCCGCTAGTGGACTAAAACATAACGTAGAGAGATTGCAGTGGTGCCCTAAATTTGACTGACAATCCACAGCTGGTGATTTGAGTCTTGTGTTACATAATAGCTCCGGTTCATGGAACAGTCCAGATATAGACGTGAATGTAGACTTTTATGGAGAGATAATTCTTTCACCGGTATCTCGTCATATAACCTCTACGTAATGGGATATATTCCTCTCGTACATTATATATGACGTTTTTAGAAAACTGGCATCACAGTGAGGTGTAATAGGATTATACACAATCGTTTGTCCTCTGGGCAAAGGTAGTGTGTGATGTGGGAAGATATGCCTCATATTGTGGTAGAATTAATTAGGTCTGCTTTAAATAGTTTTGTCCTCTGAGGTAAAAAGAAAAAGATAAAACAAAAACAAACAAACTCGGGGTCGTTTGAGAAGAATTATTTCTTCGAGTAAATAAGACGTTGATTGTGATCTGATATTGTGTCACACCACACCCACAGATAGCGACTGCTGTTCAGAGGAGCGAGACTGGCAACCTCCTCCTGTGCACCGCAGCAACAGCAGGAGCAGCAACAACAGCAGCAGCAGTAGTATCTGCAGCAGAAGCAGCAGTAGTAGTAGCAGCAGCAGGAAGAAGGGAAGGTGCAGCGGCCTCACGCACTGCGGCTCTGGGCTGCTGCCACCATCACCACCACGCACCTCCTCGCGTGCACCAGGACCATTTAGCTCGTCCCCCGAGCCACCAGCTGCATCTGGCCATTAGTGCCTCCACCAGACTCAAGCTCCCGCGGGGCACACGAAGACAGTAGCAGGGCTAGTGCACCTGCATGGCTCACAGACGTTGTCTGTTGGGCATCATCTGTGTATCATCAGGTGGGTTAGAAATTATTCCATTAACTTTTTCCCCTAAGTTCTGCAGAATTAAGTTATTTTACTCTTATTATGATGTTATTAGAATCCCTTTACTATATAAGTCCCTGGTCCTTTCTCAAAAATCATGCCGTACACTAACAAATGTCAAATAAAGTATCGAGAGAGAGAATTCTTGAGTCTGGCCCCCCTTAGCACTCTTATGCTCGCTCCTGTGGAGAGTAAGGAACTCCTCTGGACTCAGACTTGCAGTGAAGAGACACTCTGACAAGGACAAACACTTGTTATGTAGCGATGGAGAACGTTGGAATGGCATTTATCAGGGGTATAACCATTCACCCCTCGCTTTTTCTTCTTCATGCATCACATTTCGCTGACACCACCTTCCCCCTCAACAGTAATATATCGCCCAAAGGACACAGCATTCCAGCGACCAGCAATATGTATTCTGCTAAGAAACTGAATGAATTATCAGCGACTGTGTGAAGGCTAGTCACTGTGCGTCTGGCAGCTTCGTCGATGTGTCTACTAACTAAAGACTAATAGAACAACCTCTTTATGATGCACTTGTTGTACTGTGTTTCCCATGTCTCGTAGTTTTGTAAACACCTGTGAACTTTTAACTAAGAGTTATACTGACGTGATATATTCGCATAATGAAACATAAACAGATAACGTAATTATATAGATTGACGCATCACACACACACACACACACACACACACACACACACACACACACACACACACACACACACACACACAATAATAAGAATAATGATAATCACAATAATAATAATGCTATGATGATTGTGTCAGTAAAGTGCTTGTTCTGATTAGGCAAAATATGTATATACAATGATTTTCCAAAATTGGAGATTGTGGAATTGCAGCAAAATGTCTTTCGTACTTACCTCGTTAACAGACACTTTTGTGCCAGCGAGCGAGAGAGTACAGTGAGGGACGCCCCAAGTTCCTGCCTTACTTAAGCCCAATTTACTAGACCAAGGGCCAAACTTCTGCTGTCAGCAAGTCACCGTAATCCCTTAACTTTCCAGGGATCCATTCCCGTTACCTTTATTAAGACTTACGAACCTACCACTCGAGCTGGATGGCATTCTAATGCCAGGACATCTTCATTCCCCGAACCACTCTGGGATGTGTGTGTGTGTGTGTGTGTGTGTGTGTGTTAGGGACCTTCATTTCCCCGGCAATGCTCGTAAATGGCGGAGTCACTTGCGGTGTTCCACGCTTGTCTCGGGGGGCTATTGTACCCTCATATGTCTGCCTTCTGCTTAAGAAGAGCAGTATTTGCTGCTACTTCATGAGTTACCGTCCATAAATCATGATCTTGTACAGACAACATTGGTGTTTCTTAACATAGGTGTGTGTGTAGATTGTTCCTGTGTGGATCGTGCTACACTGAAGCGAGTGTTTGATGAATGATGGGCTAAATTCAGGTCGAGTTTTGGCTTATAGTAAGCAGATGAATTGTGGTCATGAGAGAGAGAGAGAGAGAGAGAGAGAGAGAGAGAGAGAGAGAGAGAGAGAGAGAGAGAGGTGGGTAAAAGTACGTACTTAAGAAGTGCTTAGGACGAGATTGTGTTAAAAGACAGGAAAAGGAGGATTTACGAAGAGCGAGCTGTTTGAGTGACATATCGTGACTTGTTATGTGTGAGATGGAGATATAAGTTTATGGACTGAAAACCACCATCTTACGTGTGGGTGAGGTAGGATGAAAAGACACCCACCTGGGCCAGAGGAGTGACACTCGACAACCACTGAGGTAAAGATGGGTATATGGAGTGACAGAAAGATCACTTGTTTCATTATTTTTATTTGTGTCATGACGCTAGATATATCTCTTATATATATTTATTTGTATCAATAATTAACTGTTGATCTTGTATACCAACGATCTTTCTCCAGAGGCTCCTGCGGCCCAAGGCTGCGCTAGATCTGGAGCTGCGAAATGTGAACACCTTTTAGAGGGAGAAGTTCTTTGACGAGACTGACTTCCTGGTGACGCAGCCTCGCCAGAGCTGACCTTTCACTCGCAGCACAACCTCGAGCAGTCAGAGTCCGGTAACACCAGTAGCCCGGTGACACCTCCCCCCCCCCCATCACTGGGGTCACTCGTGGGGAAAGGTAGCAAAGGGAGCGGAGCCAGTGTCTGGAGGAGGTGATCAATCCAGGAGACGCATTCCTAGCGGGCCAGGAAGCTGAGCCTGTGTATATATATTGTGCTGTACATAACACATTCACGAGCCTCCCAGGATCGAGCGCAAAGGTTCGAATCCTGCTTGCGGTAGTCGGTCCACAGTCAGCCCAATTCTTCATCCACATCTATTTGTCTATGTATCTATCTATCGTCCTGCAGTTAATGATAAGGTTTCTCTAACTTTCAGCGTTTCAGGATAAGTAAGGAAATGATTTATTACGTCTTTAATGTATTCGTTGTAATATTGGCTGTAGTAACCTTCGTGAAATAAGGAGCTTCGTCTTTCCAGGTTGAAGGGGCTGTGCACTCCACCATGAATATAAATCTTGCTGCATAACACCAGGTGTTCCTTGGCCATGGTGAGACGTCGACAGGCAAGGTGAGTAAGCAAGGAAGGGCTCCCTCCCCCACCGTCGTCAGACCATCCATCTTCCTGATGCAGCGGGAGCCACCCACCATCTATCAGTCCAACCTCCTCCAGCAGCCACGTCAGAAGGGTTGCAGTATTACCAGGGAGCACGTCAGTCATGCAGGTAAGGTGTAGTGTGAATTACCTTAAATAGGGCTAATGCATGGAAGGGATACTCCTGCAATTACCCCGCCACCAGTGTTTCGCTTTCCCCCTTCCCACCAGCAGTCATGTCAGAGAGGTTGTGCTGTTACTAGTGAGCAAGTCAGTGACCCAGGCAACGTGTGGAGTGAGGGAAATGCATGACTTAAGCATTAGCCATTGGTCCAGCCCTATCCAACCAGCACGTCATAAGACCTGCAGTGTTGCTTAAGTAGTTATGTCAACAATGTCATGTGTAGTAAAGGTTTAAAGTATAACTGAAGGTAGCAACACCGCACTATTTAAATCCCTCTCTAACAACACGGCCCGTATGCAATACTGAGCGTAATTGGAAGTGGGTCACGTAATGAGAAACGGAAATCAAGATACCGTGCAGAGGTGTAATAAGAAATAATTGTGGATCCAAAACTGCATAACAGTTCCATAGATTCTGATATATTCTATGTAACTACGATTTCAATTATGATCAGTGTCACGGGGCAATGTGATTCAAGTTCAAATCTAAATTCCATATGATGTATGTGAATCTAATATGTGTGTTTGTATGATAATTATTTAGTTTCCATGTTTATGGGTATGCGCACGTGTGTGTTTGTAAGTGAAATTGATGATTCAAGACTGCAGTGCATTTCCAAGAATCTTCAATATGTCTTGAAGTATATGTACGAAGGTGAAATCGCACTTCAGTAGGAGCTCGTACAATCTTATTTAACATGTGATTTTTCTATCCATGTGGCGCAACATCTCTAGATACACTAAGTTGGGCCGAGCGAGACAGTTATTATCCAGATGTGGCGTTGAGGCAAGGTTGGGCTCGTCTGATTCTCTCTGACCTTCGTACCCCACGACCGCGTTGGTCATCGCCGTATTCCTCCTATCCAGAAGTGGCGTAATCGATGGCTTGTGGCTGGTCAATGACATTTCCCATCCGTTCTAAACGGCATTAGGTCTACGTCCTATTGGCAGGCCATCAAAGAGCTGTATCGCAGTGGTCATGTTTGGATGTTGATGACAGGTGCTTTCTCTCTAATGTGAATGGCTTTTGATGTCTGTAGTCTCGTCCAGTCACTGCAACTAGAAATGATTTTGGTGTTTTTCACCATAATCTCCCTCGTCAGTCTCATTCCATGTTGTTTGATTCCAACTTCTTATAAGAGGAGCGAGAGGCGGCGGCTCAGGGTGCAGGTTGTATGTCCAAGGAAGTTTATGTGGTGGGGCTGACAGTCCCCAATATTGCATCGATACTCGTATACACCGAATTGGTACGAGTCAAACTTCCAGAGCGACCTACCATATTGGTCAGTACGAGCGAACATGTTTTCGGATTGCTGTGTTATAATTATCAGACGTATATCCTTGACTTCATCAATCGCTTTGCAGTTTCTGGCCACAGTATCTTGCACGACCTTGTCATCTTCATATATTATTTACCCTGAAGACATTGACAAATATGCATTATTTGTGCAAAAATTAAGTTAGACGTGAAGATACACGTTAGGAAAACGTGATTGACTAAAATTTATGAGTCCAGTGCTGTGCACGACGCGCACGTATTGTGCAGCGTTTGTCGAACGGCAGCTGCAGAGAATTCTTTTGACACTTGAACCAATTTTGGCGTCCTCTTTACACGAATGACTGCAAATTTATGAAGTAAGATATATGACACCATTGAAACTTACTAATCACTAACTCATCCCACAACTACCTATGCGGTCTGTCTACTCTCTTCCCTTGTTCTAAACCGCCGCTCGAAACAAAGTTCGAGACGATGTTGCTTCACTTGTCACCGTGGTAACCGAGGCATTGACGACGGCTACTGGTGAGTTCTGGTGTCACAACATAACGAACGGATTAGCATCGAGCTCAGACCATCAGCCGAAAAGGGATTACTTGCAAACAAAATCAACCGTCGTTGGAAGCGTTATATTAATGAAGCAGGACGGGGTTTCTGCTGCCGCCATAATTATGGAACTTGGTGTGTCCCAATCTACAGTTTACATATAGTGTAGAAAATGGGTCGAAGAGGGCAACCAACGCGGTCGTCTGTGGTCAGGTTCATCCAGGAAAACCATACCTGCAGAAGACCAACGAACCCTTGTGGTGGTGACAGCAGATCCCTTCTCTAAGTGCCGTATCTGTCTGGCATCATCTACACCACCCCAGTGTCTAGTTCCCCAGTTCGAAACCGTTTTCTTAAGAGCCAACGTGCGTCATGGAACACCAGTCTTAACGAACGAGACTCTCCTCATGAGCAGGCTCGAGTTCGCACAGCGCCACGCGAATGAGGATCTCGAGTCTTCTTGGGGGAAAGTTATCGTCTCAGATGAGAAAAACCTTCTCCTCCACCACTCACGGCCAACTGGACACTCCAGGCCATCAAATCAGAGAAGATAGTCCCGGCGGAACATTAATGAAGTCGCCAGGAGAGGCCGCTTCACATGCAACGTATGGAGGTGGATCCATCTCTACGTCATAGGCGAAATAGCCGTATTGAAGCGAGGATTCAACGTAAAGAAGTATATTGAAGTGCTAGAGGTCCCCACACCTCGTACCATAGCTCCATCTTATCCAAAACGGATACTCTATTTGCAGGTAGGACAAAATTTATTACCATGGGTAGAATATTCTGATTGAATTAGTCATCTCCCTGCGTTACTCCCTCCTCCTGTTACCACCCTATCCTTCATCCTCCCCTTACATTCCCCCTTCCATACATCACCATCTTTCTACCCACACACCTCCCCCACGCGGCCCCCTGTCCCAAACTAATCACTTACCTCCCCCTCATCTCCTGCCACTTCACTCTCTAACGACAACTGGTAGTTAAAGGCAGCGATCCACCCAGCTCCTGTGCTCCAGTTTAGCATCTAAGGTCCCCCTGTCCTCTATAACAACACGAACGCCGTCTTCCACTTCCTTCCTTCATCCTCTAACGAAGTGCTAAGTCGCGATGACTACCTCCTCCTCTTCCTCCTCGTCCCATCTCGAGCTCACACTGCCAACTCAGCCCCATTCCCACATCATATCTACCACGCAGCGTGGCCCACGTCAACCTCTTCCATATCCAGTTCCGTTCTTACATCCTGCGTTCCATGCAGTGACAAATGTCCCGAATTACGGAAGTGTTCCAGCTCACTCTGAGCCACCAAACTTGGCCATTAACATTATATACATCTGTTGATGTCTTCTCCAAATCACTTACTGTCTACTTTATATATAAGACAGGAAATAGGTTGTCAGTCTAATGGTTTCGTATTCAGGCTCGTATCTGCTCCACGGTTCATGTGACGTACCAATAGTCTGTTTACTGTTCTGTTGTTTTAACAATTTGTCATCTACGCTTTTGTTTGCTCTCGTGACTCAGAATACCCCCTGTTGCCTGTTGTGATGTCCTGCCAGGGGCTTGTGCTTCCATTACTTTCCATTACTTTCCGAGTTCTATACAACATAGCTAACGGGATCTTATCTATGACTACTCGATCATGTCCGTCAGCCAGGAGAAGGAGGATACGTCTTGAAAGTAAGAGCTAGGTGACTCTATCCGTATCTTCATAGGCCATCGAATGCTCTGCTATGCCATGGTTTTAGTAATTATGATTTTGATTGCCCCAGGACCAACTTCTGTGAAAGGGTTCTGGTGCCATCCAGGACCCTTCTCAAGGTTCCTGCAGCCTAGGGCTGCGCTACTTCCCGAAGCAGGGAAATGTAGACTCCTTTGGAGTGTGAAGTTCATTGACAAGACTGTCCTCTTCCAGTGATACAGCCTCGCCAAAGATGTTTTTATTCGTGGTGTAGCCTCGAGCAGGCGGAGTCCCGGTAACATTTTTGTTTTGATTTGAGACACGTGTGAATCATCGTTACTGAAATGTCTTCACTTAGAAAATGAAAATCGAAGTAATGTAAGATTTTCTTTTTTGAGTGCGTATACTTCTGACTTGCTGTTAGGAAGGGTTGGCTGTCATTCCTATGGGACTGGGGAAATAGAGGTGTTTGGAGGGGAGATAATTCCAAGAAAGGAGGTTGGGGATAGAGAGGAAAGATACTGGGATAGGAGAGGAGTTAGCTGATAGTGTACTGCCGTAGCCTGTAGTCTACAATGGTTGCTTTGTTTGTTGAAATGAGTTGAAAAAGGAGGCTTTGATATTGTCTCCTAGTGTGTTCAACCTAGTTTCCCCATTTGTTTAGAATCATTTGATACTTGTTAAATTGTGGTTGAGAATTTCGGGCCAGTTTTTAATGGAATGGACTATATTTGCCGGTTGTATCATTATTTGAATCTCGTGGTAGTTCATTGTGTATCTGACGGCCTAACAGATGTGTATAGAGACGTTCGGGGAAATAGCCTTGTATTACGACTATTTAACCTG
>NC_092249.1:7594568-7644568 GCF_036320965.1 Panulirus ornatus
CTCCATATGTGTCATTCGAGTCTCCACGCATCTCATTATAGTCTTCAAATGGGTCCGTCCATTCTCCATATGCCTCATTCAGATATCCATATGTGTCATTCCAATTTCCATGCAAGTATCCACATGTGTTCATCCAGTGTCCACGCGCTTCAATCCTCCCTCCACTTATGTGTTATACGAACGACCAGATCCCATGTTCGCCACATTGACCCAACACGGCAAATCTAACCAAGAAGAAAACGATTATGATACAGACATGATCATCGCGGATTAGAAAACGAAAACAGAGCTGAAATTACGAAGATTTTGTTATCATTATGACGGGTAAATTATCATGATGAGTAGAAAAGGAAAGATGAAAGTCTACAATAAGAATTGATACCTTTTGACGACCAGACACAAACGCTGACCCCAGACGCGAAGTAATCATCTTGAAAAACCAACCTAAATAAAGCAGTGGACATCTATGAGCAGGAAAGGGGGGGGGGGGGTTAGGGGGATTACAAAGAAAGTTTTTTTTTACCCGGGGCGTCGTCCTTAATTATTTGACTCCCAGGAGATCTTGTCACCGCGTCTGTCGAGAAAGAACCGAGTCTGATATTTTTCTGTTTTTGTGAACGAATTTCCGGCTCTCTCTCTCTCTCTCTCTCTCTCTCTCTCTCTCTCTCTCTCTCTCTCTCTCTCTCTCTCTCTCTCTCTCTCTCTCTCTCTCCCTTTTCTTCGACTACTTTTAAGCGGATTTTTTTTCTTCTAAAGGCAGACAACCCGATTGGACCTTGGGTCTGTGTATATCTGCAACACACTCTCTCTCTCTCTCTCTCTCTCTCTCTCTCTCTCTCTCTCTCTCTCTCTCTCTCTCTCTCTCTCTCTCTCTCTCTGCGCTGAGAAAGCCCCCATAGGTTAGATCAAGTCAGTTGCATGCTTAGGTTTCTTTAGGTGGTTTTTCGCTTGTGCCATTCCGAGTCTGGAGGCACAAAGTCTGTCAGATTCTCCCCAGTGTGGGAAGGTCGATCTATAAACGCACCTTTTTGGGAGTGTTTGTGTCATACAGCTTTGCCAGTGACGGTATTGGAGACAAGTATGTTATGTGTTGAGTTGTCATGCGGTCTGCTGAGAAATCACATTCTGTCACTCATGGTTCTCATGGTTATATAACGTCGAGAGAATCACCCAGTTATTGTTATAGTTGGCTACAGTCTCTGTTAACTCTTCCTTCAGATGACTGCAGTTAATGTTATTGCAGGGTAGACCCTCCATTAACTCTCCCTTCAGTTGACTGCAGCCAAATACTTGACCGGTAACCCAAGTGCAAAGATTTGTTCAGAAAATAACAATAGCAGTTTGGATGGTTAAAGAGTCTGCTGTGGCTGTTTACTTGCCACAGTCTCAGTGAGGACACACAGACAGTATCAGAGATGATGAAGAATTCATATGTGTAATGTATATATATTTATGTATAATGGTGGTGGGAGAGATTCAGACACATATTCCGCCTCTTTCTCGTCTCGTATGACATAAAAGATATGTAGGTTGTGTTATTTTCCCATATATATATATATATATATATATATATATATATATATATATATATATATATATATATATTATATAATGTATATATGGTTGTTTAAATTGTTTATGGATGGGGTTGTTAGTGAGGTGAATGCAAGAGTTTTAGAGAGTGGGGCAAGTATGGTCTGTTGTGGAAATGGGCTTGGGAAGTGAGTCGGTTGTTCGCTGATGATACATCGCTGGTGATTGATTCGGGTGAGAAACTGCAGAAGTTGGTGACTGAGTTTGGTAAAGTGTGTGAAAGAAGAAAATTGAGAGTGAATATGAATAAGAGCAAGGTTCAGTAGGGTTGAGGGACAAGTTGATTGGGAGGTAATAATGCTCTCTGGCCATCTCTCCTTGTTACGTACGTATACTTATGTATATCTGTTTTTAAACCAGATAGTTCCAATATATATATATATTTAGGATATATATATATATATATATATATATATATATATATATATATATATATATATATATATATATATATATATATATATATATATATGTTATCCCTGTGAATAGGGGAGAAAGAATACTTCCCTTGCGTGTCGTAGAAGGGAACTAAAAGGGAAGGGAGCGGGGGCTGGAAATCCTCCCCTCCCATTTCTAATTTTCCAAAAGAAGAAACAGAGAAGGGGGCCAAGTGAGAATAAGGCTCAGTCCTCTGTTCTTAACGATACCTCGCTAACGCGGGAAATGGCGAATATGAATAGAAAAAAAAGATTGTGTGTGTGTGTGTGTGTGTGTGTGTGTGTGTGTGTGTATTAGTGGCCCTGGACTTATATAAAGCATTTGACTGGCTATGATACACGTCTTTGTCTACCAAACGGCCTGCCTGTAGTGTGTCGGCTTCACTCAGTCTCTTACGTATACAATCCGCTCTCGTCATTTCATCGTGGCAGTCATCTCGGGCAACGGCTTCTCCCTCCTAACCTGCCAACAGTGATTTCCCTCAGGGCTCCAGCCTATCGCCTACCATCTATCTCTCTGCTCATGAACGACCTCCAACCCTCTTCACCCCGATGCCCAACTACTCCACCCTGCCTCATTGAGCTCACTTTCCTTCCTCGTTCTGTTTCGATAGTCTTACCTTTTCTCGAACCGAACATATTCTATCTCGTGATTCGAACCTGTCCAGGATCTCTGAATGGGGATACAGCAGCTTGGTTAAATTCAACAGAATAGAGGAGCAGATCCTATCTATATATCACTCTACGTTACTCATAACATCTTCAGAAATATCACGGTTCAACTCTGCAATAACATAGATGTACTTGGTACGACAGAATCCCTCACTCTATCATGATTACTTCCTTCTTCCCCTGAAAAGCTAAGCTGTAGAATTCTCTTCCTTCTTTTGTCTTCACCTTTTCATACATCCTTAATCCTTTGAGTCGCGTCTGTAAATTTCTGCGAAGCTCTGATAGATGTCTATAATCTTTCGTCTCTCTTCCACTCAAGATTGACTTGGCTAGGGCGTGTAATCTGTCCTTGCCATGTCGGTCACTATATAGGAAAATGGGATCTTGAAATCGGTTTCTTAGAAGCTAGAGCATCCATATGTGTTATTCTGGTCTCCATATGTGTTTCTCTAGTCTCCATATGACACATATGAATGACTCATGGCAATTAGAATGACAGAGATGTGCCGTATTTTTATACCTACCAGGTGTTCCTTGCACCTAGGGGTCTCCATCATCCTGTTATAGAATACGCCTTGACGTATTTTAGAGCAGCTCTTCTACCACTCGTCTTTTCGCTGCAGTAGGGACAGGAACTCTTCGCCCTACCAACTCCCCTGTGGTCACGTCAGCTCAACCATCCCTTCGCCATGCACTGTGACGTTGCCTGCCCCTCTCTGTCCTGCTGGTTTCAGCTCTGCCGTTGCCCTTGTTAGATTGGTTGTTTCTTCCAGCTGTTACTGTGAGGCAACTGATTACTTGAGGATTGGTTGTTATGGTGTATATATTCTCTCTCTCTCTCTCTCTGTCTGTCTGTCTGTCTGTCTCTCTGTCTCTCTCTCTCTCTCTCTCTCTCTCTCTCTCTCTCTCTCTCTCTCTCTCTCTCTCTCTCTCTCTGAAGGGTGGGGAGAGTGCGTTTGCCTTGCAGTCCTTATCTTCCACTGCTTTTAAGAGGACCGCAAAATGTTTAGTAGCGCTTGGGCCAGACCACCTTTGTTGGACCTTAGGGTCCGTGTGGTCTGAATATCTAAGTAACACTCTCTCTCTCTCTCTCTCTCTCTCTCTCTCTCTCTCTCTCTCTCTCTCTCTCTCTCTCTCTCTCTCACATACACACACAAACAGCCTCGTTATCTTATCTTTTCGACCGACACGTTGGCTTCTTCGTTTGGGGACATATTTTCTCTCATGTCACGTCTGCCTCTGTACACCAAGACTGAGCCTTAGGATAGCGGTAGAGCACATCAGCGCCGCCTGCGAGTCCACGTTGATTGGTTGGGTGGTCTCCTATAGGCCTATTAACTGCCAGGGTAATTGTCAAACCACTATACATCCATCAACTAGGAAAGTCTTTAGTTCACCTTCTTCAGGTGTTGAGGAGAAGTCTAAGGCCACATTCCCTCAGATGAACGTGTATTTTATCGCTTGATATTCAACTAATCGCTAGCAAATGCAGAGTGTATGAACCATAATATTTGCTCTATATAACCTCAGGTATATATGTCACTTCGTCTATGTAGATGTATCTCGCTCATGTGCTTATCTAAAGCGTAGAAATATCCAGCCTCACCTTTGACCCTAAGCTCCTTGATGGTTCGTTGAACTGGTTGCTATTGTACTTCTGTAATATCGTCTTATTCTTCCTCAGATTTTTATTATTAGTAGTATCATTGTTATATATATATATATATATATATATATATATATATATATATATATATATATATATATATATATATTATCCCTGGGGACAGGGGAGAAAGAATTCTTCCCACGTATTCCCTGCGTGTCGTAGAAGGCGACTAAAAGGGAAGAGAGCGGGGGGCTGGAAATCCTCCCCTCTCGTTTTTCATTTTCCAAAAGAAGGAAGAGAGAATGGGGCCAAGTGAGGATGTTCCCTCAAAGGCTCAGTCCTCGCTAATGCGGGAAATAGCGAATAGTATGAAAAGAAGAAAAAAAAAAAAAATTATATATATATATATATATATATATATATATATAT
Source organism: Panulirus ornatus (assembly GCF_036320965.1). Taxonomy (NCBI): domain Eukaryota; kingdom Metazoa; phylum Arthropoda; class Malacostraca; order Decapoda; family Palinuridae; genus Panulirus; species Panulirus ornatus. Next base: position 7,599,309 of record NC_092249.1, read on the forward strand.
ATATATATATATATATATATATATATATATATTTAATACATATGGTCCCTTACCTTGTGAGGGGTCTTGAGTTCTGAACCCAATGGGTGTTCAAGGGTCAATCTCGTATTCATAGTTGTCATTGATCACACTTGTGTAGTGGTGGTAGACGTTCACCTTCAGCGCCCTCTGCAGTCCACTGGACAGTGTAGTGACGGACTGTAAACCCGAGATGGTCTCGAGCCATTACAAAAGTAAATGACCATCGCATTGTCGACCCAGACAATTAGATCTAATGTTGGTCATTCCCATCCCCAGGATGGCGTTTACGGTCCATTAAGAATTATGCTGGAATTACCTGTTTGTTCTGTATGGGGAGGAAGTTTCGCACTCAAGGGAGCCCCCCAAACTCCGGGAAGAGACGAGTGTTATGCTAGTGGAATAAATATCTAGCCATTATTCTCCCTGTTTTAATTTCGAGATTACGATCAATTATGGCTAGGGTGGTAATTGGTGTCTAATTGCAGTAATACAGATTAACTCCCCAACCGAGTAGGGTTAATTATGATTATGTAGTATAGATTTTTGCTGTATGCGTCTTAGGTGTATAGTCTTTACAATGAATCATTTCCATCCAGGGTCATATGACAGAGAGGATGGATGTTAGGGAATAAGGCCTCTCTTCGTGTGTTCCTGGCTCTGCCTCTCTGACGCGGGAAACGGCGATTAGGTGTAAATCCCTGGGTATAATGTATTTCAGACGGAATATATCTACACCTGTCGTATCGATAGTGTTGGTTAACGTGTTTGCGACGGCATTTTTCCTTATATTTGTTGTTCGAGATACTCGAATCATGTTTCGAAACGCGTGATGACACAGTGCAAGTGGCAAGAACAGTGCTGCTGGTGACTCCACCTATTATATTTTTCCTTATCTTTGTTTTTCGAAATACTCGAATCATGTTTCGCACCGCGTGATGACACAGTGCAAGTGGCAAGGACAGTGCTCTGCTGGTGGCTCCACCTATTATCATATATGGAAAGCAGGGGTACCAATGTGAAGCCAGATGCAAAAGCTTCGTTCAGGATTTTTCGCCGGTTTGTCATAGTGTTTGACATCGAAGAAGGTAAAAGTGATTCATGATCAGACTGTACGAAGCGATGATATGAATGTCTCGGTTTATTCCAGTTTATTCTCGGTGTATCTTCTGGCTTCACAGTGGAATTAATGAACAATAGATAATATCACAAGCATTTCTTCAGGTCATTATAAACCATGATAAATCACGGGTCGGATTCGAACCCTGGGTAAGGTGTCTGGCCGCTTCGGCCTCACGGATGTGGACGGACGCCCCACTCAACGTTCGAATCTGACATAATGATGTATATATACATCTGTCTGTCCGTCAGAATGATAACTCAGCATCGCGGTATAAGCCTTCGAATCGAGACTTTCGATTTGGGTTGTCAAGCAGAGAGAGAGAGAGAGAGAGAGAGAGAGAGAGAGAGAGAGAGAGAGAGAGAGAGAGAGAGAGAGAAGAGTGTTGATGAGGTGGCCTGAATTAGGACACTCCATTGCCCGTACCGTCACAGCTAACATAGAAAAAAAAAAAAAAAAGATAACGCGCATCAAAAAAGTATAGCAGCAAGAGCGACGCTTCACTGCGGCTTACATCATATTCTAAGCCTAGCGTTCAGAAAAGGATTGAGCCTAATCAAGGGAACTCAGAACAGCAACAGACCACTGGATCCCACGACATGTACACAATCCAAACACTGACGCAGGGCTGCATCTTTTACCGGGGACTCAAAATGGCTTAAGTGTAGCATCGGTTACGTGGATCCCCTCTTACCGCTGCTTCATCAAAGGTCGATAAGGACCGGGGGAAAAAAGAGATTCAAGATGGGAGGGAAAAAAAAAAAGCGTCCTCCAACCTTTTTTTTTTTTTTTTTTCGAAAAAGCCGTGCTCTATCGGCTGCACCTCGCCTCTCATTAATCTGTTCAAAACATGTGTACTTTTTGTGGCCTGGTCTCCTGTCGACTTGGGCTAATGGTAGCCTCTTTGATCCGAGGTTCACTTGCCTTGTCTTCCGCTTCAGTGCGCCGTTCTTTCCGCCGCTTCATCTGTGCACGGGATCAAGCGTCAGGTTCCCAACGTCTGATGAGGGAGGCTTCTAACCTTTTACTGTGATATCAAACTCGTCAGCTACCACGTTGATTTGGTCGGTGCTGGAAGATAAGGACTTGGGTATAGACAAAGCCAAGGCGGTGCAGTTGTATGCATTATTGGTCAAGGAACTTAGAAATCTACCGGAAGGAAAGGAGAGTGAGAGAGGAGGGAGAGACGGGAGGAGAGAGAAAGAGATGGTAGAAGAAAAGGAAAGAATTGTTAATTGCTAAAGAGACAGTCGAGACGCTAGAAGAAAAGGAGAGAATTGGAGACAGTCGAGACGCTAGAAGAAAAGGAGAGAATTGGAGACAGTCGAGACGCTAGAAGAAAAGGAGAGAATTAGAAAAGGAGAGAATTGGAGACAGTCGAGACGCTAGAAGAAAAGGAGAGAATTAGAAAAGGAGAGAATTGGGGACAGTCGAGACGCTAGAAGAAAAGAAGAGAATTGGAGACAGTCGAGACGCTAGAAGAAAACGAGAGAATTGGAGACAGTCGAGACGCTAGAAGAAAAGGAGAGAATTGGAGACAGTCGAGACGCTAGAAGAAAAGGAGAGAATTGGAGACAGTCGAGACGCTTGAAGAAAAGGAGAGAATTGTTGATTGCTAAAGGAGTCGAGAGACCTACGCTGGGCGTGCATAAGGTTCACATGGAGACGTCCTTTTCCTGTGATCGCATGTGAGGAAGAGGACACCAGATGTCTCGAGGTTAGAGAGGTTGTTCGTTAGGTGTATTGAGGCGAGAAATGTGATACTTGAGATGTACTGAGGAGAGGGATATAGTGTATAGGGTACGTTGAGGAAGGAGTGTTGTATAGACAACTGATGTTCAGGAATCAGCGTCCTGGACATGTGTAACCGGTTGATATGACACGCTAGATACTTTAATGCAAGGGATGTGTACTGATTCATTGTTATTTTGCAGGTTTACCTCTGTTAGAACATCTGCTTAATTTTCTACTTTTACCACACTGATCTGAAAGTTTCTCATATTTTCCACTACCTCAAGGAGCCTCGAGAGGACACAGAGTGTTCTGTTGCTGTCTGTATTTCCACTGTACTCCTTTGTCATCCTCTTTACTTAGTAATTACTTGGGAGGAAAATGAAATCCTGTACCTACCTATCATCACAGGAACAGGGGGAAACTTTATGCTTTAAGTTCCCTACCAACCACGGGTCACGCGAAGTAAGTAAACAAGATAAGGGAGTTTAGGGAGTAAATTGGGACATCGTATGACCTCATCGCATTAGAAATATTTGTGTAATAGAAATATGCGTATGAAGTTCCCATGAGTGTAAAGCCCCCTTCCCTTATGTTTACAACTATCTTGATGTATCTCCGTGGTGTATCTTGTCATCGTTACTGACCGTGATACATTCAAAGGCAGCCTAGGGTGAAGCCAACATAGGTTCCTATCCTAGTCACGGTAGTCTGTCCACAGTCCACCTAGGTGTTCATCCTCCCTACATCCCTCCCTATGGGGCTGGTCGATGAAATGGGTACCTGACTTAGTCTCATTTATATATATATATATATATTTTTTTTTTTTTTTTTTTTTTTTTTTTTTTTTTTTTTTTATACTTTGTCGCTGTTTCCCGCGTATTGCGAGGTAGCGCAAGGAAACAGACGAAAGAAATGGCCCAACCCCCCCCATACACATGTACATACACACGTCCACACACACAAATATACATACCTACACAGCTTTCCATGGTTTACCCCGGACGCTTCACATGCCCTGATTCAATCCACTGACAGCACGTCAACCCCTGTATACCACATCGCTCCAATTCACTCTATTCCTTGCCCTCCTTTCACCCTCCTGCATGTTCAGGCCCCGATCACACAAAATCTTTTTCACTCCATCTTTCCACCTCCAACCTCCAATATATATATATATATATATATATATATATATATATATATATATATATATATATATATATATATATATATATATATATATCTGGTATGACTGTGGTATTCAGTTAAAAAAAGGTTAAATGATAATCACGTATCCACAGCAGCATTTCTAGAAAAGCAGAAAAATGATAATCATGTATCCACAGCAGCATTTCTAGAAAAGCAGAAACACAAGAGTGGAAGCCCAGCTCAAAGGGAGAGGGATGGTTTTAACGCTTAAGATTTCAACCACAACTCACAAAAATGAGGACGCATCCCACATTTACGAACATGTTCCGTGTTGGTCATATACACGTCGCTTGGCTTTAACGGCAGTGTGCCAGTGTGTGTTGCTACCTTGCTCTTCCCTCACCTTAGAGTGTTTTCCAGTTCTCCTCTATCGCTCAGGTACATCCCACTTGAAAACAAAAATAGTTGACCTCTTTTCCCAGGATGCAAGTCTGCTGTTTGTACATATTTCTAGAAATTACCCTTGTGCCTTTGTTAGCTATTTTGTCATCGAACTCTGTGTTCGTCGTGTTATCAGCTGCTTTACCACCTCCGTTGTATCCCTGAACCTTTCAGACTAATCTCCAACGTTTCTTTTTATAACAAAATCTGTAAGACTTTATGATTCGTAAACTTGCATTTCTTATCAGCTTCTACACATCAAAGCTTAAGAGGTATTTTCTTTTCGGTTTGAATATTCGTTATTCTGTGTTCGTATGAGAAAGGCAATTCATCAGCTCTCAACATTATACCTCTTGATATCTTTTTTTTTATTTTTTGCTGTTGATCAGAATTTTCATCTTTCATATCTGATTCTATCATCCTCACACTACGAAAAATATTCCGATCTTTTTCGACACATTACTCAGGATTGGATGCCTGAGAACAATATCGTAAATGAATGAATCTTTCTCTTGACACTTGTGTCGATCGCCTGTTTTGTAATCTGGAAAAAAGACACGTGCGTTCGACGTTTTTATTCTGGCGATTCCTCGTAATTGGTCAGGGGAACGTGTTTGCCTCCGTATCTGGCTGGCTGTTTGGCGCTGAATTGACAATGAGAGTTTTCACCTCTTATGAATGTTTATTGATACAAGGGGCCTTCGCTTCGCACCAAGAATACGCGGAATGGATAAAATGAGTTGGATATGTTGTGAATGGTTTCCGAATATCTATTTGTTATTGAAATCTGTCTCGGTTGAGGGATTTCTCAGAAAAAAATACTTGGTCCCTGATCTTCAAATGTATTGTGATATTCTTTTATTGAAATTCAGCTAACGTCAGGAAATATGGCAAAGCAATTTCCTTGTTATCAGCAAATCCCTTAGCAAATCTCTTAGTTGATATGACTTCAAAGCTTTTCATTGTGTCGTCTGTATCTACGTAAGGAATTCTCTCCTATTTACATTTGAAGGATTTTCACGCCTTCATGTTACTTACCTGTGTGAGTGTGGTCTTGTTAGTGCTGGTTGCGTTTTGCCTCCTTCGAGAATTCTTCACCCCATTTGAGATAGAACACAGTGAGATAGAACATAATATAGCACTTGACGTAACTAACACGGACGCATTCACGGGTCGCCTCGGGACGAGCGTGTGGGTTCGAATCCTGGTTACGGCAGTCGGTTCACAGTCAACACAGCTGTTTATCCTCCCCTAGGGTTTGGTTAGTTTATTGGATGCGTGGCCCAGTCGATGGCTTTGTTTACGATCTCAGCTAAAGTCAAAAATATCCGTAACTCTTTCCTGGGTTTGTGAATTAGGTACTTTCCTATGCATATTTAACGTGTTAAGTCCTGATGTTGCTTTGGTTCCAAGATCGGTGGTGGACCTTTGATCCTGGCCGAGGCATCCTGTAAGAGGTCTCGTATTGCAAGGTATGTTTTCCAAAGCAGATTTCCATTAACAGGATACACCGTCCGCACTGTAGAAGGGGGACGAGCAAATTACAACGGAGACGTCACTAAGTTACAGTGCAAAGTCCATTACTGTGTACGAACTCGTGAGGAGTGGTCTGCCCACTGACTCCACCAGCCTGTGGTTGGTGCCGGATATGAAAGCATGTGGGAGCGAATCTTACAGAATAATCCAATATGCAAATACCTACGATCGAACTGTCTTTAAGTAACAGATCTCTTTTACTGAATGGCTTACACTAGTCTGTACATTATCCTTAATTGGGAATTTATGAACGGATTGCGAATAGGATTGCTGATCCAAGTTTCAACATACTTCTGCTAAACATATTTCGAGTGAGAGGAACAGCTGCTGAAACATTTATGAGGATTGGCTCAGGATTTAGTTTCATGCCCGTGTAGAGATTATATGAAGAGCTGTCAAAGGACTGATAGGAGAAAAACAGCTCACTGTCTTGTGTCTCCCCTCTAGACTTACGTCTATTGACACCAAATTGTCTTCAGGGTCCGAGGATCCAAACTACGGTCTACACCGTGGCAGATTAGTACACTAACCAATGGCCCAATGAAGAGAGGGAAACCTGCGACCACACTTGTCCTAGGTAGCATCCACCATTCTTCGTGGTTCATTTGGTTTGCATAGGTGACTACCACGCAGTAAGATCAGGGTTCGAATCCGCGGCGTTCAGAAGTAAAATCATTATATCAACTGTTCCATGTGCCCAGTATATGTCAAAGGTTTATCATCTGTAGCTCAATTAATAAATGTTCGAGAAAACATGCTAATAGACATGACCAAAGATGTTACAAAGATGATAATGAAAATTTGACGAATATTTGAAGCAATGTCTCCGGAGGAGGAATACTCAAAGATTGAATATCGATTCCCACACGAACAAAATTTTCCTATTGCTAAAAGAACGTCTTATATGTTAAGTGGCAGAGATGGTTTCTAGTACTTCCCCAAGTAGTATTAATGTCCAACTTATGGCCATACAAAAGGCAACGGAAAGCTACAGCGTCTCTCCACATAACGAAATATTCTTTCCTCAAGTCTATTGTAGTTATCTACAGTATGTAGACCTGACGCAAACTAATGTAAAGATATTTTTACGCTCCTCTCTGTATATGGAGGAACCTGTCGTTGATGATTTAGCACAGACAATAGATCAAGTACAGTTCGCTACCTGTCAGTGTTGAGCCAGACGTATGTGAAATGTTACCACACGAAGAGACATAAAGTTTTCAGACAGAAACAGACCAATGGGTCATGTAGGGAAAGGAAAAAGTAACTCAGAGTAAAAGAGTGGAGGAAAAGCGTATAGGTGATTTTCAAGAATAAGTGCGTAAATGTACAAGTTCAATAACCTCCATGGTGAAGTTGTTTTTGTTGCTGATCGTGGCGCATGTACGGCCTCCTGAGGTTAAGTCCACATAGGTTCAAATCATGTTGGCAGCAATTGATCCACAGTCCACCCATATGTGCATCCTCCCCCATGGGGCTAGCTTAGGCTGGGGTATATATATATATATATATATATATATATATATATATGAGAGAGAGAGAGAGAGAGAGAGAGAGAGAGAGAGAGAGAGAGAGAGAGAGAGAGAGAGAGAGAGAGAGAGAGAGAGAGTTTTAGTGAATGCCATAGACCCCTGTTCTGTTCTTAGGATAGGGGTCTGTACGCTCTAGCTAATCTATAATATTTCTTAAAAGCAGCTGTAAGAGATTAGACCTCACCAGCTATACTATGCGGTGTTACCGGGCTCTGTCTGCAAGAGGTTACACCGTGATTAGCATAAATTACCTTTGGCGAGGTTGTATTATTGGGAGTACATTATCATGAAGGAACTTCTCACTCCAAAGGAGTCTACTTTCGCTGCTACTGAAGATAGCGCCGGAGTCTTTAGAAAGAGTGGTCATGGGAAACGCTGGGACTCTTTACATAGAAATTGGTCTTGGGTTCATAATGAATAAGAGATGAATACGTAATTACGTTGAACAAAGACAAGAGCGACGGAAGATGATAAAACAGTAATAACAAAGACGTAGGAAATAGAGAAGATAAAAACGTTCGGTTATAAGATTGATGCAAACAAGGAGTGTGGATAAGTGACCTTGCTCTCGCTCCTGTATTGCCCATTTGGCTGCCATCACAACCTGTGTCCCGGCGGATCCTGCTGTTCTGCATGAGCTGTCTTTGTCTCTCCGGGAGTATTGGAACCTTTGAGTAACGATACGTGAATGGCATCAGAATATAAATTAAAGTAAGATCAAAGCTGTGCTATTTATCCGTGGTCTGCACAACTTCTCTTCCACAAGGTCATTCAGTCCTGAGTCGTAAGATATAATTCTGGAAACAGGCTTATCTCAGCAACCTTCGCCTCAGTTCCCTCCCACACTCGACCAGTTTCTCGACTCCATCACATTATTGCTCATCCTCTTTCTTCTTCTTCTTCTTCTTCTTCTTCTTCTTCTTCTTCTTCTTCTTCTTCTTCTTGCTTCATTTTCCTCAAACCCTCACCAGGGAGACTCTGTAAGTCATGTAAGAGAATAAGGTTCTCATTTGTGTGTATTCTCTTACGACACGAGTGGCAGCGCTCAAAATGATTTTGAAATTTATGCACCATTGGCTCGCCCTGCACACTAGTCTGTCCCAGGAGAGACGCCACTCTTCCCATGTGTGTGTGTGTGTCTTCATATCTTTGTCTCACACATTACCGTGAACGTTTGTCTGAAGAGTCTCCGCTCAGTGTCTCTCACTAGGGACAACTGAGCCAAACCGTGTAGGCACGTGGACTTGATGATGTGAACTTAATCAGTCTTTTTTTTGTGCATCTGTTGAAATACAATGCTAGAGACGCTTAGAGAATCCTTGAAAGTACAAGGTAATGTGATATTTGTGAGGGACTGTGTCTGCAGGAGAAATGATATTTGAACATTTGTTGTGAGGTAAAAGGATGTCACACTCCCTCCAGCGTGTGTAAAGAGGGTGCGTGGTGAGGGTCTGTGTTATGTGAGTGAGTGATGAAGAGTGTGTGATATAGAGTTAACAGCTGGTGATGATTGGTGAGGGACAAGGGAATACATTGAAGTAGGGTGCGTGTGTGCGATGTATAGTGGGTTAGTGTGTGTTAAGAAAGAGTGATTTGACTGAGTGTGCGGTTAGCCGTTCGGCATGTGAGGTATGGAAGGGTGTGCTTAGAAATTACCTGGGAAGGTTAGTTGGTACATTTACAGTGAGAAGGTGCGTGTGAGGTAACTACTGTCTGGCGATAGAGTTTGTGGAATGAACACTTTTAATGAAGAGGTGCGTGGCGAGGAAGGAGTGTATGGTGCATCGGTGAGTGGAGCTAGAACGTCTGGTGAGAGTGTGTTGGGTAGGAAGTGTGGTGAAGGATTACCTAGAAAAGGAAATGTGTGGTGAAGGAATATGAGTCTGGTAACAGCGTGTATTATAGAGTGTGTTATGAGAGGGTATGTTATTCATGTGCGACATGAACATGGCGTATAAATAAGAATACTTAGGACACAAAGTAGCTCAGCTGAAGGTAATCACGAGTCAATACGGTAATTACTGCAGCTTAATAAGGCACCACAGAGCTAGAGGTTGCCCCTGTGTTACGCCCGTGCCGTGATCGCTGAAGCCATGATACGAAAAACAATTTCCTCGACAACCGAGTATGATTAGTATTGACCGAAAACTTTGCTCATTGGAAATTACTGGGAAAGGCAAGGTAATGGGCAAGGCTGCGAGGATTAATAGACAGGCAAATGGATTGCAGAAATATTTCTGGCGAAAATTGAAGTTCTCTAAGTTTCAGATAGACGCTAACGATCTAGAATTTACGACGACGATTAGTTCAGTGTCTATTTCGAGAAGACTTTAACCTCTCGAGCCCCTTATTCTTCAGCTACGTTACTTGTTCGCTCTCTCTCACGTCAGGAAGGTAGCGCCAAAAACAGACGAAGAAAAGGTGTCTATCTGTCATGTGTAATGTACAGATGCATTAGTTCCCTGGCCACAGCCAGATCCCAAAGACCTCTCCATAGCTTCCTTAGGTCATGTTATGTTCCCTGGTGCAGTCCTTTGAGAGCAAGCTACCCCCTGTATACCACATCTCCAATTTACTCTTATCTTATGCATGCCTTTCACCCTCGTGTATATCAAGGCCTCGAACATTTAAAATATTATTTTCCCCATCCTTCCATCTCCAATTTGGTCTCTCGCTTCTTTCCTTTCCACTTTTGACATATGTATCCTTGTCAGCCTCTCCTAACTCATTCTATCTATAGATATAAACCATTTCAGGGCACCCTCTTCAGCTCTCTCAACCAACTTCTTATTAACACACTTCTCTCTTACCCTATGACAGCTTATTCGCTCAAACCACCTCACACCACATATTGTCCTCAGACACTTTATTTCCGAAACATTTACTCTCTTCGGTACATTTTCATTTCCAACCATGCTACAACGTTAGGATTATCATAATTTCAAACATGCCCATATTTGCATTCCCAGACGATGACCTGTCTTTCCACATACACCTCAACGCTGCCAGCTTCGCCTCCTCACCCACCCTGTGACCCACCTCTGCTGCCATAGTTCCTTTCGCTGCCATGTCCATTCCTATGTCCACACCCCGCTTCTAAGCTTTTTCCACTCAGACTATCTCTCGAACTGACTTTCACTCACATTTACTCTAAACTTCCTTCTCTCACACACTCTCTGAAACTCTGACACCAGCTTCTGCAACTTCGAATCTGCCACCAGTATTGTGTCATCAGCAAACAACGACTGATCACTTCCCAGGCCCTGACCCCTTCACTCCCTCACAGACTGCATACCTACCCCTATCTCCATGACTTGTGCATTTACTTCCCTCACCACCACATGCATAAACAAATTAAACAGCAATGGTGACATCACACGGCACTTACGCACGCCCACCTTCAACTTGAACCATTCACTCTCCTCTTTACTCCTCTCCTTTTAACAGCTTTCCTCCCGCACCAAATATTCGTAAAACTTTCCACAGGACAAGTGCCTTCCCTACATCGATAAATGCTTCATGCAAATCCTTCTGTTTCTTTAAGTATTTCAAACACACACACAGTCTTCAAAGCCAAACACTTGATCCACACCACATCCTCTACCACCCCTGGAACAACATTGTTCCTCCTCAGTTAAGCTCTGTACATCCCTCACCATCACAATCACCAAACTCCCGTCCAACTTACCAGGTGCACTCAACAAACTTATGCCTCTGTAATTCGACCACTCATCTTCGTCGCCCTTGTCTTAAGAGATTGGCAACACACACATACACACGTGGATATATATATATATATATATATATATATATATATATATATATATATATATATATATATATATATATATATATATATATTTTTTTTTTTTTTTTTTTTTTTTTCATACTATTCATACTATTTCATACTATTCGCCATTTCCCGCGATAGCGAGGTAGCGTTAAGAACAGAGGACTGGGCCTTTGAGGGAATACCCTCACCTGGCCCCCTTCTCTGTTCCATCTTTTGGAAAATTAAAAAAAAAAGAAAAAAAAAAAAAAAAACGAGAGGGGAGGATTTCCAGCCCCCCGCTCCCTTCCCTTTTAGTCGCCTTCTACGACACGCAGGGAATACGTGGGAAGTATTCTTTCTCCCCTATCCCCAGGGATACCCTATCCCCAGGGATATATATATATATATATATATATATATATATATATATATATATATATATATATATATATATATAGATAGATAGATAGATAGATAGATAGATAGATAGATAGATATGGATATAGATATAGATATAGATATATGTATTTACTCGCACACACGCGTGCATTCATAAGTTATGGGAAAGGCATTGCCAAGAACAATTCGCGGAATCTGCCAGGGGAGAACATCGCTTGGCAGTTCAACATACACAGACTCTGGCTGCCGGCCTCCGCAGGGACCCAGCAAGATCGAGGTGAACCTGAATTTGCACTCTATCCTGAATACATTTGTGGAACTCCTCAATACATTCTAGTTACCTGCCAGGGTGATTTGGGGGATGCAGGAGGCAAGGGAGATACAGAAGATGAGGGAGACAGTGGCGGAGAAGAGAGAGAGAGAGAGAGAGAGAGAGAGAGAGAGAGAGAGAGAGAGAGAGAGAGAGAGAGAGAGAGAGAGAGAGAGAGGTGAGACGGAGATGAACGAGATTCTTGCGAGAGATTGGGCGAAGGTGATGGATGGTGAGAAACAGAATGATAATGATGCACTCACCGTATTTGATGGTGAAATTGTTGGTGATGCAATCTGGCTGTGTAGAAAACAGTGGTAGAGAGAAAATGAGTGATGAATATAGTGGTGATCCTCTCTCTCTCTCTCTCTCTCTCTCTCTCTCTCTCTCTCTCTCTCTCTCTCTATATATATATATATATATATATATATATATATATATATATATAACATTGTCCCTGGGGATAGGGGAGAAAGAATACCTCCCACGTATTCCCTGCGTGTTGTAGAAGGCGACTAAAAGGGGAGGGAGCGGGGGGCTGGAAATCCTCCCCTATTTTTTTTTTATTTCAATTTTCCAAAAGAGGGAACAGAGGACGGGGCCGAGTGAGGATATTCCCTCTAAGGCTCAGTCCTCTGTTCTTAACGCTACCTTGCTCCCTCGGGAAATACCGAATATGTATGAAAAATATGAGAAAAAAAAACATACGTGTAGACACCCACGTATGTCATAGCTTCCCTTCTCACTCCACTTCCGTTTTCTTTGTCTTCTCTGCTAGACGCAACCTCCAGGTAGACTAGTGAGCCTTTACGTTGAGCTTGATCTATTCCCGGCAGGCTCACAGTGAGGGTACACAGCCAGTCTCGCCTCTTCCCTCCGTAATCATCAAGGAGAATGGCCTAAAGGTTAGGTTCTGACGCTGGTCCCGCCAGACCTTTACGTAATTCTGCTCCCGTACACAATGTGGTCTACACACACACACACACACACACACACACATACACACATCCCTTGTGTTCAAGATCTGGGACCAGCAAGAGTGTAAGACTCCCTCTCCGTAGAGAGCAAATAGTTAACTATAAACAGGTAATTACATACGTAATTACACAAGAGCAAATAGTTAACTACAAACAGGTAATTACATATGTAATTACACAATCACTAATATACAAATCATCACTATCTTATCCCCGAATTTTGATAAAACACAGCATATCTGGTTATATGACTTATATAACTTATATAACATATGATTTATATGATATATGGGTAGATTTTGTGTGTAGGTCTCTTCGAGCGATACGACCACGGGCCTCTACTGGTGTACCGGTTAGCGTTGTTGACTATGATCCATTCACGCTTGAGCTCACATAGGATCGAATCCTGGTCGCGGCAGTCGGTCCATATCCCATATCATTCTCTCGGACTGATCGATAAATTGGTGCCTATATATATATATATGTTATTTGCATGTATTATACTTAATCGCTGTCTCCCGCGTTCGCGAGGTAGCTCAAGGAAACAGACGAGGAATGACCCAGTCCGCCCACATACACATGTATGCACCCACATATGCCCACGCATGCACGTATGCATACATATACATTTCAACGTATACATATATATATATATATATATATATATATATACATGCGCAGACATATATACACATATACATACTTCATCCACTCCCGTCGCCACCCCGCCACACAAGAAATAGCATCCCCCCCTTCCCAGCGAGGCAGCGTCAGGAACAGATAAAAAAGGTCACATTCTTTCACTCTGTCTCTATCTGTCATGTGTAATGCACCGAAACCACAGCTCCCTTTCCACATCCAGACCCCACAAAACTTTCAGTGGTTTACCCCAGACACTTCACATTTCCTGGTTCAATCCATTGACAGCACGTCGACCCCAGTATATGTACACACACACACACACACACACACACACACACATATATATATAATATATATATATATATATATATATATATATATATATATATATATATATATATATATATATATATATATATATATATATATATATTGTTATCCCTGGGGATAGGGGAGAAAGAATACTTCCCACGTATTCTCTGCGTGTCGTAGAAGGCGACTAATTCTAAAAAGGTGTGTTTGTGGTGTGTGTGTGTGTGTGTGTGTGTGTGTGTGTGTGTGTGTGTGAGAGAGAGAGAGAGAGAGAGAGAGAGAGAGAGAGAGAGAGAGAGAGAGAGAGAGAGAGAGAGAGAGAGAGAGAGAGAGAGAGAATGATATACACTGCCCTATTACACTTTCGCTTCACGACGACAGAATAGCTTTTCTTATTCTAACACACGCTCCCACTAAGCTTATTTACATACTAAAGAAAGAATTTCTCAAGTTCTTAGAGGAAAGAAATCTTACAAAAATTTCCAGATCCAAACAGAAAGCCTTGCATATGATGCATAGTTACTTTACATATGTAACCACACCGCACACTCATTCACAGGGATTGGATTTGCATAAGGCTACTACCATGCAAACAACATATGTATGAATTCGGCAAGGATGTGATATTTTTCTCATGATGGAGGCTCCAGTCATGGACAAAAGTCGTCATCAAGGCCGGGCCTTAATTGAAATATGTTAAAGTTAATCAGAGTGGGAAAAAAAGAAGTGAAGGGGTGAACATTTATAAATTTTGGAGGAAGTGGAGATCCTATCTTTCTAAAAAGCACCACCAAGTCATAATTATTGGGAAAGACATGAGAGGGTTGAGAGTTCCAAAGCTTCGAGGTGTCGGGAAAGAAACAGTTATCAAAACGGCCCACACTGAAGTCGCTACTTGTGTTTAGAGAGTGCAAAATTTTGGTCACTAGAGTGCATAATCCACCCATACTCCCCTTACGATGCCCATTGACCTTCAGTCTGCTTAAGTGAGAGAAGTGATGTATATACTTGATCCATATATTCATTTTGTCTTTATGTTATGGGTCTAATTAATGGGGAAATCTATGCTCTTGAAGATGATATGCGACACGTAGGGAAATACACTGAATCCACAAGTAACACACACACACACACACACACACACACACACACACGGTCCTTCGTAGTGTAATGGTTAGCGTTACTGACCATGTGTCATCACAAGCCCCTACGGGTCGGGCCTGTGCTGGTTCGAATCTGGGCTCGACACTCGACCCACAGCCAATTCCAACTGTTCCTCTTTCCCTCGGATCTGGTCGATAAATGGGTACCTGGTTTAAGCTAGGGTGTTTACACATTCATAGGAGTAAAGACATGGTACATACACACAAGCTAAAGAGTCGGGGGCAGCACTAGTGTAAAACTCTCTCCCCGTAACACACAAATAGTAATTACACACACCAACACCCACACATATAATATAGACGCAGAAAACACTCCATCACAACACCAATTTGAATGCATATCACTCCCTTGAACGTTTGAATCACCTTTGTAATATTCGCGTTTAATTGAATGTCTGGCTACTCAGCTGTTTGGTATCGAACCCGCTGCCTCACACGGAAGGGGATCCTGGCGGTATGAAATCTTCGTATGAAATACACGATAGAAGGAAGAGATGAACACTAGAGAGCTAAGGAGGAAGGATTATATTAATGGGTAAATGAATATTCTTTTTACGTTAGCTGAGACGGCACGGGCAAATGAATGCCCTAATCGAGAGCATCTTATTCATATGTATCATATTTATTTTATTATACTTTGTCGTTGTCTCCCGCGTTGGAGAGGTAGCGCAAGGAAACAGACGAAAGAATGGCCCAACCCACCCACAGAGACATGTATATACATACACGTCCACACACGCACATATACATATACGTCCACACACGCCACATATACTACACGTCCACACACGCACATATACATACCTATACATTTCGACGTACACACACACACACACACACACACACACACACACATAATCTTAGTCCAAGCCAGGCACCCATTTCCCCGACTAACCCCTATGGGAGGATGAACAGTCGGGTCGACTGTGGACTACCTGCCGCATCCATGCGCTCGACTCCAGGGTCAGCCCGTGAATGCGTCAGAGTCGCAACGTTATGCGCTACACTACAGATGACCTTAAATACGTACATAATTATACACGTATTTAGAAACCTGCTAAAACGCAATTCAATTTTTGTTTTTTTCATAACTACAACACCATTAACCACATGCAATTGTGGTTTGCCATGGTTTGGAAATCGATACGACCCAGCGTCAGGGGACGAGGTTATTCGTGGCAACCTACCGTTGACGACAGCCAGTTGATGGTAGTAAACTGCTGGGAATAACTACTCATCAAGTGGGATGATTTATAGTGATGATAAAAGGTTGTTTTTGACGACCCTGTGGAGTTTATGACCTGCCTTGTTTGAACTGAGAGTATGAACAACCAGTTAACGATGATCCATTGGTCATTTCCGAGAATAAAGGATATAAGACATTCTCCTGCGTAGAATGTAGATGGTCATAAGAGTTAGAAATGATTTCTGCCCCGTGGTAGTCAGGGGTGGTACAATCTATTGGCTCCTCACGTAGTGAAGGTGGCTGCCTGACCCTCCTCCTCCTCCTCCTCTCCTCCCAGGCTAGCCCTAACCCGTCAGGTGACTGTGCTGCTTGTATACCGCCCCTATAGGGTGCTGGAACACATTCTGGAATCCCACATGTTTGGTAGATGATAGTGTTAATGTGAACAGATATGCTGCTCTGACTTGTGTGATTAAGCTCGTTCATTTCGTGACGTATGTGAACTCCAAAACTACTTATTGTACACATGCATTGGGGCTAGACTACACATGCATTGGGGCTAGCCTACACATGCAATGGAGCTAGCCTAGACATGCAATGGGGCTAGCCTACACATGCAATGAGGCTAGACTACACATGCAATGGTGCTAGACTACACATGCAATGGTGCTAGACTACACAGGCAGTAGGGCTAGACGACATATGCAGTGGGGTTAGACTAAAACATTTCTTTTTTTTCCTCCAGTCGGGCGTATAGCAAGGGTATGGAGTGTCTTTATTCTTTTAACAGGATAGGCATATGTAGTTCTATCTCTCTGTGAAATAGTAGCTAATGAGGATTGAATTATACCTTTGAGAAGAGTAAATTTTCTTAAGGCTAGTCTTAGAACTTCAGTTTATATTTTTATGGGTAGAATTACTAACACTGAGTAGTAATACCCGGAATTCAATTCATCACCCAACATTTGGTATTTGAATCTTATGAGAACGGACAATTAGCTGATGATGTTATTATCTTGATTAATGGGAGTACCTAGTCTATACTTAGACACATCATTGATCCACAGCTGGCATAGAGTTTCCTCACTGTTCTTAGATATTTCCCTTCCTCCCCAGTGGTTACTTGGTTGACCTCATGGTTCTGAGTAGGTGTCTGGTGTTGTGTCGTGTACGGCTCTGTCTGCTTATATAGTTTGTTCAGCTCTCGCTGCCATTGTTCTGTGCATCACGAGCGCCGTTGGCATAGTATGAAGTGAGACTGAGGAGGTGAGCCAGAGTTGGGTAAGTCATGAAGGATAGAAATCTTTTCTGGCACTGGGAAACTTGACACATTTCACGTAAGTATCGAGATTCTCGGCGCCTCCTTAAGAAGTCTATTAACTCCAGTTCTTGCGTTTAAGGGGAAATATTCCTTGATGGCGTCTGCCAGCGAATGTGAAGGAGAATTCAGACGTTTCATTCCTGAAAAAGTTGATGGATTAGAAGTCGCTGATTGACCTGAAGAGTGTGAAATTTCGTGACTGTTTTGTTGATAGGTTGGGGGGAAAAAGTGCGTGGATAAATGGCATGGAGAGTAGTTTTTTTTTAGTCTGAATCCATTATCATAAACTGCCTGGAAAGGACCCAGTGCTCCAACGGTGTTTGAATTCCTTTGCGTCGCTTTGTATTATGACTGTATGCACAAGTATCAGGGTAAGGGAAGGAGGAGCTGCCTGACAGCAAGTGCCTCCACTGGCGAATCCTCAGATCTGGTTGATCTTCCTTTGCCCTTCGAACACAGCACAAAAAACGAAAACCCAAAACGGGGACGTGATGGCAAATGGCGCCTAGATTCGTATCGTCCTGCGACTCAGTGTGTCCCACGTTCGAATCCCTTTAACGGACAGCGGACCGCTTCCCACTGACAGATTCATATGTCTTGGTTCAGGCCACTGACAGCACCTTGCTGTTCGTCCTCCCTTTTGGTCGATACGTTGGGATACCTTGATAAATGGAAATGCCAAGTGTCCGCAATAAGTCGCCTATGATAAGTAATGCAAAGTCTTCTCTAAGTAGTGTTTATGACCTTCTCGTTGGTAATTTTCCCGTAATCCTCAAATCTCAACCGCTCAACGGCTTATGATCGTTTAGAAGATGATATAAGATAAGGTGAATATCTGGCAAATGTATGTATGTCGAAGTTTCTGGCGAGGTGCGTCAAAGTTCGTTGATACCTCATGAGTTGGCGCCTCTGTTCGACATCACATCTTGTGCTGTGGTTAGGGGAGTAACTTTCCCATCTTGTCGTGTATAGTCTTGGGTAGCTAACGACCGTGTGATTCCTTCCCGCCAGTTTCCTCCCGCGTGACTTACTACCACCACTCAGATGGTTTTCGCCTCCGTGGCTGTTTGCTTTTAATTACCCATCGTCCTGTTTTCGCATAGACAGCGTAGAGTCTGAAGAATGGCAGGTGCTTGTGTGGGTTTGTGTATGGGGAAAGGTGTGATGAACGAGGAATTGGAGAAGACAGATCGAAGTATGAGTTCTGGCCCGTCTAGGCCAGGCGGGGGAACAGTCGATATGTGAAGTCAGAAACGTTCGCGAACCCCCTCCTCCGCCAAAATAAATCGCCATGGTGTTCGTAAGGCATACCTTGATAGTGATGACTTGTATGTGCTAACTGTGTAGGGTCTAAGGTGTTCTAGTGGTGATAGGGATGACTTGTGCGTGCTGCCTGTGCGGTTTGATGCGTTCTGATAGTGACGATTTAAACGTAAGCGCTTCTTGTATGATTTGAGGTGTTCTGATGGTGATAGTGATGGCCTATATGTAGAAACTGTAGGGTCTGAGGGATTTCTGATGGTGAAAGTGATGACTTGTGCGTTTTGATGTGTTGGGATAGTGATGAACTGTATTCGCCTCCTGTATAGTCATAGGCGATCTAATGGTGATAGTGATGACTTGCACGTGTCTCCTGTACAGATGGATGACGATGGTGACGCTTATAGTGAAACTAAGGAACTCATCTTACTGGACAAAAATAAGTACTGGAAATAAGGAGCCACTCCCTTCCATACACCATCATTGTCACACATTCATCTCATCGTCAGTGGAGGGAAGGTTTCGTGCTAGCTTCATCACCGTCAGCCACAACCAGGAACAACAACTGGGCATCGCTGGGGTGAGTGCAAGATATAAAAGTTATGATTTATTGGACGCAAGACAGACGTACAAATAGTCGGATAGACAGACGTGACAGACAGAAAAACTTTTTTTTCTTTTTGCAATTTCTATATATGAAGCACAGGAAGTTATTTTATTTCTTTTTTCTTGCGTTTTTGAGATAGAGAAAAACTCTAATTGTGTAAATGGGAAACAATAATCTCAATTGCAAGTTTGAAACGCATGAGTAACGCGAATCATTGTATTTCATACACACGCAAGTGATTTCATGGGTTTATCTACCCTGAAAGGTATATAAACTAACCTACAATGTATATGGGTAAAAAGTAATCGTATAAACATGAACACGACACGACAGTCGGGTATTGAAAATAACTTTGATTGTACCCTCGGCCATCAGCTGCGCGGGAGGGGGCTGGGAGTAGGTCGCGGGAACGGTGGGAGCCTTAGCAACACACTTGTGTGTCACTGGCCTTTGAGAAGGTTAGAGGAACCACTTGTACACTAGCTCACTACTTAATGAAGAACGTATTGACTGTCTTCTGCCGTGACTTCGTTGTCTTATACTTAATGAAGAACGTATTGACTGTCTTCTGCCGTGACTTCGTTGTCTTATACTTAATGAAGAACGTATTGACTGTCTTCTGCCGTGACTTCGTTGTCTTATACTTAATGAAGAACGTATTGACTGTCTTCTGCCGTGACTTCGTTGTCTTATACTTAATGAAGAACATATTGACTGTCTTCTGCCGTGACTTCGTTGTCTTATACTTAATGAAGAACGTATTGACTGTCTTCTGCCGTGACTTCGTTGTCTTAAACTAAGTCGCCTTTTTTTTCGTTATCAGTGGACCAGTTGACTAGATGACGACTCTTGCTTCTAACGTAATCCATAAAACTTTAGTTTTTTCTTTATTGCTCTTTTCAGCAATTTACGCTTCCTACTGAGGTTTACTCTGGCGTATAATTTTCACATAGTTACTTAGCTGACTGGTCGTAAACAGAAGTTGCGATTTATGGAAGAGCCTCAGAATGATTAGACGTAACAAATGGTGTTCCACAAGGCTCAGTCTAAGTACCGGTTCTTTATTCCATGTGAACTGAGTATTGATAATGGGCTGTAGTGTAAGATATCGGTATTCGCATGCGATACCGAGTTGAGAAATGATTCAGTAACAGAAACCGAACGTCCGCTGCTTCAAACTGACATAGATAAACTGATGGATTAGGTTCACAAGTGGCGAATGAATTTTGATATCGATAAGTACAAAGTTTTATATATATCGGTTATGGAAAAGAAAAGACAAGCTACTATGTGAATTATGACTAAACACCAGAAGTAGATGGAGAATAAGACTTGGGTGCAATAACCTCTGGTGATCTACCACCAAGCAAGCACTAGAAGCCGTTAAAAAGGCGAACGAAATTCTTGGATTTATAGGTTAGGTCAATGCACTTAAGGGAAATCATTGCTTTCTCATTACAAGTGGCTGGTGCGTCCTAGCTTGGTTATTGTATTCAGTTTTGGTTACCCAACTTAAGGAAAGACATAGATGGAATGTTGAGAGACAGAGAGGTTAGCTACCAAGATGATTCCAAGCCTGAGAGACAAATCCTATGAAAGCCAACGAAAGGACTTGAATGTGTTCAGCTTAGGAAAGAAAAGGTTAAGAGGTGATCTGATCCAGGTATTCAAAATGATCAAAGTCTTCCATAGTCTTGATCTAGCGAGCTACATAGGGATAGATTCGTCTGATTTTGCTTATAGTAATGGTTGCAACCTCGTGGGCAAACACCTTCTCTCGATTGGGAGAAACACTTTTTCTTCTGCAGGATTGTATATCGGCTAGAGTGTTTGGAAGGAGTACCATAGATACGTTTAAAAACAGAGTTTTTAATGTTTCGCTTCAGGTCCACGACAGATATTACTTGCACCTCCTTTGTTACATTGATGTATTACATTCATTTTCTACTTGAAATATCATGGTCATTCTACTCTTACCGCTCTGATCTATGAGGTTTATATCTCTTCCTCTACCACAAAGCGTCTCGGAGGGACTCAGCGGTTCCATGGAGGTTCCCTCTGGCAGCATACTCATCTCCTCTTACTGTTTGACCTCCTTCGTGGAGCCTCTTGGTAGCGTACTTATATTCTCCTTCAAGGGTAGAAATTCGCCAGTCTTCGTCTCCGTGGACACAAAAGAAACAATAACTTCTTAACAGCGTCCCCACAGATACTTGGAAACTTTCATTTGCTTGCTAGTCCCAGATCGCGAATATCGTCCCTGCTTAGAAGTTGGGTACAATGTGGCAAGCCGGTCTCGAGAGGCACGAGCAAGCAATACAATTTCCTGCCTGAATCCAGCACCAGTGAGATATATTCCCATTAATGAGTTTTACGTAAGGCTAGACCTTCCATTACTTAGGCTTTCCTCATTCAGCATCTTGGTCCATTACTCACCACACAGGTGGTTTATATTATAACAGCAGAGAGAGAGACGAAAAGTCATCCTGTGCATCATAGCTCAAAGGTTTTTACAGTGTTCTAGATAAGATACATTTAATTAGGGGGCAGAATAGCTCAAGTCAAGAGATTTGTTGTCAATGCTGAGATAAGCCAGCTTCTACATGTTGCTCATCCACTCATCATAGATTCATGAGCTGTGGAATAACCCTGTGTCAAACTCTCCAACAACAGACTTATGTTATCCAGATTCATGAGGTAGATTATGTTAAATAATTCGTCTTTACATTGCACTTTACAAGACCCAGTGTCACAACGTTAGACTTTTGTGGTGAAATGATTCTAGTTTGTTATTAACTCAGGCAATTTAGTGAGAGAGATATTCATCTTGGTACAAATAGTTATATAAGTGTACCCCGTCGGCGGGGTAGCGCCAGAAACAGAGGAAGAAAGGACGCATCCTGAGCGGATGCTTCCTTTCTTCGTATGTTTCCACTCTCTAGCTGTCATGAGTAATGCACCGAGACCACAGCCCCCTATCTATAACCAGACTCCACAGACTTTTCCGTGGTTTCTCTCGGCTGTTTCATACGCCCAGGTACAGTCCATTGACCACCTCACCCATTATATACCATATTGCTCCAATTCACTTTGTCCCGTGCTTGTCTTTCACCTTCTTGCATGAGTAGGCCCCAAGCACTCTAAACCTTTTTCACTCCATCCTTCCACCTCTAACTTTGTGTCCTGCTTCTCCTTGTCCCCTCCACTTCTGACACATACATAAATCCTCTTTGTTAACCTTTACTCACTCATTCTCTCCATATGTCCAGACCACATCAAACCCTCTCTCAAACATACTCCTCTTATGACCACATCTCTCTTTTAGACTTTCGTTACTCTATCAAACCACCTCACATATTGTGCTTAGACATTTCACATTAACCCGCCTCCCATATTCTCATCTACAGCTCATGCCTTGCCCACTGTACCGTTATACACACTTATTTCGCCTTCACAAATAAGGACTTCTCTTGCCACATATTCTTCAATGTTCCCAAAATTCTCATCACCTCCATCCCATGACTCACTTCCGCGAAGGTTTTGGGAGCGATGAAAAATGTGTGTATACATCTACATGTGCCTGTCTATCATCTGTCTATCTATCTGTCTCTGAAATTAAGTACCTAACTATGTATCTGTCTTTCTGTGTAACTATCTGTCTGTGTGTGCCTATAACTCTAGCCTCTTTTAGAACCTTTCCATATATTCACCTCTCTGTATATAGCTATGTTCTTACATATTTCATATGATGAAAGTATATATGGGCTATGTTTTGAGTCATATTTTTGGGAATATATACGTTTCTCACCATCAAATAGAGCATGTGTGTGTGTGTGTGTGTGTGTGTGTGTGTGTGTGTGTGTGTGTGCATCCTATTTGCATTCTACTACATTTACATTCAGTCATACAGAACAGAACCTCAAAAAGACTAAATACCTAAGTCGGGTACATCAAAACAACGAGACATCCCATTAAGTATTTAAGGGGATCAGCGGTTAAGCCTGTCTGGCTCTCCCTTAAGTGTGCGTGTCAACAAACCTCTTAGGTGGTGATAGAGGCTTAACTTTGAGTTCCTCTCGTCATCAGGCCAAGTGATGCCCCATCATTGCCAGGGCCTCCATTAGCTCACCACTAATTTCGAGTCCTTTCAGTGGCCCGAAACTTGGCCATTAATCAATTGGCGGGTTGTGAGGCGTGTGTGTGTGTGTGTGTGTGTGTGTGTGTGTGTGTGTGTGTGTGTGTGTGTGTGTGTGTGTTACGTGGAGAGAGTTGTATACTCGCGTTGCCCCTTCTCTTAACCCTTATATGTATATGCACTAAGTCTTTACTCTTATGTATTTGTGCACATACACTCACTCTAGCATATGCCAGGTGTCTCTTTTGTCAACCAAATTCAAAGGGAGGATGAACAGGTGGATGAACTGTGGACTGGCTGCCACGACCAGGATTCAAACTCATGCAAGTCTGATCCCAGGTGGCCTCGTGCATGTATGACAGTCAGAAACGCTAACAGTGTGTGTGTGTGTGTGTGTGTGTGTGTGTGTGGTTGCCCATTGTGTGTATGAATATCTAAGAATAGATTCTTGATACAAGTTTAATGGTGATGATAATGATAATAATAATAATAATGATAATATTGATAATAATAATGATGATGATAATGATTATAATAATAATAGTAATAATAATAATACTAATAATAGTAATAATATTGATAATGGTAATGATAATAATAATAATGATAATAATAATAATAATAATAATAATAATAATAATAATAATAATACTGCTGATGATAATGATATTGATAATGACTGATGATGATAATAATAAATAATTTATTGAATATCGGCAGCCGTTCGTCGTAAGATGCACATTAGGATGTTAGAGAACTGGAAGGTCATAACTGTAAGTAGTTAACTAATCATAAATGAGCTTAGGATTACTTTGGGGCTGGATAGCTCCACACTTTGGACAAACACGTGAGTGAGGGACGTCTATATAGTCAGGATGGCAGATATACAGGTAATTATACAAAGTAAATACTATGATTAATGCCTCATGCATCTAGCACTGATTAATTGGACATTAAGCGATCAATATAGCTAAGTGATTACTGACTGTTTGATGGTGTAGTTGTTTGTGGTGTCTCGCACGGTATCTGATATTATTATTATTATTATATATTATCCCAGGCAACCTCTTTGAGAGAGAGGGTGCTGGTATAATTCATTAACATTTTGCCAGGGGCTCGTGCACCTCTAAGGCTGCGCTGCGCTCAGTAGCAGGGGCAGAGTAATTGATATACATGGGAATGCATATCGTAATAGGATCATCGGAATAACACCTTCTGTAAGGCAGCATTGAGGGACCAGAATGTCATAGGACTCATCATGATGCTCGACGTTATAATGCGTCATCTACAGCAATCCTCATCATGATGCTCGACGTTATAATGAGTCATCTACAGCAATCCTCATCATGATGCTCGACGTTATAATGCGTCATCTCCAGCAATCCTCATCATGATGCTCGACATTATAATGCGTCATCTACAGCAATCCTCATTCTCTTCTTACTTAAATCCTTACATACAGAAGCAGCTCTCCCTACTGAACACATTGTCCATACCACAATCTACAGACAGTACCTCGGCCGTCATACTGTATAGAGGGGAGAGCCATCATCAACAATGTCATAGAGGGAATCAATGTTTTCTTGCGATGCACCATTATCCTGTTTTTGACCACCGTCATGTTCTGTAGAGAGAGGGGAGCCGTAATCAACGATTTCATAGAGGGAATCAATACGTTCTTGAGATGCCACATTAACCTATTTTTGACCAACAGTACAAAGTAGGTGAAAAACATGATTCCTTTTATCTGGGTTACGAAGGTAGATTTTGTTTTTCTTCAGCCAACAGTGGGTCTGTAGATCCCTGGAGAACGAGAGGACAAAGCGGTAGCCTACAGCTGACTTATGTAGCGGCATCTGCTTCCACTGACTACACACACACACACACACACACACACACACACACACACACACACACACACACACACACACACACGCACACACACACACACAGACACACACACACACACACACACACACGCACACACACACACTCACACACACACACACACACACACACACACACACACGCACACACACACACACACACACACACACACACACACACACACACACACACACACACACACACACACCGAAAACAACAACAAAAGGCCTTTGTATGTCTCCTGTAGTAACACCCTGGCCTTACACCTGCTTTACTCAGGTGGATCAATAGCAAGACCCGAATACTCTGTCCAAACACTTGGCTCACATCGTTACACCTGGTGGAGGAAAGGAAGGTATAGGCGTTGAGTCTCGTGGAGAGAACAGCCCGAAGAACCAACACTCTTTGTGATTGTTATCTGTGTGTTGTGGGGAGAGGGAGTTATACGCTCGTGTTGCCCCGTCTTTACTCCTCTGTCTGTGTACGCCCACAGAACCGATAATTACAGTACATGTCTTAAAATAGATCTTGATGGTCATCCTTCGGTAGATGTCCCATTAAATCCCCAAAAGGGATACTTCCAAGTCCTATGAATAACTATCCATCCTGCTCGCCACCTGCCTCATCTCTGAAACACGAAAACAGTGACGTAAATAATTTAGAAGAGTTTGCATTTTGCAGCGCGCTGCAGCTCTGACAGATATCCGCTCCAGGAAATGGTAGAAGAGGAACTGTTTGGTCCAAATATTTACTTTATAGCGCTGCCGTCAGAATATCATTAAATTTTCATTTTATATACGTTGAGACGTTACGTGTTACTAACTACCGTAATCAAGGCTATCTCTTTTAAGCCAACCATTTATGCTTCAACTCTTGTAGACTTAATCGCTACAATAGAATTCCCTAGGGAGTTGTCCCTTCTCAGACTCTCTTCAATTTCCTCCAACGCGACCTTCCCATCACCTCAGGCAAACCTTAACACGGAGATCCTTTCGTATGCAGACGACTTCACAATCACATCACAACACCACCATAACATCGTTTAGTAGCCCATCAAAAACAGAAAGTCTGCGTCTCCTTATAAGTCCCTCAGTCAATCTTTTGACCCCAGAGAGACACGAATCCCGCTCACATCCTCCAGTCACCT
Organism: Panulirus ornatus; assembly: GCF_036320965.1. Lineage (NCBI taxonomy): Eukaryota > Metazoa > Arthropoda > Malacostraca > Decapoda > Palinuridae > Panulirus > Panulirus ornatus. The sequence continues at coordinate 7,625,957 of NC_092249.1, forward strand.
TCAGTAGACAGTCGCTCCCACTGAGCAAAACACCAACCACTACAGGAATTACATACGCCCTACACGTGGCATTCAATCCCCACTTCTGTAATATATATATATACAAAAGCAACATAGACATCAAATCCCTCATAACAGCAGCGGGCATCAGATTTGGACAAGTAAACGAATCCCATAACATTTCGTACAAATAGTTCATCCGATGCACTTTTAAACTAGATTTCACCTGCGGGATCTTCTACCCTCTCATAAGCAAACATAACGAAGCTAGAGACCACACAAAATAGGGCTCTCTGAGCAATCACTGGCTGCCTGTCACCTACAAACACTCAACACCTACACAGTGAAACAAAGATCCTCCCAGTATAGTCCTACCTCTAGCATGTTCGGTACTCAATTATAGGACGGACAAAATACACTGAAATAACCCGACAAGCATTAAACAACTGGCCTCTCAACTCAGTCTTCCAACCCAGTATACATCCACCCATCAGAAAATACACTCCCCAGACCAACACGAGTCATGCGCTCTGGACATTACATACCCCAGTAACGCCACAAACACCTAAGATGCAGCTACCACAAGAAAGAGAACGAGCACTTACTACGCAACTGCACTGCACTCTCTGCACACAGACATTCTTCCATTACAACATTTTATGACCATTGGTCCCGACCGGTGGATGTGCCTGCAGGAGTACTGTAATTATCAACCAGCCCCTAGGGGAGAATGAACGGCTGAGCCGACTGTGGGCCGACTGCCGCGGCCACGAATCGAGCCTATATGGGTTCGATCACGGGCGGCCTTCGAATAAGTCGTGGTCAGCAACGCTAACCGGCATACACCTCGGAGGTCCATATTTTTCAATTCTCTAGTTACATATCCTTGAATGCATCTTGTTGAGCTCATAAATGATGCCACCAGAATACTTCAACACAGTTTCACCGGCGTAGTTTTAGTGTTTCGAACATTTACAAACAATGGCAGAAGCGACCTACGGTGATAACTGCTAGAATTTGATATTAAATGCTCAGCTCTCGGTCTAATCTGAAAATGTTTTAAGTTAAAGTCAGAGAAAAAATACATAATGAAAATTTTTTCGACTTTTGCGACTGGATGGCCTCATTTGACGAGCTGGCTTTCATACTTGACTGTCTTTGTGAACAAGAGTATGAAACGCCCCGAGGTGGTTAGGTGCCTCTTAAGTGTCCATATTACTTATAACCCACACTTTTATCATGACTGCCGTATTGTATACTTAAGTTCGTAGTGATGTGGCTGTTTCATTATATACCTCGACTGATGTACTGAGGATGCCATATGTATATGATAGGCTGTAAGTGATTATGGCTGCTTTTTTCTATCCTGTATATAGTATAGTGGGCCAGCATGTCTCTCAGGTGGTGCAGTAAATCATAGCCACTGCAGCATCTGCCTCAGGTGGTTGTAGTATGTTGTGGCTACACTATATCTCTCAGCTGGTGTTATGTGCTCTGAGTACCACAGTGGGTCCTTTCAGCTGGTATAGCATTTTGTACGTATAACACTTGAGAGATGGTCGTTTCTGTCTCACTACTTCCACACTCTAATGTCTATTCTGATGTTGACGGGGTTCGAGGAGCCCAGTACACCAGGGGCCAGTGGTTCGCAACCATCTGTCTCTCGTGCCACAAACGTGTCCTTCCACACCTTACGTAGTCTCGCCATAAATTTAAAGAATCATTTTTTTTCAGCTATCTATCGGTCTATCTATCTATATCTATCTATTCTCTCTCTCTCTCTCTCTCTCTCTCTCTCTCTCTCTCTCTCTCTCTCTCTCTCTCTCTCTCTCTCTCTCTCTCTCTCTCTCTCAATTGAAAAGGATCACAGTTTTGCGCGCGATCAAGTATATTCTTAAAGAGTCCCCGTGGACTCTTAAGAATATATATATATATATATATATATATATATATATATATATATATATATATATATATATATATATATATATATATACATATATATATTATATGGGCTAAACCAGGGTATGTGAAGCGTCTTGGGTAAACCATGGAAAGGTCTGTGGGGCCTGGATGTGGAAAGGGAGCTGTGGTTTCGATGCATTGCACATGAGAACTAGAGAATGAGTGTGAGCGAATGTGGCCTTTTTTTTTTTTGTCTTTTCTTGGCGCTTCCTCGCTGGAAGGGGGAGGGGGAATGTTATTTCACATGTGGCGGGGTGGCGACAGAAATGGATGAAGGCAGCAAATATAAATATGTACATGTGTATATATGTATATGTCTGTACATATATATGTATGTATACTTTGAATTGTATATGTATCTATATGAGCGTGTGGGGGCGTTTATGTCAAATAATTCCTCCGTTGTTGTGACCCATTTCTATCATGATATCAGATTCTGAAATCTTCCTTCATAGTCCAACATATGCAGCCGTACTGTGTTTACATAAGAGTTCGTCAGGAGAAGGGAAAATACGTCTAAGAAATCTCCAATCATTTGTTTAAAAGGAGATAATCCCTTTCGTGCGGAGCATTGAATCCTCCACCCTGAGGAAGCTTAGAGAAAGAGAGAGAGAGAGAGAGAGAGAGAGAGAGAGAGAGAGAGAGAGAGAGAGAGAGAGAGAGAGAGAGAGAGAGAGAGAGAGAGAGAGAGAGAGAGAAGAAAATAGGGAAGGTGAAGATAAGCAAACACAGAGAGAGAGAGAGAGAGAGAGAGAGAGAGAGAGAGAGAGAGAGAGAGAGAGAGAGAGAGAGAATGGGGAAGGTGAAGATAAGCAAACAGAGAGAGAGAGAGAGAGAGAGAGAGAGAGAGAGAGAGAGAGAGAGAGAGAGAGAGAGAGAGAGAGAGAGAGAGAGCATGCATCCCTCACAGTAACCTCGACAAGATACCCCCCCTCCACACACATTCACAACCCGACATTAGAATACACAGTGAAATTACTTGCATATGTAAGAGACGTGGTTTACAGCTGAGGGCGTGTGTGTATATCTGGCCCACACTGATATTGCCAGACACCCGCAGTCTGTAGGCGAGTGGGGGAGGGGATTCAGAAATATAGCGTCCGATAAGGAAATATTCCAAGTATTCTTATTCTTGGGAATATAAAACTGGAATAGATAAGATTGGGCAATGGAATGATAAGAAAATTTCGAACAGTCACACGGACGAACAATGGCGTTTATCTTGGAGGTGTTTTGTGAACGGGTTGAATGGCCGCGTTTCTTATCATTGATTTCCAGTTGAATTGCACATCTTTTCCGGAGGATGGAACACTTGCTGGAAGCCCTAATGTCCCTTCAGCCTTGCGTTGTGGAATATTGTACATAAGCCAGTCTGACGGAGAACGACTAGATGTCTGTTCAGTGCACAAACTACATCCTCTTGTTCTGATGTCTTCAGGCGTCGCCCGTCATATTCCTGTGGGCCAATTAACGAACGCTGTTCACTGTATATGTTAACTGAGACGGCACGGGCAGCTGAGGCCTTATATATATATATATATATATATATATATATATATATATATATATATATATATATATATATATATATATATATATCTTTACTTATTTATTATACTTTCGCTGTCTCCCGCGTTAGCGAGGTAGCGCAAGGAAACAGACGAAAGAATGGCCCAACCCACCCACATACACATGTATATACTTACACGTCCACACACGCACATATACATACCTATACATTTCAACGTATACATATATATACATACACGGACATATACATATTTACACATATACATGATTCATACTTGCTGCCTTTATTCATTCTCGTCGCCACCACGCCACACTTGAAATGACAACCACCCTCCCCCCGCATGCGCGCGAGGTAGCGCTAGGAAAAGACAACAAAGGCCACACACACACACACACACACACACACACACATATATATATATATATATATATATATATATATATATATATATATATATATATATATATATATATTATACATATTCTCCCTTTCCCGCATTTGCGAGGTAGCGTTAAGAACAGATGACTTAACCTTTGAGGGAATATCCTCACTTGGCCCCCTTCTCTGTTTCTTATTTTTTGTAAAAGTGAAAATCCAGAGGGGAGGATTTCCAGCCCCCTCTCCCTCCCCTTTTAGTCGCCTTCACTGACACGCAGGGAATATTTGGGAAGTATTCTTGATTAGGGCCTCTGCTGGTCGTGCTAACATCACAAAAAAATTTGTTTTCGTATAGTAATTTTTGTACTAATTTGAACCCTCTTACGGATGATAGCTTTACGTGACAGTGGAGGGACACGAGTGGCTTATTGTCTATTTGTCAATGTCTGTCAGAGCTTACGTGTGAATCTTTGTCTATAGGATCATCCGAGATTCACATGAGTTCAGCCAATAGGTCGTATTACCCTGTGGTAGTCATGCGTCAGTGTACTCTGACCTTATACTACTGACGAAGGTGTGTCAGGACCCACGTCATGTGACCCTAAACACGCAGGCGACCAGCGCCACAAACTTCCCTGGACCAGGTTAAATGAAGCAGACGAGAAAGTTGAGCGTTGTGGAGAATTTCCTTTGATGTCCATTTGGTTTATGTTACATTTTGATATATATATATCTATATATATATATATATCAAGCGAGGGAATATCTTCGCTTGGCCCCCTTCTCTGTTCCTCTTTTGGAAAATTAAAAAACGAGAGGGGAGGATTTCCAGCCCCCCGCTCCCTCCCCTTTTAGTCGTCTTCTACGACACGCAGGGAACCTTTGAGAAAGGAGATAGATATATATGTAATTAGATAGATTGATAGATAGATTACACACACACACACACACACACACACACACACACACACACACACACACACACACACACACACACACACACATTGCATGGACAGTAGGTGCTCTTAACCACATGATCATTTTACATATGTGAGCTCTTGTGTGTATCCACTGACAATTCCCAATATCATATATAGGACGTAAAGCGCATTTTCCCACCAACTTTCCCCCGTTGCCTCGAATCAGTCGATGGTGTAAACACAAAGGCAAAAATCCATCGTGTTGCATGAACGTATTATGACTGATTAGGAGTATAAGACCTCGGGTTTCATCCTGAACCCATCCTCTTCTTATATAAGATTATTCCACTAACATGGCTTCACACACCTTTAGTCTTACAGATCCTATTTAGAAACGCTCAGTAAATGGCATCTTTGGCACTCTCGCTGATAGTGAGGGAAAGTTTGTGAGACTTATTGCGGTGGCGATAGAACTTGTGGACTCCAGGTCTCGTGTCAAATTCAATTTTTATATCGGTTTGTTGATTCCAAGTTTTTATTGGATGCTATTTCTTGAGTTTTTTTATATGTTTTTTTCTGAGCTGTTTCTTTTTTTTCCAGTTTTTCATAGGCTTCGCAAAAAACAACTTGAGGAAAAGTTTTTGGCTTTCGAAAGAAAAATATTTTGTCGAGTTAAGCCCCACTCTTGGTGATCACTTTCCTCACCAAGGCTGATCTGCCTAACTTACAAGGGCTAGTCTTTCTTTTCCTTACTCATAGACACCTGAAATAGGATAGAGATTCACCTCTGGGCGTCGAGGATTCGAACCCAATCCTACTGCGTGGCAGACCGATATGCTGAGCTGGACTACGAGGTTACGAAGGCTTTCCAACTGGGTTCGAAGCCTTGACGTACAGAGGTAAATCGTTATCCACACTTCAATGTGTTAAGTACGTGGTAAAGAGACACCTGATATATGTTTATCTTTTGGGTTAGGTTTTATTCTAGTCTCCTCATAGATACATGAGGATGATGGGTAACTATAGAATCACAAAGTTGGATGGCGCTTTCTACATAGACAGTCAAGCCTTACTTCGTTTTCCGTTGTTTGGCGTTTTTACCATGGTTATTGAAGCCTTACTTCGTTTTCCTTCGTCTGGTTCATTCCTCCACATTGGTGGTTGGTTGGTTTGTTGGGCTTCATATGGATGATTGGTTGGTTAGTTGGGCTTCACATGGGTGATTGGTTGGTTAGTTAGGCTTCACATGGGTGATTGGTTGGTTAGTTTGGCATCATATGGGTGATTGGTTGGTTATTTGGGCTTCTTATGGGTGATTGGTTGGTTACTTGGAGCTTCATATGGGTGATTGGTTGGTTAGTTTGGCTTCATATGGGTGATTGGTTGGTTAGTTGGGCTTCATATTGGTAATAGGTTGGTTAGCTAGGATTCAGGCCAGGACACTAAAGCCATCATTATCGACATACAAACCACCAGTCGAAGAATCTTGAGCACTTTCATCAGGTGCTCAAGCTATTGGTACGATCTTATACACGCCACATGGGTAGCACTGTCTGCATGGACTTTTAAAAACCTTGGTTGAGTCTTTCGGCTATTAGGGCTATCACGTACCAGGGTCATCAATACGTCCGTCATATCAGTGTATCGCATTCAACGAGGTACGATGGGAGATTTATATAAGGCCAAGTGGTCGACCTCCCCACCCGTCTATTATTTTATCTACAGGTGTACGAATCTTTGGGCACATTGAAGTGATTGGTTTACGTCGATTTCATGTGACAGTATATGGAATATATATATATATATATATATATATATATATATATATATATATATATATATATATATATATATATATATATATATATATACCTACCTACCTACAAGCAGAAGTTGGGAGGAGTTTGGTAGCTAGCAGCCAAACTTTTGCCTCCGAAACCCATGTCACAAACATTTCTTGTATAGATCTGTCGATCCAAAGTTTTAATTGGATGTTATTTCTCGGGACGGTTTCCTTTACTTTGTGGTCAGCTGCAGGGAAATAACTATGAAGGAATTTCAGTAAAATCTTGGTGGGTTTTATTACCGAGATGACGTCGGATTGTTCACCTGGTGTAGACCATGATTTGTTGATCGTCTTTTCTGTTGGGTTTTGTTTCCACGTTGGAGGTGTCGGCCGCTGACTAAAGTCTGTTGGGAAATTTTGTTGTGACTGAAATATTAACTGGATTAAAGAGAGGCAGAAAAATAGCAGGGAAGTGATAAAAGTTTTTATGAGCTTTTGGGAAATTGGAAAGCCTGCCTTTATATTAGTGGCTGGTCATAGTGGTTTATGAGAACATGGGAGAGTAAACAGTTCTAAAGCTTCGTGATGTAAAGGAGGAAACAAATATCATAACTGCCCACCCTTCAGTTATCAATTACAGTTCCGAAGCTTCGCCGCGTTGGGAAGGAAACAGATATCATATCGGCCCACCCTCCAATTACCAGTTTGCCACGCAGTGATATGTGTTGCAGGAGCTTGTCGAGCATTACGTGGTATAGCTACTGGTAGGGGACACATAACCAGCCAGCTCATGGGAGCAGAATCCAAAGTAATAAACATAACCAACCAGTTCATGGGGACAGAATCCAACGTAATGTCTTTAGAAGCGAGAAAGTGAATCAACCTTCCACGTGCGGCGGATGGGATCGAATTGCGAGGTCAGACTGGGAGAGCTGATGAATGTGATTCTTTTAAATTCATCTTCGTCGTGTTAGAACTTCCCCAAGTGTGAGAGTAGAACTCCATACAGGCGGGGTTCGATCCGTTGTATACCTACATACGCTGTACAGAAGAAGAGAACGAATGACATCTGAGAAGTAGGCTTTGTCGCTTGTGTAATTCGAGACTTCCAAAGTAGGTTAGGTGTTACGGCGGTACAGAGTATGTGTATTGTGTTGAGCGGTGGAGTTGCAGATCCATCAAACGAGATGGGGAAAGTTGTGAGGAGGTTTTAGAAAGAGAGATGGGCTAGAACTGGGCCTCAGTGGCGTTAAACTTATCCAGGTTACGTTTATCCCACTGGGATATCCTGTCTTAAGTCTGAGTTTATTGAGAAAGTTGCGTCGAGACGAGATGCAGATCGAGCGAGAGAAGACAGGAGACGATTTCAAGGAAGTGGAGCAATGGAGTGTTGAGTCGTCAGCTTATGAGTGCATTCTGTTATCTGTTGAAGTGAGGATATCGTTAACTGTAGAGGGAGTGGAGTGTAGGAGAGAGGACAGTTCCCTGAGGGACGCCGCTGTTGACGAATAGAGAGAGAGGGGGAGAGAGGTTGATCCATATGTAATTACGGTAACTGATCAGGCACAGAGGAAGGGAACAAAAGGGGGAGAGGAGAGCCAAAGAGTGGAGTTTGGAATATATATATATATATATATATATATATATATATATATATATATATATATATATATATATATATATATATATATTTATGTATTTATTAAATCATATCCTATTTGTTATACTTAATCGCTGTTTCCTGCGTCAGCGAGGTAGTGCCAGGAAAAAAGACGAAGAATAGCCCATCCACTCATACACACACACACACACACACACACACACACACACACACACACACATATATATATATATATATAAACCTCCCTGGTCTGTGACTGCCTAACATCCTATTACCGACCTGAGAGAGAGAGAGAGAGAGAGAGAGAGAGAGAGAGAGAGAGAGAGAGAGAGAGAGAGAGAGAGAGATTGATGAAGGCACTTTCATATCCCTTCACATCAATAAATCTTGCCAGTTATATATATTTACACTTCATGTTGCTAAAGCAGGTTAATCTCCCTAGTCCTGTAAATCATTGATATTCCCAGGGATTTCTGCCCTTTCAGAGGGAGATAATAAATTCTGTAAATACGGAGTATATCTCTTTTAGGCTGAAATAACTTCCTCTCTCACTCTCTTGCTTCCATTGCAGGGGTAAAATTTAGAATCTGATTAAACGCGGAGCCTGCAGCCGAATGCTGAAAACTTTCAAACAAGAATCACGAAATATTTGGAAAAAAGGGAGAGGACCATTTTGAGTTTTGCTGCCCAAAACATGAGATTAAATCTGAGCCGAGAAATGGGGTATTTCCGATATCGCAGTGTGTTTGGATCCCTTAAGTCTCACTTACTTTATATTTATTGGTCACTCTGCTCGTATATATGTATATATGGATGAAGGCAAGCAATTATGAATGTATATGTATATGTGGATGAAGGCAAGCAATTATGAATATATACCTGCGTATATGTATATATGGATGAAGGCAAGCAATTATGAATATATACCTGCGTATATGTATATATGGATGAAGGCAAGCAATTATGAATATATATCTGCGTATATGTATATGTGGATGAAGGCAAGCAATTATCAATATATACCTGCGTATATGTATATATGGATGAAGGCAAGCAATTATGAATATATACCTGCGTATATGTATATGTGGATGAAGGCAAGCAATTATGAATATATACCTGCGTATATGGGAATATGAGTATGTATGTATATCAACGTATATGTGTATATGTAGATATGTATGTGTGTATGTGTGTATATGTACGTGTATGTGCGTGTATGTATATATGTGTGTTTATGAGTTGATGGGTCTTTGTCTCCAAGCGCTACGTTATGTATATGCACGTGTATGTTGGAGTATGTATATATGTGTGTATATGAGTGGATGGGTCTTAGGCTGTCTTCTAGCGTTACCCCGCTGATGCGGGAAACGGCGATCATGTATAATGAATAAATGAGTGTGAACGGATGGGGCCTTTGTTGTCTTTTCCTAGCGCTACCTCGCACACATGAGGGGGGAGGGGGATGTTATTCCATGTGTGGCGAGGTGGCAATGGGAATGAATAAGGGCAGACAGTGTGAATTGTGTGCATGTGTATATATGTATATGTCTGTGTGTGTATATATATGTGTACATTGAGATGTATGGGTATGTATATTTGCGTGTGTGGACATGTATGTATATACATGTGTATGGGGGTGGGTTGGGCCATTTTCTTTCGTCTGTTTCCTTACGCTACCTCGCAAACGCGGGAGACAGCGACAAAGCAAAATAAAAATAATAAAAATATATATATATATATATATATATATATATATAGATATAACAGTCAGTTGATAGACATTGAAGAGACGAAGCTAGGACGCCATTTGGTAAACATGTGATTGTCGACAATCACGTGTTTACCAAATGGCGTCCTAGCTTCGTCTCTTCAATGTATATCAACTGACTGTTATATTTCTCTCTTGTGTCTCCCCTGATGATGTGATTATTACACGAAAGTGCACTTGGGAACTTTTCGTGTTTCATTTTCCCCGTGGACTCATAGGAATATCTTGATCACGCGCAAAATTGTGATCCTTTCCAATATATATATATATATATATATATATATATATATATATATATATATATATATATATATATATATATATATATATATATATGTATATATATATATGTATATATATATATGTATATATATGTATATATATATATATATATATATATATATATATATATATATATATATATATATATATATATATATATATATATATATATATATATATATATATATATATATATATATATATATATATATATATATATATATATATATATATATGTATATATATATATGTATATGTATATATATATATATATATATATATATATATATATATATATATATATATATATATATATATATATATATATATATATATATATATATATGTCGTGCTGCACACCTTATACTTTCCCTTTACGAGCCCTAATAGTGATATAGGCAGTGAAGCTACGAGTACCATATTATCGGTTGGAATCCTGAAGAAGATAAGATTGAATCCCTTGTGTTCGTATGTCTTTCGTAACTATTTTTTTTTTTTTTTTATAGTTCCAACCCTCATTGGAGAGTACTTGAGACTTAGGTAAGCACGTTTCCTACGTTAGAATCCAAGTTTGAAGAGGGAGAGAGGGAGTACTTGACCCCTTTGAAAACACTCTTATGTGAAGTAGCATCCCGTGGACAGAGCAATCAATAGTCTGAGGCTGGATGTGCGTCTTTATGACCTCCTGGGTGTAATACAATGCAACTGTATCATTTTCCTTATCATATCACACACCCTTGTCGTCTTATTAGTTCCCAACATTCATGATTACTCCTTCACCAACTCACAAAACACGTATCCTCCCTCATTAGGACGTACCATTGTCCAAAAACTCGATTCTCCACTTCTTTCTCCCTTCCTACCTCCTCCTGTCTCCTGACACCTGGCCCCCCCAATATTTACCCAGCCCTCCCTGGACAACAAACACATCCCTTTTGCTCCAAGGTAAACAGGGTTCTGTTTTTCTTTCACCCTAGACGGAATTTATAGCTTCTTCAGCTCAGTGTGTGTCTGCCTCGAGGGCAGAGAAATTTTGTCTCCTCTAATGTAGTATGTGTCTGGCTGTCGTGGTTTAGTTCTTTGTGTAGCGGTTCCGTGATGTAAGAGGCAGTTCATTTTAACTCGGTATGTGTCCCCTTCCTTGGGCCTGGAGACAGTTCTATGTATTCTAGTTCAGTATGTGTCCGCCTGTACGACGGGGGATCATGTGTCGTAAGTCTGTGTTAGTGTAATATATGTGTCCGGCGATACGATGGCAAACTGGCTTTTCGAGAGTTGGGCGTGACGATCCATTCTTTCTCTTCCATGGCACGATCGGCTGGAATTCCCGAGAGCCGCACGTTCGTTCTGGAAATCCAGGGAGCCATTCTTGAATTTCGAGGTACACTCTTCCAGAAGCACTCCCGGTATTCATTTCCCACTATCGTGTTTCTCGGGCGTAAGCAAAATAGTTCCAGATGAGAAAAGACAAGGTCTTGATCTTCGCCGCTGGGGCCACGGATTTATTGTGCACTCCATCGCGCTGGGCCTCAGCCGAGCAGATGAGGTTTCCGAGTGCAGCAGAAGGTCGTGACCTCCGCGATTGAATTACAGTAATAGTTACAACGTGAGAGAAATATCTACAAAGGTAACGCCAAACTGAAGGAAATTATATGATTCAGGTAATCGTCTCTTTTATATTTGTCCTATTTACTCTTGACGAAGGTTGAGCAACAATGACGGGATCATTTAACCAATATAGTAACTAAGTTATTTGCAGTAGGCAAAGTTAGGATTCCAGTTATATCATCTGAGGTGGAATGATGTTATTGATGAAATGCTTACCCATATATCTTGTGATGATCGGTGGGAATTATATGAGAATTTATATGTCTTACAAGAGTTACGTATGCGACGTTCTACGGTGCTCGAATGATTTGGCTGGCAGAGGTTCACAGTTGGTCAGTTGAGAATCATCTGGAGGTGTCAAGTCCCATATGTATGTATTACCCAGTCTGAGTTGGGCAAGAACAATATCAAGGGCAGTTGGCGGCACCTTTTAGTCTGCTTTCCTTGGCAGCAAGATACGAACCGCTACCATTTCTGCAGCTGGAGTTGTATGGCTAAGCTATGTAGCCTGTGAAGTCAAGTTCAGACTCAAGAGGTGAAAGTGGTTCAGGAATTTTCTCTTTTTTTAATCTCCATAAAGTAGCGTTTGGCATCATTTAAATCCTTAGCTTTGTGTGTGTGTGTGTGTGTGGAGGTCAGGGACATGTCGAACATAATGAACGTATTTTTGCCGCATTCCTTCCAGTTTCGCTCAATTGTAATTTTCCCGAAAGTCCAAAGAGGATTAAGAATTCTTACGAGTCTAATTCCCCCGCGAACACCACCGTCACTGGCTTGAGTCGCCCATTCTTTGTCGGATAAGAAACGAAAGTCATACTCTTTAAGGTTGAGACACATGTCGTTAACAGTGTCCGCCAAGGTTTCAAACCTCCATCTTTGGTGTTGAATGCAAGTTTCATCGTAAGTTAATAGGGTTTAAGTCTCTACCTTTGTTGTGGTTTCAGGCATCTATCTACAATGTGATCCTCAGGTCTTTCTAACCTTTGTTGTGGTTTCAGGCATCTATCTACAATGTGATCCTCAGGTCTTTCTATCTAATCTATAGGCTTCATTCCTCTACTTATGGCTGTACATTGAGCTTTTTATCTATATTGTAAGCTTGAAACGGAAAATTTCAAGCTTTTAAGTATGCTGTATCCATCATAAATCGGCTTATGATGTTGACTTAAGACCTCCGTGGTGTAGCGGTTATCGCTCCTGACCGTGACGTATTCACGAGACGCCCGGGATCGATAACTCAATTTCACATCCTGGTTGTAACGGTCCGTCCACAATCAGTCCAGCTGTTCATCCTCCTCTGTGAGTTGGTCGATAGATTTAATGCCAGGCGATAGTATCAACATCAACCTTAATCTACCAGATAGACATCCCTTAAAAAACGGACGGTAGAAGAAGCCCCAAGTTCTATTTATTCCATAGACGAAAATTTCTACCATGAATATATTACATCCATGACAATGACTGATGCTCAGAACCTCAGCGAAGGAGCTGGATATGTTTATGAACCCATGTATCTTCCTGGCGGTGGTGGGCGTTTATCAAACCAGAGAATCATTCTGGTCGAAAACTAAGGCTCCAGCCTCGTATTTCACCCAGCGTCCGGGGACTATGCTTATTGCTCTTGATTTACGCCACCCAGAGAGGCAGACGATGCCCGAGATGGATCCTACGCTGGAGCACAGATGTGACGATATACAACATGTTGTTTTTTACAGTCTTCTCAAAGCGTGGTATCAGTTTTATATTCAAATGATCCCGGGTTCGATTCCATGACACGAAGCGGTGAGATGGTTTGCATTGCACATCTTGACTACAATTACATATATATATATATATATATATATATATATATATATATATATATATATATATATATATATATATATATTATACTGGGCACGATTTTCTCCCAGGCTTATTTATAGATTTATCTCTTATATTTTTTTGGTTTTACTCTCGGACAAACTTAAAGAGCTCCTATCAATCATAATTCTAATGCTACTTTGCCACTGTCTTTAACCTTTTATATAATCTATTGATTATGTTATCACTTACATATTAAGCCTCTTTATCCTTCTTTTACTACGATTTAATCCTCTCATACAATTCCCCTTACCTTTACGTCATTCTCGTTTTCATAATTCTGTCTACCAACCATCTATGTTATTTCCTTTTTTCTTTCATTTTTTTTCCTCCCGTCTTTCCCATTCTCTCCATTTCCCTCCCGGGCCAATATCACGGTCAGAAAATGTCTCCCTTCATATTTAGCAGCAAGTTTTCAGTGGCAGTGTTTTCCTTTCCTCCACACATCTCCCTCCCCCTTCCTGATTACTTCCATGTGTCGCCCTCGCTAATGACACTTCTGTCCTCGTCACTTCTCTCGTCTATCTTTTCCACATGATTATCACCCTCGTTATCCTTCCCTATCTCTGTTTATCTCCCTCCCTACACGGTGGAGTATTTCAGGGCGTTTGGGTATCGCACGCCACACTCCTCCTCCACCACTACCACCACCACAATCTGTATCACAGGAGCACCATTACCTGTGGTGGATGTCTAGGATGGGGACTATGTGCTCTAGGAGCCCTTGCTTGGTGAACTGGTTGACTGGTTGGTGAACTGGCTGACTGGGTGATGGGCTACTTCGTTTGTTGATGAATGGGCTGATTATTTGGTAAGCTGGTTGATTGGTTGATGAACTGAATGACTGGTTGTTCCACTGGCTGGCTGGTTGGGTGGATATTTGGCTGAATGGTCAGCTGTGTCGCTGGTTGGCTTACAATATGGTTGGATTATAGATTAATCAACTGTCTAATTATAAGGAGAAATGGTTGATTTGATATTTAGTCTGATTTCTCAATGGTTGAATAGATGATCCGCTGATTTAAGGGTCAGACGGGTAGCTGACTGACTGCATGTTTGGTTCCAAGAATAAGAATTTGATTGGCAGTTGGGATGGTTGGGTTACTGGTCAAATGGCTAAGGGGCTGAAAGAATGGTTATTTGAGGTGTAATAGCGCAATCTACTTGGAACTGGTTGGTTAACTGTCTGTGATGGTTACTTGAATAGGAAATTACACAATCAACTTGCAGTTGGCTGATTAACTGTCTGTGATGGTTACTTGACTGGGTCTGGCTGTCCTTTAGGTTCTAGGACGACTCGTTCGCCGTTTTCCGCGTTAGTGAGGGAGCGCTGGGAGCAGACGTTGAAAAGTCCCCAGTAGTTCACAGTGTCTTTAGCTGTCATGAGTAATGCACCGAAACCAAAGCATCCCATTCACAACCAGGCTTCACGGACCTTTCCATGGTTTACCCCAGCTGCTTCTCATGCCCTAGTTCAGTCCACTGTATACTACATCGTCCCGTGCGTACTACATCGTTTCACTTCACTTTATCTTGTGCACGCCTTTCACCCTCTTGCATGTTGAGGCCCCGATCTCTCAAAGACTTTTTCGCTCCATTCTTCCATCTTCAGTTTGGTCTCTCCATTCTCCATGTCCCCTCCACTTCTGACACGTATATCCTCTTTGTCAACCTTTCCTCACTCATCCTATCCATATGGTCAAAACATTTCAGCAACACTCTTCACCGCAATCAACCACACTCTTCTTATGACCACACTTCTCCCTTACGCTATCATTATTGACTGGGAATCCCTCCTCATACCATACATTGTCCTCAAGCATTTCATTTCTAACATATCCACCGTCTTTCGTACATCCTCATCGATAGCCAGTGCCTCGCTACTACATAACATCGTTGGCACTGCCATACCTTCAAACATGTCCAGTCTCGTCCTTCCGGAAAGTGACCTCTCTTCCCACACCTTTTTCCACTGTTACCAGAACCTTGGCCCATTCACCCTTCGACTAACATCCGCGCCCACGGTTCCATTCGCTGTCATGTCCACTTTTAGGCTTCTGAAACACTTCACTTCCTACAAAATTTCCTCCATTCAACCTCGCACCCCTTACCATCCCGTCGGCCCGCCCTGCTAAACCTAATAACCTGGCTTTTGTTCACGTTTACTCTCAGACTTCCAAACCAGATCTTGCACGAAGAAAATGAATATTTTTCCCCGAAGACGTCGAAAGACATTTTTGCTCACGGAAGAAAGAGTGTCCGGGAGACGCTACAGTAATTGCTTTGTTGTGCGCCAGATGGACTTCGCGAAGGGAACAGACCTACTTGATAGACTTAGGGATTCTTTTGCTAAATCCTCGCTAAGTGGTCCCTTCCTCTGGCCTAAGGAGAGGCCACAAGAAGCCACGTTCTCCATTACACATCTTAAGAGCCTCGTAGTTTTTGTTTATCTTTTTTTTCGAACAACATTAAATGGAAGCTTGATATTACGGCGTCTGGAGTTCGAAGTTACAGTTCGCCTTCTCTTGGAAGCGAAGTACCGTTAAAAACCTTTGTTCTTTTGATGACTTTGATATTACTAAAACACTTTATTACGTAATATCAAAGATATATCTTAAGTGTGTGAACTATAATTAGGATAATATGTTGCATTTTCTTATATTTACCTGATATATAATCTTATATATATACCACAGTGGTGTTACCGGACTCCACCTTTGTCGAGGATTATCATTAGAAGTAGTCTCTTCAAAGAACCTCTTAGAGGGGGGTTGGGTTTCATTTCTCTGCTACTGATGTAGCGCAGCCTATGCCAGCAGGAGTCTTTAGAATGGTCAAGAATAACATCAGGTCCCTTTCATGGAAGATGGTACTGGAGTAATCATAAGCATTAGTTATCGATTAAGATATATAAATAATTGTGATAGGAATTTTCAAGAAATTTGATAGGTCCTGATCTGAACCTATGAAAGAAATGCCTTGATGTACACGGCTTTTTGAACATCAATCCCTGTGAAGGATTACCAATTAAGATTATGTGTTGTATGAAAGTACATGTACCGCTCATTGGACTATTAATGTACCTGCTTGTACGTTTCAAGTCATTCGTCACGAAAGAATGAAGGAATATCGGAAAACCTTGATTTTAGGGAAGGATTAGGCAAGAATGAAGCTGAGCAAGAGCATTCTATCTCCCTCTATAGGGGATGAAGACATTAGATATAAATATTATCATCTCTATGAACGGGAAATCCTAGGAGAATGTTGAGGGACAGGAGTAAAATACGGGAAGTTAACGTAAAATATATGTGACGTGATGTCTGACACATGGTCCCTGATACTTCATCGTGTCAACAGTGTTCGTGGGTCGTTACACTTGCCCTCCAATTCATCACCAGGAGCAACTGCTGCAGTAACAGCAGCTTTATGACCCACTGTCAGCCCATGACCCTCCTTGGCAGGCGGCGCCCAGCTCTCAGCACTGGCCGGATGTGTGTGTATATTCCCGTCATCATCAGAACAGCTGTTGTGAGTAGCCATTCCCTCACACCTGCATCACTATCCACCAAGCTAAGGACGATTTTAATGGGTATCTCGTCTATCCTTCTGCCCCGATTTTTTTTCTTCTGATTTATGGGGGTCTATTCCGTTCGCCCAGCAGGGGGAAAGAGAGGGAGAGAGAAAGAGATGTAGAGCATTTGGTTCAAATAAATTTGAGAATCTGCGGAGGAAAATGTATTCTGAGCCAATAATTCTGCCATACGAGGGGAAAAGAGATATGTACATGCAGCACAAAAACGATCTTTCAGCCAGTGAACGATAAGTCTCAGAATGATCACCTATTGCCTGTAAGAGGATGGTATTCTTTCAGATTTTTTCGTCCTTATATCGTATTGTATCACTCTGAAAGTGTAAAGGTAGTTTTTTTGCTGTTTAACTATAATGATACGCAATTGATACATCAGAAATGAGATATTGTTGATAGGATTTTTTTCTTTCGCAGAAAAGGAAAATTATTTCAAGATATCCATAATTAATTTCATAATTTCGCACCTAGATATTTATAATTTATATATCGACGATTCACATGTGGATGTGTGGGATTTGTACACAAGGCTCACGTGGGTATGGAAACGACATACAAGAAGCTCCAGAATCACTGAATGTTAATCATAGAATCATGATGGTACGATGGTACGACCCTTGAGTACAATGGGTTGACCTCTGACCTGACTTTTTAGGGTCATGCGAGACTCAGGCCGTCAAACACAAGGGTCATACCGTCGTACTCAAGAGTCGTACCTTAATGGTCAAGGGTCATACCGTAGTGCTTAAGGGTCGTACCGTCATGCTTAAGGGCCATGCTATCTTTGCACAAGGGGTCGTACCATTGTTGCACAGGGTGTCGTACCTTCGTTATACAAGGGGTCGTACCGCCATTGCACAAGGGGTTGTACCGTCGTTGCACAAGGGGTCGTACCGTCGCTGCACAAGGGGTCGAATCGTCGTTACAGAAGGGGGTCGTACCTTCATACCTACACACATACGCATACAAAAACATGCAGTATGTGTGCATTTAATACAGAATACATGTCATATTTACCAGCAGTTCTACGTTATGGATTTCGAATCCATGTTCAGTTAATAATGCCTAGGAATTACGCTAGTATATGTAAGGTTTATCACCTCGTAAAATAGGCTAATACCTCTAGGGATCATGGGACTTATATAGTGCTAACCTCCACCGTGTATAATGCTCTTATACTATCGTTTGAGCTGCCCGTAAATAGTCATTAGGGCAGCCGAGGTCAAGAGGCTTATATTTTCTCTGTAAAGCTCAGATTATCTTTGTAGTTTCATCCGCCTTTATCTACTCTCTGTTGGAAC
>NC_092249.1:7647068-7662068 GCF_036320965.1 Panulirus ornatus
CTTGCGCTACCTCGCTAACGCGGGAGACAGCGACAAAGCAGAATGAAAATAGATAAATAACCTTTTTTTCATTTTAATTTCTCCATAATTGGGAGACTTATTCCAAATTTCCTACGCTGTAACAAGCAGATCTGTAAACTAGCATACAGCTCTACGTCATTATTGGAAGCTTGCATCGGCCACAGGGACACCTTGGCCCTTCACTTATGTTATGAATGATTATCAGATAAATGACTGAACACATATCATTCATTTATTCGTTATCATCCCATTGACATCATCCCAGGGATTTCTTCCCAGGGACATAATCCCAGGGGCATCATCCGAGGGACATCATCCCAGGGATTTCTTCCCATGGACATCATCTCAGGGGCATCATCCCAGGGACATCATCCCAGGGATTTCTTCCCAGGAACATCATCCCAGGGACATCATCCCAGGGACATCATCCCAGGGATTTCTTCCCAGGGACATCATCCCAGGGACATCATCCCAGGGATTTCTTCCCATGGACATCATCCCAGGGGCATCATCCAAGGAGCATCATCCCAGGGACATCATCCCAGGGATTTCTTCCCATGAACATCATCCCAGGGGCATCATCCAAGGAGCATCATCCCAGGGACATCCTCCCAGGGACATCATTTCAAGGACCTCATCCCAGGGACCTCATCCCAGGGACATTATCCCAGAGACATCCTCTTGGGGACATCATCTTACGAAATAAGTCTGGTGTTAGTCTGGCTGTCTCTCCAGAGGATTATGCAGCTGAACGTTGCGCTACTTCCAGCTGCTGGGATGTATGGACTTCTTTAGGGCAAGAGGTTTTCCCAGTGATAAAGCTTTGCCAAAAGTGACTCTTCACTCTTGCCGGCGGACGCTTTATGAGCTGTGAGCCCGACCAGTGGACGTGGCCAGCTTCCTGAGTGCTCCAGAGGCTCACAAGGGATTTCAGGGGTCCCGCGTTAGCGAGGTAGCGTCAGGAACAGAGGACTGAGCCTCTGAGGGAAATCCTCACTTGGCTTCCTTCTCTGTTCCTTTCGGAAAAGTAAAAACTGGTGGGGAGGATTTCCAGCCCCCCACTCCCTACCCTTTCAGTCGCCTTCTACTGGGAATACGTGGAAGTATACTTTCTCCCCTGTCCTATATATATATATATATATATATATATATATATATATATATATATATATATATATGTATCTTTGTTTGAAAGGATCACAATTTTGCGCGTGATCAAGATATTCCCGTGAACTCTCTTGTGTCTCCCCTGATGATGTGATTATCACACGAAAGTGCACTTGGGAACTTATCGTGTTTCATTTTCCCCATGGACTTATAGGAATATATATATATATATATATATATATATATATATATATATATATATATATATATATATATATATATATATATATATATATATATATATATATATATAGATATATGTAGGCATAGTCTTGCACCCACCATTCCAACATTTGCACCCGTGATATACAGGACGGACCTATGGGGCTAAAATGGAATTTTCCCGTCCACACATCGCGGGCATCTGTCTTCCGTGATACATGATGTCCACATTGCAATCTTCCTGAGCAACAATATTCATTATTTCCCCCCCCCCCTCTCTAAGATTATTCAATACACTGGAGCGAGCAAGCGTGTGGGAAGAGCCTCCTACTGGAACATCTGTGAGCTGGAGACGGGGGCACAGAAACGTATTATTTCCTGAGAATTATTGCCACAATAGTGGGACATTACGTTTAAGTTTCTGCTTACTTTGGAAATTTACAAGGGCGTCCGCTGACATTGTAAGAGATAAAAGGCCGATAAAGATAGGATTATCCTCGGTGAGTAAGGAACATATTGGCCCATTTCTCTCTCTCTCTCTCTCTCTCTCTCTCTCTCTCTCTCTCTCTCTCTCTCTCTCTCTCTCTCTCTCTCTCTCTCTCTCTCTCTCTCTCTCTCTCTTATTCTCCTATTCTCCTATTCTCTTATTCTCTCTCTCTCTCTCTCTCTCTCTCTCTCTCTCTCTCTCTCTCTCTCTCTCTCTCTCTCTCTCTCTCTCTCTCTCTCTTCTCTTATTCTCTTTCTCTGTCTGTCTGTCTGTCTGTCTGTCTGTCTGTCTCTCTCTCTCTCTCTCTCTCTCTCTCTCTCTCTCTCTCTCTCTCTCTCTCTCTCTCTCTCTCTCTCTCTCTCTCTCTCTCTCTCTCTCTCTCTCTCTCTCTCTCTCTCTCATCGACCAGGAACGTCATGTCAGTACCACTCTGCCTGGGGTGTCGGCAGGGCTAGTGACGGCTGCATGATGAGCCAGCACTTCAGTGGATGTTAAGTTCCACTTCTTTGACCCGTGTAGCGGTCTTCTCTCTCTCTGTCCAACAGAGCATACAATTTCTCCATCTGAGAGATGGCATTTGACAACACGTGTCTCACAGTGACTCACTTCTCAACCCTATGTTCTCCTGCGGTGAGCGATAAGTACAGACTCTCTCTCTCTCCTGTGATCAGTGTACATCTTTCTCACTACCTTTCCTGCCCTGGTTTGCCCCATTTTGATAAGGCATTTGAATTTGTGTACCACGAATAAGGGAGAAGCAATTTGAAATTCATCGCACATTAAAACTTTGTTCCTTTACGGGACGACACCTTCGCATTTAATTGCCGGCATTAACTAGACATGCAGCGGTGATAATGCTTGTCTGAACTCACCTCCATCAAAGGGCGTCTGTCTGCTCGCATTTTGATAATAAGCCTCGACCAAAGGCAGTGAGATGAGCTTTAACTTATGTAGGTTGGTAGAAGATAGAGGCAACACGCACACACACACACACACACACACACACACACACATATATATATATATATATATATATATATATATATATATATATATATATATATATCAGAAGGCATAATATCACTCATGGAGATGATGAGATAATGGAGAGATACGAGATGACGAGCAGAATAACACATGAGGGAAACATCGAGCATATGTTTACACACATCTTTCCTCACCCTGACCGTTTGGTTCTCGATCTTCCATTGGCTGGACTGGTCCCCTTGGCCCCACCTTTCTCCTTGCTGACCACTTACACATCGTAATTTGACGTGGAATCTCCGCCCAGCTGACAAAGCCCCTGCCTAGTGTTTGTGCAATCCTCCACTCGTATGTATGCTGCTTGCAGAGCTTTCTTTGTACATCTCGCTCTCCCATGACACAACACTAAGGCTCCGTCCTTCTTGGGGTAGATGCATCTTGTAATTCACATGTGTTACGGGATCGTTTACATTCTACGTAAGTCACTTGTGTGCTCCGTCACTCAGCTTTCTAACCTACGCACTGTTTCTCTGGAATAGACTCGTAGACATCCGCTGCAAGAAATTTTGTAAAGCACACCTGTCTTGTCTCATACGATCTGTTTTCCCCTCCAAATGTTAAAGCAATGTTCCCACTGTTTCCCTTTCAAGAAATCATCTACGACTTGTGTTCTTGTGAAGTAGGCACTTGTTTTTGCCGTGTGATTCACCTCATTATTGTGTTCTTCCCGTTTTCTACTTTTCCTTAGTATCTCCCTTATTTTTCTGATAATGTTTTGGATGAAGAAAGGTGCTTGTATACAAGCTTGATGATTCCCTGATGTGTTATTTTACCGGAGGAAGAACTTGTGCTGAAATGTGTAGATTAAAACCTTTGCCATAAGCTTGTACTTCTCCATCACCTCAGACAAACCTACCAACCTCCATTGTTGGAGACAGCTATGACATTTGTTCTCTTCCAGTCCCTCGGTGCTCACACGCTCTGTTAGTGGTGTACAACTCGATGTCCTCAGCGGTCTGAAATACATATCTGTATACCACATTAGCTCATATGGAGAGACTTAGTCAGGCGTATGGACAAGATGCATCAGTAATCAGTCTTTTTTTTAGTGTTTCCATGTTTTGCAAGACCTCTTCTTTTGACATATATTTACCCAGATACTGTCCATTCCCTAAACCTGGTTTAGCTGAACTTACGGAATTCATGTAAAAGTTATGGACTGCCATTTGCCTCGTCCACCACGTTCCTTTCAGTTTCTTTGCTCCTCCTTATCATTCCTTACTCTTTAATCCCTTGCCTGTAATCTCACGACAGCATATCCCTGACCTCGTTCCCTCTTTGACATCCTATAGTGAACCATATCTATTTCTTTTCAAATCTTCCATTCTTCTTGCAGATAAAGATACCCTACTTTAATTACTTATTTGTGCGGTACGAGAAGTGGGTTGGTTCCCCGTCCACACATGGGGCTCCCACTCTTGGACTTTTTCTGTCATACAACTTTTTGAACTTATGTCTGCTGTTACCATTCACTTTTTTCATACCTGTTCGCCGTTTCTTGCGTTACCACCAGGAACAGAAGAAGAAATGGCCTAATTTGTTTAAACTCCTTAGTCTTCATGTGCTATGCACTGAAACCGCAGCCTCCTGTCCACAGTTTCCACAGACCCTTCTTTCTCCAGACCACTTCATATACCCTGGTTCAGTCCAGCGACGATATGTCACCCCCTGTAAACCAAATCGATGTAATTCACTTTATCACGTGCAAACTTCACATCCTCCAGTATCGTTTACTGTCTCATATTTAGTATTTTTCTATTCAGTCATCACTTCAATGCTATAAAGATAATTTGCACTTTTTCTCATTCTATTCTTACGTAATTTTATGTTATGGCCTCTGGTTGCTCCATCTTTGTCTTTTCCTACAGCTGTTCACAATTGACTTCATCAAAATTAATTAAAAACTTAGAACTGAGATCAAGTCACAAATTATTCGTCTCTGTTCAAAGGTGAACCATTTCTTGCCCTCTAACCTTTCAGTGTAACTCAGTTCTCTTTTTTGTTTTACCTTCAATTTAACAAATCCTTTGTTGTCTTCCTCTGGACTCTCTCTGTGAGTTCTGTATGAGCGCTCTTAAGTGAGGTAGCCAGATTTGAGAAGCATAATCTTGTTTTGGCGTAAGATCTGATGTGAGAGGTTTGCCATTTCCATGTGCTTACATGTCCTTGTTAGAAAGGTTAGACGAATGTATTTTCATATGGGAGTATATTGTGAAAAGTTTTTCTTTGTATGAATGTATGGATATGGTCACACGTGTGGAATTGCCTGTGTTGGTATAGTTTCCCGACATATAGACATCACGTTTCCACATGGATATGGCTTCATTTTGGTATTTCCATCAATGGTACATAGGTGTAGAATAGAAGCCATCAACAGTTGTTCCAACATCATGCATTCGTTCCCTACATTGGAGAATATCCCAGTAGCTTGTAATGCATTATTTTGTCAGCGAGATAACATAACGGTTGTCATAATGTACTCCTGATTTTTCCAATATATATATATATATATATATATATATATATATATATATATATATATATATATATATATATATATATATATATATATATACATATATATTATTGTTTCTTCATACATACACGCCATCTTCCGCGTTAGCGAGTTAGCGTTAAGAACAGAGGACTGAGCTTTAAAGGGAATATTCTCACTTGGCCCATTTCTCTATCCCTTCTTTTGGAAAAGTAAAAAAATCAACAAGGAACATTGAATGAGTTTGAGAATGTCAACATTAGTATTTGATGTGGCTCCCAAGTCCATATTGGATATCAGTGCTTCCCTTCCCGCGAACGTCGCAAGATCTACTCCTTATAGCCGTCTTAGCGGCTTATGGGCCATCACCACGACGTTCCGGTCATTTCCAAGTTGGGTGTGGTAAAACAGGTGGTTCTGATGTGGTCTCCGATATCGGTTCCTGTTCCTTTCCATCGCCTCACGCTAAGGCATTTGCCCCCCACCGTGGAGGATGTCCAGACTCGGAGGGATCACTGCTGTGTAAGAGACGACATCTGTCTTTACAATGTTGAACACCTTCAGGCAGGTCTGTCACTGCGGACTAAGAAAGCCTAGCTTCAGGCAGGTCTGTCACTGCAGACTAAGAAAGCCTAGCTTCAGGCAGGTCTGTCACTGTGGACTAAGAAAGCCTAGCTTCAGGCAGGTCTGTCACTGCGGACTAAGAAATGTGGTATATCATACGTAGTTATCCTGATTTTACTAAGGATTTTTCTTAAGGGTCTTTTAGCCGAGGGCTACGCTACTTTCAGTGGCAGGAAACGTAGACTTTTCTGGAGTAATAAGTTCTTGGAAGATACTGCGCTCCTGATGATGCAGCCTCGCCAAAGTGAATTTGCGCTCGTGGTTTAACCTCTAGTACGTGGAACTAGGAAAACACACACACACACACACACACACACACACACACACACACACATGTGTGTATATATATATATATATATATATATATATATATATATATATATATATATATATATATATATATATATATTCCTGTGATTTTTCATACAGTATATGCCATTTCCCGCGTTAGCGAAGGTAGCGTTAGGAAACATAGGACTGAGCCTTAGAGCGAGTATCCTCACTTGGCCCCCTTCTCTGTTCCTTTAGGAAAAATGATAACCGGAGAGGAGGATTTCCAGCCTCCCGCTCCCTCCCCGTTTAGTCGCCTTCTACGACAAACAAGGAATACGTGGGAAGTATTCCATCTCTCCTATAGATCATAGTCGATGGAAGTAAATATAAAGTGGGCCGGTCATAATTATCAGGAAATTGTCTTATACCAACTCTTATCAACCCTATCAAGACAACACGAGTCGTATTGATCATTTCGAAATCCATCGGATCCAACCTGGAGGATGCGTTCTTTTGCCGTGTGTACAGTGGGTCACCGTGCTCATACACAGACTTGGTACTTAGCAGTCCTTGCACGTGAGTTGCTTCAGCAAACCGACGCCATACCTGGTAGAGACAGCTAACAGAGAGCGTCAGCACACACTCTCTCTATATATATGCTCCTCATCTGGGAGTTTGTGGAAACCTGTAGCATCGAGGCAGAGTGGGCGGGAAAGCCCATCTTTAGCCCCTCTCTATTTACGCATAGAAATGAGTCCCTCTTTAGTCTTTGAAAACTCGTTTTCTGAGCCTTAGGAATGAGGCAGGGTATTATGTAGACTTAATGAGATGGTAAACACTCTATCAGTGGGGCGGACGCCGGTTATTTCTTCTCTTCTCTTGAAGAATGAAAGTCTTGAGAACTTCCAAGAGGTTGATCTAACATCATTATAGGTTCTTTGTTCTTATCTATAGATATCCCTGAACCAATTTCTATGAAAGACTTGTGGTGTTGCCCAGGACTTCTTTGTAATGGCTCCTGTAGCTCAAGGCTGCGCTTCTTCCAGTACTAGGGAAATGTAGACTCCTTTAGATCAAGAAGTTCCTTGACGAGATTGTACTTTCCCAGTGATTCAGCCTACTCAGTGGGGACTTTTCACTCTTGTAGGTGGAGCAAGGTAACACCCTTTGGGCTCCAGATCAATATTATACTGTTGTCTGTATATGAGTTGCTGCTCTTGGTAATGTACCAGGCACCTTGATATGAACAACCAAAAGAATAATGGCTATCTTGCAGCATAATTAATGTTCAGGAATTTAACAGTCAATAAAGTTCATTCCAAAAGCCTATTTTTATACCAGAATGAGATTTCAGTATCTTCCGACCGTTACCGGGACAGGTAAACAGACAAGAACAGTTGCTGTTAGGAAACCGTCGACCTTCGGCGTCATCTGCACAGACTTCATGCAGCACTTGACGAAGGTGTTGAAAATCTTTCGGTTGGCGGATGCAGCTTGACGTTGACTGGCTTAATGCAAATAATGTGGGCCTCTTTGGTGCATTGGATCGCGTTACTGACAATTGGTCTGCATGGGCTCGCCTGGGGTCGTACCTGCATGGGTTCGAATGTTTAGCCGGTCTACTCCCAAGTTTTTGTCATCTCGGAGGTTATCGATAAATAGGCGCCTGGCTGAGGTTGGTGTGTGTGTTCCTGTGTGTGTGTGTGTGTGTGTGTGTGTGTGTGTGTGTGTGTGTGTGTGCGCAAATCAGAGAATAGGTGTAAAGACATGGTACATATGTACATATGTACTTATGTACAAGGTTAAGAAACGTGGCAACACGAGTGTAAAACCCTCCTTGTAACACGTAAATAGGAATCACACATGGAAATACACTCCACCAATGCACACTTACAAGATACACCTCTAGACTGGAAGTCATGGTGCTTCCAGGCCAGAAGGGAGACCATTAGTCAAGTTAATTCACCTTTCCAGTGATATTTCTTCCCCCCCTCTGGATCGCTGTGTGCGTCAGCTGTTGTTGGGGTCCACAATGAGTCCTAAGTACCTCCTGATCCAACATATACCTAAGTACCTCCTGATCCAACATATACCTAAGTACCTCCTGATCCAACATATACCTAAGTACCTCCTGATCCAACATATACCTAAGTACCTCCTGATCCAACATATACCTAAGTACCTCCTGATCCAACATAAACCCAAGTACCTCCTGATCCAACATATACCTAAGTACCTCCTGATCCAACATATACCTAAGTACCTCCTGATCCAACATATACCTAAGTACCTCCTGATCCAACATAAACCCAAGTACCTCCTGATCCAACATAAACCCAAGTACCTCCTGATCCAACATAAACCCAAGTACCTCCTGATCCAACATAAACCCAAGTACCTCCTGATCCAACATATACCTAAGTACCTCCTGATCCAACATATACCTAAGTACCTCCTGATCCAACATATACCTAAGTACCTCCTGATCCAACATATACCTAAGTACCTCCTGATCCAACATATACCTAAGTACCTCCTGATCCAACATAAACCCAAGTACCTCCTGATCCAACATATACCTAAGTACCTCCTGATCCAACATAAACCCAAGTACCTCCTGATCCAACATATACCTAAGTACCTCCTGATCCAACATAAACCCAAGTACCTCCTGATCCAACATATACCTAAGTACCTCCTGATCCAACATATACCTAAGTACCTCCTGATCCAACATATACCTAAGTACCTCCTGATCCAACATATACCTAAGTACCTCCTGATCCAACATATACCTAAGTACCTCCTGATCCAACATATACCTAAGTACCTCCTGATCCAACATAAACCCAAGTACCTCCTGATCCAACATAAACCCAAGTACCTCCTGATCCAACATATACCTAAGTACCTCCTGATCCAACATATACCTAAGTACCTCCTGATCCAACATAAACCCAAGTACCTCCTGATCCAACATATACCTAAGTACCTCCTGATCCAACATAAACCCAAGTACCTCCTGATCCAACATATACCTAAGTACCTCCTGATCCAACATATACCTAAGTACCTCCTGATCCAACATATACCTAAGTACCTCCTGATCCAACATATACCTAAGTACCTCCTGATCCAACATATACCTAAGTACCTCCTGATCCAACATAAACCCAAGTACCTCCTGATCCAACATAAACCCAAGTACCTCCTGATCCAACATAAACCCAAGTACCTCCTGATCCAACATATACCTAAGTACCTCCTGATCCAACATATACCTAAGTACCTCCTGATCCAACATATACCTAAGTACCTCCTGATCCAACATATACCTAAGTACCTCCTGATCCAACATATACCTAAGTACCTCCTGATCCAACATATACCTAAGTACCTCCTGATCCAACATAAACCCAAGTACCTCCTGATCCAACATATACCTAAGTACCTCCTGATCCAACATATACCTAAGTACCTCCTGATCCAACATAAACCCAAGTACCTCCTGATCCAACATAAACCCAAGTACCTCCTGATCCAACATAAACCCAAGTACCTCCTGATCCAACATATACCTAAGTACCTCCTGATCCAACATATACCTAAGTACCTCCTGATCCAACATATACCTAAGTACCTCCTGATCCAACATATACCTAAGTACCTCCTGATCCAACATAAACCCAAGTACCTCCTGATCCAACATATACCTAAGTACCTCCTGATCCAACATATACCTAAGTACCTCCTGATCCAACATATACCTAAGTACCTCCTGATCCAACATATACCTAAGTACCTCCTGATCCAACATATACCTAAGTACCTCCTGATCCAACATATACCTAAGTACCTCCTGATCCAACATATACCTAAGTACCTCCTGATCCAACATATACCTAAGTACCTCCTGATCCAACATATACCTAAGTACCTCCTGATCCAACATAAACCCAAGTACCTCCTGATCCAACATATACCTAAGTACCTCCTGATCCAACATATACCTAAGTACCTCCTGATCCAACATATACCTAAGTACCTCCTGATCCAACATAAACCCAAGTACCTCCTGATCCAACATAAACCCAAGTACCTCCTGATCCAACATATACCTAAGTACCTCCTGATCCAACATATACCTAAGTACCTCCTGATCCAACATATACCTAAGTACCTCCTGATCCAACATATACCTAAGTACCTCCTGATCCAACATAAACCCAAGTACCTCCTGATCCAACATATACCTAAGTACCTCCTGATCCAACATATACCTAAGTACCTCCTGATCCAACATATACCTAAGTACCTCCTGATCCAACATATACCTAAGTACCTCCTGATCCAACATATACCTAAGTACCTCCTGATCCAACATAAACCCAAGTACCTCCTGATCCAACATATACCTAAGTACCTCCTGATCCAACATAAACCCAAGTACCTCCTGATCCAACATATACCTAAGTACCTCCTGATCCAACATAAACCCAAGTACCTCCTGATCCAACATAAACCCAAGTACCTCCTGATCCAACATATACCTAAGTACCTCCTGATCCAACATAAACCCAAGTACCTCCTGATCCAACATATACCTAAGTACCTCCTGATCCAACATATACCTAAGTACCTCCTGATCCAACATATACCTAAGTACCTCCTGATCCAACATATACCTAAGTACCTCCTGATCCAACATATACCTAAGTACCTCCTGATCCAACATAAACCCAAGTACCTCCTGATCCAACATATACCTAAGTACCTCCTGATCCAACATATACCTAAGTACCTCCTGATCCAACATATACCTAAGTACCTCCTGATCCAACATATACCTAAGTACCTCCTGATCCAACATAAACCCAAGTACCTCCTGATCCAACATATACCTAAGTACCTCCTGATCCAACATATACCTAAGTACCTCCTGATCCAACATATACCTAAGTACCTCCTGATCCAACATATACCTAAGTACCTCCTGATCCAACATATACCTAAGTACCTCCTGATCCAACATATACCTAAGTACCTCCTGATCCAACATAAACCCAAGTACCTCCTGATCCAACATAAACCCAAGTACCTCCTGATCCAACATATACCTAAGTACCTCCTGATCCAACATATACCTAAGTACCTCCTGATCCAACATATACCTAAGTACCTCCTGATCCAACATAAACCCAAGTACCTCCTGATCCAACATATACCTAAGTACCTCCTGATCCAACATATACCTAAGTACCTCCTGATCCAACATATACCTAAGTACCTCCTGATCCAACATATACCTAAGTACCTCCTGATCCAACATATACCTAAGTACCTCCTGATCCAACATATACCTAAGTACCTCCTGATCCAACATATACCTAAGTACCTCCTGATCCAACATATACCTAAGTACCTCCTGATCCAACATAAACCCAAGTACCTCCTGATCCAACATAAACCCAAGTACCTCCTGATCCAACATATACCTAAGTACCTCCTGATCCAACATATACCTAAGTACCTCCTGATCCAACATAAACCCAAGTACCTCCTGATCCAACATATACCTAAGTACCTCCTGATCCAACATATACCTAAGTACCTCCTGATCCAACATATACCTAAGTACCTCCTGATCCAACATATACCTAAGTACCTCCTGATCCAACATAAACCCAAGTACCTCCTGATCCAACATATACCTAAGTACCTCCTGATCCAACATAAACCCAAGTACCTCCTGATCCAACATAAACCCAAGTACCTCCTGATCCAACATATACCTAAGTACCTCCTGATCCAACATATACCTAAGTACCTCCTGATCCAACATATACCTAAGTACCTCCTGATCCAACATATACCTAAGTACCTCCTGATCCAACATATACCTAAGTACCTCCTGATCCAACATATACCTAAGTACCTCCTGATCCAACATATACCTAAGTACCTCCTGATCCAACATATACCTAAGTACCTCCTGATCCAACATATACCTAAGTACCTCCTGATCCAACATATACCTAAGTACCTCCTGATCCAACATATACCTAAGTACCTCCTGATCCAACATAAACCCAAGTACCTCCTGATCCAACATATACCTAAGTACCTCCTGATCCAACATATACCTAAGTACCTCCTGATCCAACATAAACCCAAGTACCTCCTGATCCAACATATACCTAAGTACCTCCTGATCCAACATATACCTAAGTACCTCCTGATCCAACATATACCTAAGTACCTCCTGATCCAACATATACCTAAGTACCTCCTGATCCAACATATACCTAAGTACCTCCTGATCCAACATATACCTAAGTACCTCCTGATCCAACATATACCTAAGTACCTCCTGATCCAACATATACCTAAGTACCTCCTGATCCAACATAAACCCAAGTACCTCCTGATCCAACATAAACCCAAGTACCTCCTGATCCAACATATACCTAAGTACCTCCTGATCCAACATATACCTAAGTACCTCCTGATCCAACATATACCTAAGTACCTCCTGATCCAACATATACCTAAGTACCTCCTGATCCAACATATACCTAAGTACCTCCTGATCCAACATATACCTAAGTACCTCCTGATCCAACATATACCTAAGTACCTCCTGATCCAACATATACCTAAGTACCTCCTGATCCAACATATACCTAAGTACCTCCTGATCCAACATATACCTAAGTACCTCCTGATCCAACATATACCTAAGTACCTCCTGATCCAACATATACCTAAGTACCTCCTGATCCAACATATACCTAAGTACCTCCTGATCCAACATATACCTAAGTACCTCCTGATCCAACATAAACCCAAGTACCTCCTGATCCAACATATACCTAAGTACCTCCTGATCCAACATAAACCCAAGTACCTCCTGATCCAACATATACCTAAGTACCTCCTGATCCAACATATACCTAAGTACCTCCTGATCCAACATAAACCCAAGTACCTCCTGATCCAACATAAACCCAAGTACCTCCTGATCCAACATATACCTAAGTACCTCCTGATCCAACATATACCTAAGTACCTCCTGATCCAACATAAACCCAAGTACCTCCTGATCTAACATATACTTACATGCCTCCCAATCCAACAATTCATCTCTCATATACTTTTAATGATCCAGTTTAAGAAATGTCATATTTTCCTCAATAACGTTAATTCAAGACATCTTAAAGGTCGTACCATATGCCCAGTGCTATATTCAAGACAAGGCGTATATGAGTATGGAAGGGTAAAGTGATGAGGCACAGTTGTCCCATCAAATTTGTACGTCTAGGGTCCACTCGGGAGACATTTACATGTAAAGGCGATTATTACGTCGTCTGGAGCTGTGACAAGAGTTTCAAGGTTCCCTAGGGCACCAGACGTTAAATCCAACACTGGCGGCGAAGACAGGTAGACGGGCGTGGGTTGAAAGTGAGTTGTGCTGTCTCTACCCAATACACGTTAGGAGATTTGTATGGAAGTGGGAATAGAATGTGCACTGAAACTGCCGCAGGCCCTACCCTGTTGCAGTTCACCTGGAACCAGTCTTCCTCTTCTCTAACAACTCGCACACACGCCTTACTTTCCTGATAAAAGCTCCTCTGCTTCCCATTGATTTCCTCCCTTCTCTTCACTTAGTAACACCTACAAAGCAACTCCAGTTCTATCATGTGCTTTCTTACGATCCATAAATGTCGCAAATAAATTCCGTGTCTCTAAGTATTCCTCGCACACATTCTTCAAAGCAAAGACTTGATACACATCCTCAACCACCCCTGAAAGCACATTGTTCCTTCCCAGTCCTATGCTTTTTGTATTCCACCATCCTCTCAATCACCTCTCTTCCATTCAACCTACCAGGTATACTCAACAAAAGTATAACCCTGTAATTCGAACACCCACCTTTGTCCTCCTTGCCTTTATGCAATGGCAGTGTACGTGCATTCCGCAATACCTCCCCATAATCCATGAACACATCAGTTTTTTTGTTTATGTTATTGTCCTCCTTCTAACGTCGTTTTCTTATTCTCTCTAAAGTTTGCCAACACTTGTCCACCCCTAACCTTATTTGCTCTCTTTCTCATCCCCTGCACCCTCCTCTTGACTCCCTGTGGCTTTCTCGTGTACGTTCCCTTAATTACTCGCACTTCTTCCTTGCAATTACTACCCACATATCTCTCTTTTCTCTTTTAGTAACATGTTTGTCATCCCGCCACTCAGTACACTTTCTCGCCTGTCCACCCCTCACCATCCGTATGCCACACACTTTTTTCACACATGCTAGTCCTGGTCCCCTAAACATCTTCATTTCCTCACCCACTCCCCTTACTTCTGCCATTCTACTCTCAGTCTTTCTGAGTATTTCCTCACATAACTCTTCTCAAAGCTCATAATTTCCTCATCTCCGAGAACCTCTACAAATCTTCACACTCTCCTTCACATTCAACCAGCTGCCTCTCTCAGCAGTTTCACATTCAAGAGTCTTTCTTTTTCATGCCCCTCAGTTAGTGCGTAATCACATAAAGCCCACTTACTGTTTTCCTTTCTCATCCACCTATACTTACGTATGTTCCTACTTTAACCAGGCATTCTTGGTCACCAGTTCATTTTCAGCGCACAACTCCA
The DNA here is from genome assembly GCF_036320965.1 of Panulirus ornatus. Classification (NCBI taxonomy): domain Eukaryota; kingdom Metazoa; phylum Arthropoda; class Malacostraca; order Decapoda; family Palinuridae; genus Panulirus; species Panulirus ornatus. The sequence goes on from NC_092249.1 coordinate 7,661,996, forward strand.
ATGGCTGCTCACTATTTCTCTTCACCTAACTGATATACCCTGAACTGCAGCACTTCTCGCCTTCGCAATTAAA
>NC_092249.1:7664568-7679568 GCF_036320965.1 Panulirus ornatus
AGTATATACTACCTACCCTAACCTTGAAAATTCTTCTGTATTACCTGAGTGGACATACCAGTGTACATGGGAGTACAAGGTGATACATGGGACGGTCAGATAACCAAGGCTCTGACGGTCTATAACAATGTTATGTACTGGAATACAGTGATAGTATATAGTATATATAGTAGTCTATATATAGAATATGATAATGAAGTTGTCTTATTGTGTTCCCCTTAAGATGCAGTATATCTCTAATAACATAATGGGGTTTTACATTGACGACTTGTTCGTGCATGTGTGTATATGTGTGTGTGTGTGTGTGTCTGTGTTTGTGGGTTGTGAGTGAAGAGTCTCTGGTGTAAGCTCGAGGGAAGCAGGTACGTGGGGGCAGGAGTGACCCGCCCCTGGCATATAACCTTTAGGACGCTCTCCTTGATTATTACGGAGAGAACTCGAGACGCTGCTACACCACACCTTCCACAACATAAACCTGCCAGGGGAGAGGGAGGGAGGAGGTGAGGCGCAACGTACTGCCTCCCTGTGTCTACTTGACCTGCTGCAGGCACACGACGGGCTCAGGGAACAGGAAGAAAGATGAAGAAATGTACTTATTGCATCTGCAGACACACACACACACACACACACACACACACACACACACACACACACACACACACACACACACACACACACACACACACACATACATACACACACACACACACACACACACACACACACACACACACTTCCTGCCCCTTCTTTCCTTGTGTGGCTCCTTCAGCACTAAAGAAGCTGCTCACGTCCACGGGTCTGGACCACAGTGTTGATGTGATTGTGTCTATGTGCAGAGAGAGCAGAACAATTAAATGGTAAATGCTCGGTGTCTTCTTTATGGTAGTTGGCATCGAGGCCTTGAAGAATCTTGGGATATGGTGAAATGGTTTTTGTAGGGATGGGTGATGTCCAAATCGTGAGCGGGGGAGTGTGACTCTTGTTTGTCTGGGAAGTGTGATTTCTGATAGGTGTATGTCAGATGGGTTGAAGTTTAAGACTGAATTGAGAGGCTGGTTGTTTAATGGTGTCGGATTATGCCAGTGTGTATGTGTTTTATCGCTGTTAGAATTGTTGAGGGTGGGGTGGACTTGTGAGTAGAGATTATTTAAATGTGAAGCATGGATAAGATTCACATTTCCACCACAGGATTTGTGGTTAGTCATAGAGTGTTTGGGGTAGGAGGGGGTCTTGTACCATTGCATCAAATTGTTGTGTTACTGATCTTTAGGACATTGTGAAGGTGTTGAGTGTTTGTGGTTAGCTAGGCAGCCAGTGATTATTCTGAGGGCACTACTTGGTGAGGTTTGAAGTATTGTTATATTTCCATTTTAGAGAGTGGAAGACCAGGTAGGTGAGGCATGGTTTAAAGTGGAGCGCATGAATTGTTTGTGTAAGATGTTGAGGGTTTCTTTTTGACGTCCAAACCTCGTGCCAGTTAGTGTTTCTTAGGGCATTTAGTTTGTTTGTACCTTTTGTGTTTATGTTATTGGTGTAGAGAGTGAGTCGTGTGTGACACACACACACACACACACACACACACACACACACACATATATATATATATATATATATATATATATATATATATATATATATATATATATATATCATGCGAACTTCCAACAGCCAGAATCGAACCTGGGACCCTTGTGTGTGTGTGTGTGTGTTTGTTGAGTGGGTGGTTGGTAATCCTCCCCTCTCGTTTTTTTTTTTTTTTTTTTTGATTTTCCAAAAGAAGGAACAGAGAAGGGGGCCAGGTGAGGATATTCCCTCAAAGGCCCAGTCCTCTGTTCTTAACGCTACCTCGCTAATGCGGAAAATGGAGAATAGTATGAAGTGTATATATATATATATATATATATATATATATATATATATATATATATATATATATATATATATATATATATATATATATATCACATGCGAACTTCCCACAGCCAGAATCGAACCTGGGACCCCTGTGTGTGTGTGTGTGTGTGTGTGTCTGTGTTAAGGATAACTCTTAGGTCTCACCATGAATATGGCTCATGACTCAGTCCAACGCAGGTGCACACTGCCGATCTCTTGTGGTAGAGACATATTCAATGTCTGTTGTCTTTATAAACAGCCCAGTTCTTTACTGAACATGGTAACGAATGATAGCGATTTACTTCTGGGCACCGAGGATTCGTAACCCGGTCCTAACGCGCGACAAAGCGATATGTTAACCATTGGATCACGTGGTTCCGTAGTTGGCGTACCGTCCTGCCACACAGAAGCTCCGGGTTTCGAATCCTCAACTCCTAGAGGAAAATAATCATCATCTGTCCCATGTATTCGGTACATGTTATACATAGCGCTTGTGTATTCTAGCCTGCGTTAACATTACCATGTTTATCTTATACTGAAGGACATTCCAGGGGAATTATAGGTCTAGTGTTTGAGAGTTCTTAAGGTAAGAGGATCGAGGGGCAGTAGTTATGTGGCTCAAGGGATACCTTCGAAAAAAGATACTCCACTCAGTTAAGGAGCATCCCTTTTTATTTGTTATTGGCCATCTTTATCTTCTCTACTGTACTGAAAAATTTTCATTCATGAATTATTTTCAGCGCAAGGAAACAGACGGGGAATAGTCCAACCCAACCACATACACATGTATATACATGAGGACAATATGTGGTGTGAGGTGGTTTGATCGAGTAAGTAATGAAGGGTAAGAGAGATGTGTGGTAATAAAAAGAGCGTGGTGGAGAGAGCAGAAGAGGGTGTTTTGAAATGGTTTGGTCACATGGAGAGAATGAGTGAGAAAAGATTGACAAAGAGGATATATGTGTCAGAGGTGGAGGGATTCGAGAAGTGGGTGACCAAATTGGAGGTGGAAGGATGGAGTGTCTCCCCTGATGACGCGATTATTACACGAAAGTGCACTTGGAAACTTATCGTGTTACATTTTCCCCGTGGACTCATAGGAATATATATACACACATATATACACACACACATATATATATATATATATATATATATATATATATATTTTTTTTTTTTTTTTTTTCTTTTTTTTTTCATACTATTCGCTATTTCCCGCGATAGCGAGGTAGCGTTAAGAACAGAGGACTGGGCCTTTGAGGGAATATCCTCACCTGGACCTCTCCTCTGTTCCTTCTTTTGGAAAAAAAAAAAAACGAGAGGGGAGGATTTCCAGCCCCCCGCTCCCATATATATATATATATATATATATATATATATATATATATATGTACACACACACACACACACACACACACACACACACACACACACACACACACTAGTGTGTGTGGAAAGACTTTGCTATCCCTACTGGCGATTAGCCTTATCTGTCAGTGGGGAATGTTAGTCCTGAGGAGAAGCTGCCAATTGTCAAGTTTATCTCCATTATCATGGAGCACAACCGTTAAGTTGGGCCTGCAGGAAAGTTTGTAAGCTGGTCCAATTAGAATTTAAGAGGATTTAAACTCTGTAAGTTGTGGCTGGTGGAATCAAAGACCCACGAGAGATTTCTCACAGTCTCCCCCACGCTACCCCAACACACCCGAACCCCACCACACCACACACCCAAACCCCACCTCACCACACACCCAAACCCCACCTCACCACACGCCACCCGAACCCCACCTCACCACACACTCCACCCCAACCCGGGACACCCAACCCCATCAATTCTCCTCTATATTTTTGGTATAAAATGTGAGCGGGTTTGGGAGAAGGGAGGGTGGGTGGTGGGAGGAGGGGGTTTAAGTGAGTACCTCACACAGACTGAAGCAGGTTGGGTCCGGTCCACTCGCTTTGGATTACGCTACGCCACCCGCTCCAGGACCGTCAGGTTGATCCAATTCGAACCATTGAACCAGCAGAGAAGAGAAGGTCTTCTCCGTTCTCTCTCAAAACCTTGTTTTTATACCACCTTTCTTGGCCAGACTTCGTAGACAATTCGTTGATTGTGAGAAGTAAATAATTCCTTTACTCATTAAAGTCGTTTCGCTGAAGACTACGAAACATGTCTCATTAGGACCGTATGTGTTTATGTCTGTATGTGAGGTCTATATGTATGCGTATATGTGTACATTGTGTGTGTGTGTGTGTGTGTGTGTGTGTGTGTGTGTGTGTGTGTGTGTGATTACCATTAGCATGTTACGGGAAGAGACTTTTACACTCGTGTTGCTCTGTCTCTTAACCTTGTATATATGTACCATGTGATTAAACCTATGCATGCACACACACACGCACACACACACACACACACACACACACACACACACACACACACACACACACACACACACACAAATATACGCACACCTCAGTCTAAACTAGGGATCCATTTATCGACCAGCTTTGAGGGAGGATGAACTCCTGGGTTTGGTGTAGGGCGAGTACCACGCCCGAGACTCGAACCCATGCGGGTCCGACCCTGGGCTGGACCTTGCTCACCCATGATCAGGAAAGCTGACCACTGCACCACGGAGGTGTGTGTGTGTGTGTGTGTGTGTGTGTGTGTGTGTGTGTGTGTGTGTGTGTGAGCATCTCTCTCTTACCCTCTCATATTAAAACCACATCCCATAAATTACAAGCCGTGGCAACATGATACACCATAAGCTTAACAACGGCCTCCCTTCGTGAACCTAATTAAGTTTCCATCCCGGCCAGTCCCTCTACCACGGGTATATGAGAAGACCTAACCCCCCAACCCCTTGTAAACCTCATTTTGCCTGACACGAGAGCCCGTTGGAAAGGCGCACATATCATCCTCCACGTCCTGTGCGCTTATTTACCATTGATTTACAGTGGTGGTTTTTTATTTGTAGGGTTACATATGCCACCCTCGAACATCACATTGAAAGCGTCAGAGGAATGCAATAACTCGAGAATGAGACGTGGTAAGAACGTACAGACTTATGAGGTAGCCATATTGTACCCGCTAAAGACAGGGGAAGACGTCGAAAATGATTCGTTTCAATTTGGATCTACAATATGGGAGTTAAACACAACACCTTCCTGTAGGAGTCGTGATTACCTTACGTAGGATTACCTCAGGACATGACATCTGTCATATATAACAACGAGGTGTTACCACAAGCAAAGTATGGCACACACGCTTCTCCTAACCCACTCTGCTCCGATGTATTTCAATGGACAACGTTCCTGTCTTTTGCCACTTGACGACAGGCGTTGCATTCTTCGCACGCACTGCACAGTAGGTTCGGAGGTGCGTTATAACGCGGGAGGAGATGCAGTGAATGATAAAAATGGGAATATTTTACTTGTATACACGTTCATGGGAGCAGACGTAACATTTAGAATACTCTAAAAGCTTTACATTTATTCTGAAGATAAATTCGAAATATATATATATATATATATATATATATATATATATATATATATATATATATATATATATATATATATATATATTTTTTTTTTTTTTTTTTTTTTTTCTTTCAAACTATTCGCCATTTCCCGCATTAGCGAGGTAGCGTTAAGAACAGAGGACTGGGCCTTTGAGGGAATACCCTCACCTGGCCCAATTCTCTGTTCCTTCTTTTGGAAAATTAAAAAAAAAAAAAAAATATATATATATGGGGACTTGATATGTCCCGGAAATATGATGAGGAACCTGTATCTCCTGAAGTTCGAGGAAAACGTTCCTCTCATTCCTAGTCACTAGGGGGTCACACCTTCATCCTCCAGCCGACGTAAACGTACAGGGAAGCCTGGAGGCATAATACCTCTGGGATATCCTCCTAAGGAATATACCCATCCGGCAGCATACTGATGATAGGGAAGCTCTCACATGTATCGGAATTTACGGGCCATTGGGAAAGGTGGCATATATGTAGATAGGTCACTACAGAACACGTGAATCGGGAACATGCTGGTGGCTTTGAGGACAGTGAAGCACCAAGATCCGAGCGCTTTCGTGATGATTCACATCGCGTGTGATAGCACACAACGCGTTATGACCTCTGGTCCCGACTGGTGGACGTGGCCAGCTTCCCGGGTGCTGCAGGAAGCTCTGAAGGTTAGAGGGAACCCCTGGGGCAGGAAGGTAAGGTAAGGTATATAACCGTGTTCTGGAAACTGAGGCATGATGGTTCTGGAAGGCATAAAGTAACTGGTGCTGGTTGATTTTGGGAAATAGAACAGTGTTCTCGGAGTTACATAGGCCCTGGAAAGCAGATTTGATATTCTGGATCAAGAAAGCTAAAAGATGTATTAGTACCTGGAAACCTGAAGAGGTCAAGATATCTGGAAATCAAAAGACATATTGGTTTAGGGAAACATAAATGACACGACGTGGTTACCACCAAGCTAAACATCTGCTTGGGTTGGGATATTTCGTACTTTGAATTTAGAGTTATACTAGTAATGCGAAGCCTAGATATATGTTGGTGCTGGAAAATCGACAAAGGCAATGGTCCTGGAATTCCTGAAGATATACTGGAATCGGGAAACGTATGGATATACTGCCATTGCAGACTTCAGAGTATACTGGTACTGGGAAGTTAAAGATATATGTCGGTGTTACGAAATTTTAAGAATCATTGGTACTGGTACAAGGAAACCTAAGGATAATGTGGTACTGGGAGGTCAAAAGATATAGTGGTACTGGGAAACCTAAAGTTATAGTGGTACTGGGAAACCTAAAAATATAGTTACTGTGAAACCTAAAGATATAATGATACTGGGAAACCTAAAGATATAGTGGTACTGGGAAACCTAAAGATATAGTGGTACTGGAAACCTAAAGATATAGTGGTCCTGTGAAACCTAAAGATATAGTGGTACTGGGAAACCTAAAGATATAGTGGTACTGAGAAATCTAAACGTATAGCTTCACCGGTATACCTGCTGGAGGTATACTTGTACTAGGAATTCAAATAATATACCGATACTGGAAAGTGTTTAGATCATTCAGCACTGGGAGAGGTAGAGGCATTAATTACCGGGAGAGGTAGGGGCATTCAGTACTGGGGGCCCTAGAGATGATTTTGACAAGCTCTGTTGATGCATCATATTTTGACGTGGCTGCTCGGGAACGCCTCGAGTACTTGACATTTCATATTACCTGTGCCGGCCTGACTACACCTCTCTCCTGTGCCGTCCTCATGGGAAATTCAGGTTGGGCGTGGGAATAATTTATTTCAGCTGGGAAATCCAAGGGTGTGGCAGAGATGAATGGCTTCCAGCATTCCAGGTCCTTCTGTGATACGTCTCTGGAAACCGGATGAAGGGACTTCCTCAGTTTCCAGTCCAGCGACGGTCCCATTCACCGTGTGAGCTCGACGGCACGACCTCTTGAGCACGACGGTACGACCCCTTGAGCACGACGGTACGACTCCTTGAGCACGACGGTACGACCCCTTGAGCACGACGGCACGACCCCTTGAACTCCACGGTTCGACCCCTTGAGCACGACTTAACGATCCTTGAGCACTACGGTACGACCCCTTGAGCACGACGGTATGGCACTTTGACCGTGCAACACGACTGTACGACCGTTGAGCACGAAGGACTGAACATTAAGCACGACGGTACGATCTTTGAGCACAACGGTATGACTCTTAAGCACGATGGTGTGACCCAAGAGCACGACGGTACGACTCCTTGAGGACGACAGTACAATCTTGAAGAACGAGCGCGATGGTATGACCCAAGAGCACTACTGTACGCCTCGTTGAGCACGACAGTACGACCCTTGAGCACGACCGTAGGATCATTGACCACGATAGTACATTCTTCGGCCAACATGACTGTCACCCTTGACCTAACCCTCATAAAAGTCCATGTCTGTCGAAGGCATATCGGATTCGTCCTTACATGGTTCCTAGTATGTCCATCACCTGGAGTACGACGATGCAAGCCTTAAGTACGACTATTTGAGCCATGAGCGCATTGGTAAGGCTCGTGAGTGTAATTCCTCCGGGGTCAAGTCAGGAGGTCATGCTATTGTGCCCAAGAGCCATATGGTAGTGCTCAAGGCTGCATATTCGTGGTCATTGGTCGAGCTGCTGCAGGGTGAAAACCCCATTTGCTTTCAGGGATCGCGCTTGGGTTTCTGCATTAAATCATACATCGAAATTTATGAAGTGTTAAGGGAACTGTTATGTCCGCATCTCTGTGGCACACTGGTCTTGTCTGTAGACCTGTGTTACAGTGGCCTCGTCTGTAGCATTTTGGAATACTGATTTTATTGGTAACCTCGTGGCACAAAGGTCTTGTCTGTAGCTCATCAGCACTTTAGTCTTGTCTGTAGCCTTGTGGTATATTGGCATTGTCTGTGGCACTATGGCATAGTAATCTTCATGTTAGTTGAGAGGCTCGAGTAAGTGAATGTCCTAAAAAGGGCCATAGGATGAACAGCTGGGTTGAATACCGCATCTATGACTCGGCCCCGGTATGCCCGTGAACACATCACGGTCAACAGTGCTAACCGTTACACCACTATGAACTGTGCCCTCGTCCCGTCGTCACATAGCGCGAGGCAAAGCCTTTGAGAGCTCCTTATTGTCCATTTTGTCCCAAGGTTTTCTGGACTGTCAAATTGCACCAACGTGGAAATGCAAATGAGGCCTCTTAAGCAGACTAAATAGATCCTCTTTGTATTACGTTTTCTATCATACTTGGGACAATGATACCACGAAGACTAAACATCATCAAGATTTTATTCATTTCACTTCAGAATAAAGAGACTAATTTTTTTTTTGAGATTTCTGTGAAAGGAGCAGAGTGAACATTCTGAGTTCTTCAAACATAGTAGAATATGATTTTCAATGATAGTGTTCTCTGCACCAAAATGAATGTCCCCCCTCCCTCCATTTTCCTCATACCTGAATCATTGCTAAGTTACTCCATATCTGTCACTCATGCTCCCTCACCCTTGGGCGACCACTCCCTCACCACACACTCTGAGCTGTGAGGTGAAGGAAAGGCTAGGTGCTTGGAGTCGGCCTCGCCATCTCTCTTTAAGTTGTATTAACCAGGAGAACCTTCGTTTTGTCAAGCTCTCGTCATGCAGCAACATGAGTTAGCGCGCCTCCGTGGTGTACCGGTTAGCATTGCTGATCGTGATGTAGTCACGGCTCGCCCGGGTTCGAGCATGTAGATTCGAATGCTGGTTTTGCGGCAGTTCGTCCACGGTCTACCCAGCTATTCATCCTCTCCTAGCTGATTCGTTGATGAACTGGACATTTGACTTAGGCTAGGGCATAGTTATGTAGCGGTAGTTAGAAGGCCTTGACAAGGGTTCTCAGTTACTCGTGCCGTCCCATCTACCATCAAAAAGAAAAGAGGGCAGCCTCATTGTGAACAGTAACCTCTAGCTGTTAAGAAAGCAGCAATGGCTGTACCATGTGTATCGAACCCTTCGTCTTTAAGTTCCGTCGACCAGAACAATCCCTCATCCCCACAAACCACTACACTGGATATGAGGGTGAGAACTTACACCGGTGCTGGAGCCTTCTTCCTTAAATGAAGCTGTTTAAACCAGAGCAACCTGCCGCTTTCGTAACCCCCCCTGCAGGTTGTAGGGACAAAAGAGCACATCAGAGTCTCCAGCAACTCTCTTTTCCCTCCCTCAAGCCTCACCCACGCAGCACAACATTCGTCTCTTCACAGACCACAGATGAGTAATTACCTACCAGGTACGTCGGTAAATGCTGCCGCGTCTAAGTGCCCTCGTGCATTTGAGTTTCCTCTTGTCTCTTGCTACGAGGAGCTGATTAACTACATCAAAGTTACGGCTGATGGGAAAAAATAAACATGGAGAGATTACAGGAGTCGGAAAAACAGTATATATATATATATATATATATATATATATATATATATATATATATATATATATATATATATATATATATATATATATGATAGCAAGGCAAGAAGGGGGTGTTGTTGTGTGTATGTCTCTCCGAGGTGAGTGGAGGACAATTGAGAATTTAGTTTTCAAAGGCTGTAAGCGTTCGCATGAAATATGTTGAATTGGTCATAGTACTGTTGAAGAGAAGGCGTGGTGTCTGTAAGGCCGACGAAATAGAGTAACGCGTGCGTTTCTGGGGAGTGTAGTTTCAGACAAGGGTATATCTGTGTAGCTGGTGCATTCGAGCTTGACACAGAGATTGGGGTCTCGCTTGTTAAGAGCTCGTCAAGTCATTTCGGTGTGTAATATGAACTGTTACTGATGTGTTTGTTGTGAAGTGGAAGGTCTGTAGGTATAGATGACAGAAGTGTGGAGAGGTCGGTGGTTAGGTTCATATTCTGCTTGGTTGTTTGGTGCTTCGTTACGAAGCGGTGTTTGTGAGAGGGATGTCGTACCGTTGAAGACAATTGTGTCGTGTATGTTGAGGTGAGATTGTGCTGCGATGCCTTTGTTTCGTTGTCGACGTGTCGGCTGTCTGTGGCGTCTGCCAGGCAGCCGGTGACTCTTCTGTGTTCTCTGTTTAACGTGGCCTTTGTTTTGTACAGGGTGAGTGGTCCGGCCGATGGAGCGCGTGAATTGTTAGTGGAGGATGCTAAGCGAGCCGTTTTTCCTGTCCAAAATTGGTGCCGGTAAGTGGTATTGAGGATATTTGATTCGTTTATGGCTTCCGTGTTGGTGTGTGCTATGTGGTGTGGTGAATGAATTCCCCTTGTGTATGTGTGTATGTGTGTGTGTGTGTGTGTGTGTGTGTGTGTGTGTGTGTGTGTGTGTGTGTGTTTGTTTATCCTATATATAAATATCGACAGACATTCTCCTAGAAAATGAATTTTGATGTTACCCAAGACCTTTTCCAGAGGCTACTGTTGTTGCCTAAGGCTGCGCTATTTCAAGCATCAGGGAAAGGTGGACTCCTTCAGAGCGAGAAGTCAATACTTTACTCGCAATGATACCCTTCACATAGGAGGCTTTAATCGCTCGCGCTGTAACCTCATTCAAGCGTAGTCCTATAAAAATCCGTTTACAGTACGCAATAGCATAGTCATTGTTCTTAGGTCAGTGACTCTTAGCACAGTGCGTACTGTATATCTCTAGTGATGGGATGAACGTACTCAATACATACAAGATTCTGGCCCAATCTGTTGTATGCTGACGAGTGAAAGAGCTCAGGCCTGGCGTGCAGGCGTTGAAGAATGTGTTGCACGCCTCCACCTTCTCCCCCGTGCTACGTTCAGGCATCAGCCTTACGTCGGAAAATTGTTAAACCTTCAAATTTTCCGACGAGCCATTTATCACGGTGAGAAATCATTGCGTGTCAGTGGGGTTCAGTGTGCTATGAGGGGTCATTGACAGCTGCTGTGTGTGTGTGTGTGTGTGTGCTGTGTGCCTGTGTGTGTGCTGTGAAGGGTCATTGACTGCTGTTGTGTGTGCGCTGTGTAGGGTCATTGACTGCTGTTGCTTTGTGTATGTTGTGAAGAGTCATTGACTGCTGCTGTGTGTGCGCTGTGAAGGGTCATTGACTGCTGCTGTGTGTGTACTGTGTAGGGTCATTGACTGCTGTTGCTTTGTGTGTGCTGTGAAGGATCATTGACAGTTGCTGTGTGTGTGCTGTGAGGAGTCATTGACAGCTGCTGTGTCTGCTGTGAAAGGTCATTGACAACTGCTGTGTGTCTGCTTTGAAGGGGTATTGACTGCACTGCAGCTGCCTTCTTGGGCATTCACATATCGAATAGATTCCTCAGCTTTTTTTTCATTCACATACCAACTCCCTCACAACCCCATTATTCTGAGTGTCAGTTGTAGTCCTTTTCGTATCGTATCCCAATGGACGAATGCTATTTTCTTTTTCCATATGGCAGGCTTATTGGACCGATAAAAGGGAGTTGGATAAAGTGGTTCAGTCCCTCATCGCCTACGGGCGTTTTTTTTTTCTCTTTAGACGACCCTATTGAAAGGGAAGGATGAATATTCCCCCCTCGATGACCTCTGTGACCAGGATAGACTCGGACGCAAAGGTCATCAGTAACAAGGCTCTTACCCTTTCTCAAATGTTATCCAATGTAAAGGGGGAAATTCTCTCTCTCTCTCTCTCTCTCTCTCTCTCTCTCTCTCTCTCTCTCTCTCTCTCTCTCTCTCTCTCTCTCTCCTCTCTCTCCTCTCTCTCTCTCTCTCTTTCTCTCTCTCTCTCTCTGTATCGATCTGTGTATGGATGTATCTTTGTCTATGTATATATATATATATATATATATATATATATATATATATATATATATATATATATATATATATATATATATATATAGGATAGGAACAGCTTGGGTCGGCTGTTGGCCGACTGCCACGCCCAGGATTCGAACCCATCCCAGCGCTACTGCGGACGGGCCCATGATGACTCATGGCTTGTAACGCTAGCATGTGTGTGTGTGTGTGTGTGTGTGTGTGTGTGTGTGTGTGTGTCTGTGTGTGTGTTTGAAGACGACTACAAGATACAGAACCTGATGTGAAGCTCGATACATCATACAAACTCTGCATTTAAACTTTACCCATCAATTTCCAGCGAGTGAACTTCCTTGCCAGGGTTCACCGAAGAACTTTATTGGGAGATGATATCTTGCCATGACGTGAGTGACTAGTGTGTGTGTGTGCGTGTGTGTGTGTGTGTGTGGATGTACCTCCGTGGTGTAACGGTCAGCGATCCTGATCGTGGCGCATTCACGGGCCTCCCGGAGTCGAGGCGCATAGGCTCGACTCCTGATTTCGGCAGTCGGTTCACAGTCACCCCAGCTGTTCATCCCCCCCTCCTAGAAGTTGGTCGATAAAATGGGTACATGGCTTAGAAAGGACGATGAAGAAAAGTATACAGTCCTGCTTTATGGTGGGCCACTGTACCTCCTCAGGTTGTTGCCAATTTGTTTTCTTAGCCAAAGACTAAATCGTTCCTTTCGTGAATGAGCCAGTAGCACTCAGCCAGCCACACTTATCACTGTGGAAGTGAAGATCTCCGTCGAAGAGTCTTAAGAAAATGCTTGAGACCAGTTTTCTGTCCTAAAACCTTAGAAACCGGGACTTAAGCTCTAGCGTAAAATCTGTGTTTCGATCTAGCCCCAATCCATCATCAGATTAAGAGAGAGAGAGGCATGAAGATCTCAAATATTCTTGAGGACTGAGAGTGAGGAGAGACTCCCACGTAAATATTGACGGCTGAAATCCGTCCGTATCCCTGTTCGCATCTGAGGGAGACGAGGCCTGCATTTCGTTTTTAACGGTGATTTTTGGTTTTTAATATATTTCCAGTTGCAGTCAGTATGGCCGGAGTCACTGAAGAACACGACTGACAAGGCAAAAAATATATTTCAATCTTCTCTTTGTCATTCACCCTTATGAGCAGTACCCATGATGAGATTTTAAGGGAAAATGAAATCTTAAAGGAAAAAAATAAGAGAAACATTCTTTTAAGAAAATCTTAAAAGAAAAACATTCTATAGAGAAAAGCAATGAATGATAATGATATGCAGTAATTATGTCACTGTGATGCATGATGATGATTCAGAATTACTCGTTTATACACTCTTGTATGTCTGATGTATAAATCATCCCTAGTGTATACCCCAGGTGCAGTGAAATATGGGAATTTTAGTATCATTTTCCACTAGTCTTACCCCCCCCCCTACACACACACACACACACACACACACACACACACACACACACACACAATATCATACCACAATACTCCTTTTTTACTTGCTTTGTGCATCCTTTTGCCACATAATCCATTTCAAAGTCCCCTTATACAGCACACCCCAACGTGCCACACTCCCCTACGTCCCTTACACACACACACACACACACGCATACACATTCCCCTACCCACATACTCTCTCACCACACCCTTTCCCTCTTATCCCCTTTCCCCTACCAGCACCAACGCACTCTTCTTTAGCCTGTCCACCTTCACCACACACTCACCCGTCGCACGTATATTTCCCACACATTTTTGTACCACACGTTTTCCTTCCCCGCACCTCCCTCACTCCGCACATCCTTACCACTGTACCCACCACAAACACACAGCCTCGCAACTTCGCTCGCCTCATAATATGCCACACTTCGCTTACCCTAACTCAACACATACTCGCCCCCATCACATGTTGTCCCTTGTCTCACAATCAACATCTCATACTCCCACGCCACACACACACACACACACACACACACACACACACACACACACACACACACACACATATACGTTCTCTTAAGCTCACTTTTATCTCCACATAATCCCTCATTATACAGGCCAAAACCTAGGCATTCTTCACGACCCAATCTCTTACAATCAGCCCACGTCACACACACACATACTCTTCCTCTTGCCGTTTTAACATACGCCTTTCATTAACGCCCTCTCTTTACGTTAAACGCACCTTTAAAACGTCCTACTGCGGAATACAATTCCTCACAAATATCATATTGCAGCGAGCGCTCAAAAAGTCCGCGGGTTTCTCTCTCCTACCATCCCGTATTTCAACGGATGCACCAGCACACCTAATGGCGTATTCAGGATTCTGAATAAAACGGATAAATTCACGTTCTCGCAGCGTTTATTTACATTTAAAATATTACGGCCCACACATGCTGCACTTAGCAGGGTAATGAGTCGAGGCTTTCCAGGAAGAGTTCACAGGAAAGCGAGCAACCCCAAAAAATAATACAAAGGAAAATTATGCCACTTGCGAGGAATTACAGTGCACCAGAGGCGATTGTGGCGGGGTAAAATGATCAAGATTTACCCTGTGATAACAGGTGTTCTTGGTAATGTAACACATCTGTTCTATAAATGATACACGGCCATGTGAATGTCAGGACTGGAAGACCCAGAGAGGCAGAATGATGCTAGGGGATCTTCCCGCTTTGGCTGGAAGACTGATAGATTTACCTGTGATAACAGGTGTTCTTGGTAATGTAACATATCTGTTCTATAAATGATACACGGCCATGTGAATGTCAGGACT
>NC_092249.1:7682068-7719568 GCF_036320965.1 Panulirus ornatus
CGTAATGGACCAATGGTATTTCTGTTTTCTGTCTTGCCGTTCAGTAGGGGTGGTCAAGACCATTGCTCTTATGACCAACGTGATGCAAACTCTTTAAGCTGGTGGCGATGCTAATTTGATCGTCGACCCTCAGGTATCCATTTTGCATGCCATGATAACAGGAGCTAGGTAGACTCTTTGACATCTGTGACTGAGGGGAGCTAGGCAAGCACTTTCCCTGGAAAAGTGTTGCTTGTTTCAGGCCCCGACGATGGTGTGGCCTGAAGTGCAAAGTTTGCAGAAACCTCCGCTGGTATTTTTCACGAGGTGTGTGTATGTGTATCTCTGTGGGCAGCGAGGCAACGTTTTGCTTTCGAAGTGTGAGGGGGGGAAAAGTTTTGCAAGACGTATGCTTGACGGAAGCGCAGGGATGGGGTGACATTCTCTTCCCCCCAAGGCCCTTGGGGTGGAGTTGTACCGGTAACCCCGGCATATCTGTTGTGCACTCCATGCACATCTTGTGGGTGGTAGCGCCAAAGGATTACAGAGGTCACAAAGGGTCTTAGTCAAGGACCCTGTGGGTCAATATTACATAACTTGTTACGAACTTCATTCACTGTACGTTTCACTTCATACGTTACATAGCTTCATATGGGAAGTTATACCGACTTTTGGTGTAGGGGGTGGATGTCGATGCTCCGTTTGACCTCCTGTTTTCCAGGATCCTGAGCAAGTCAGAGACTCTTTAATTATGCTCGCAAACCAGGCCATCCAATCTCATGCACTGACGGAGTGTTCCAGCCACCACATTCGCCTCTCCTGAAGCTTGCCGCCTCGGCTCCTGCGGCGAGGAGAATCGTGGCTGATTGGGAGTGCCTCCACCACTAAGGTCCTCCTCGGGAAAAAAAAAAAATAAATAAATTACAGCGCCCACGAGGGTTATGTTCACCCTGTGGTAAAAAATAGTCCTCGTTGTCGGAGCCGAGCAGAGGAGGAAAGCGGATTTGTAGTGGCTAACCCGACCCAGTGTTTACACCGGGAAGACTTCATTACTCGCTGGGGACAAAAAGGAGAAAAAAAAATCCCAGAGAAATGTAGGTTACATATTCTTCAGGGACTGAATTAGAGCAATCACTTGGGCTAATGGGGTCATGATAGAGGTTTAACACCCTGTGTCTGTAGCGCCTATGGTTTCACAATCCTTCGTCTGTATGTATAGTGACAGATTTGGCAAGACCAAAATATACCCCAACTGAGGCCATCTCGGGTGAAAGAAAAGAAGCAAAAGAAAAGGAAAGAAATTATTCAGGACTTTGCAGGTGTTTGTAGATCTGACTCCTATAGGAAGGGAGGTGATATGAAGAGGGGGAAAAATAGAAGTATTAAGAGACCTGTGCAGCTTAGCTGTTCGTGGAAGAAGGAGGTATAATAGCAGCTAATCCTCGCGTGGGAGGTTGACACACAAAAATTGTAGGAAGGAGCAGTCAAACGCGTTCTAAGAGTCCGCACCGTGATATAGTGGACACATGGCACAGCTCACGAGAACAGTAGCCCTTCCACGTACTGTAGGTGACACATATGTTATTGTACGTAATGAGGACCATCTTTATCGTCTACAACAAGCTTTGGAAGAACATTTGATGGTAAAGTTTTCCTATGAACTTAAGTTCGAATGGTAGTGTTTCCTTCCTAGACTTAGTTCAAACAGGAATTGGTCTGTAAACCACCAATGTTTACAACCCCTCCGCAGACTTTTGGAAGTGCATGAATGCAGTTAGTGAGGGCACTAAGTCGTACAAAATAAGTGGAATCGAATCATACATACGTCGATACGTTAAGCATACAATAATAGTTCATCATGGACACCTTTTGAGCTTTGAAATATCATGGAGTAAATACTGATATGACAATGGATACATAAACGAAGGTTTCTAACTGGCGCTCCACAGCTAGAGGCTCAAGTGAACAATATATTAAAGGTATTTTACAGACAGCAAATGTCACAAACATATTTAGCTGACGAACGTGTAATGCTGGACATTATTAAGAACAGTGTGTACTACAACTACCTCTTTCATAAACTTGGTATCCATTACATTAGTCCTTTTTTTTTTTTTTTTTTTTACCTCGTCGCTGTCTCCCGCGGTTGCGAGGTAGCGCAAGGAAACAGACGAAAGAAATGGCCCAACCCCCCCCATACACATGTACATACACACGTCCACACACGCAAATATACATACCTACACAGCTTTCCATGGTTTACCCCGGACGCTTCACATGCCTTGATTCAATCCACTGACAGCACTGACATTAGTCCTAAAATCATTAATTAATTAGTGAAACATGACTCAAGACAAAAGCCCTTTGAAGGTCACCAGTATACTCCAAAATATTTGGTTATCCTCACGAAGGCTGTGCACATCACTCCATGAGCTATGTTGTATCTACCGGGAGTCGTGGGAGATGTTAACACTTTGCCTCCCAGGCTGGGCCAACTTGTCTGCATGCTGATGGCTCCTCGCCGAGTCGCTGACCCCTCTCTTCCCTGGTTTTGCGTAGCGCAGGAATCCATTCGTTGTAATAACAGGACAATCATATCAGTGTCCTTGGTAAATTGCTCCACTGATTCACTTTCCTTAATTAAGCGCTTTATGAATTCACTTCTCCGATTTTCCACGCTCGTCTCTTATTCTTTGCGTCACTATCTGATACTGTCTCACTGTATGTTCTAATCTAAGCAACGTAATTATTGTACTATGTATCTAACCTAATCCTATACGACAACTGTTAAGGAACGACGCAATGTCCATTATGAGTTTAGCAGTTTGATCTCTACAATTAGCCTACACTAATGCTCATGGTATATGCTATGGATGACCTGGCGCACTAATTCACTCATATTATTCTTACAATCTAAAGATTAATTCGCTACTTAACAGTTTTAGAAGACTATCCATAATCAGTAATCTCTCTCGATGAGGCGCGGTGGTGGGTGATAACCCTCGCCGGGGTCGGCCTATTGTTTACACTCCGCACTCTAACACACACACACACACACAAACACACACACACACACACACACGCTTCTTATCTCCCAGTCTGCGGCGTATATATATAAATATATATATATATATATATATATATATATATATATATATATATATATATATATATATATATATATATATTAGTGATGGTCTATACAAATTAGATAACTTTATTGTTGATAAGATTTGTAAAATGATAAGTTTATGAACGCTCGTTGTATGTTTTGGACAATCACATGTTTACCAAATGGCGTCCTAGCTTCGTCTCTTCGATGTATATCAACTGACTGTTATATTTCTCTCTTGTGTCTCCCCTGATGATGTGATTATTACACGAAAGTGCACTTGGGAACTTTTCGTGTTTCATTTTCCCCGTGGACTCATAGGAATATATATATATATATATATATATATATATATATATATATATATATATATATATATATATATATATATATATATATACATATATATATATATATATATATATATATATATATATATATATATATATATATATATATATATATATATATATGTATATATATACATATATATATATATATATATATCATACAGCTTGTAACACCTCTGTATTACACTACAAAGATTGTCTTGCATAGCTCAACATTACTCAGTACGTAGGTATTTAAAAGCCAGGAATAAAGCTGAAGCAAACGTACCCAGGCGAGCAACTCTGGAAACCAATTTGATATAGAATCGGTACACTAGATGTGCGCGCCCGGGAAATATGTGCTGGTGTTTTCCCTACAAAATTACGTTTGCGTTCGTTGGTCGTGTATTGTGTGCCGGGACAATGGAGTGCTGTACTCCAGTCTATAGGAAACGTACTGGGAAAAGAGAGAATCATATGTTCCTGTCATGTGAATTATTCTCCTGATGATACACACACATACACTATGTATATATATATATATATATATATATATATATATATATATATATATATATATATATATATATATATATATATATGGATATGTATATGTGCATGTGTGGGTGTTTATGTATATACATCTATATGTGGGTGGATTGGGCCATTCGTCGTCCGTTCCTTGTCTTGCGCTACCTCGCTAACGCGGGAAACTGCGGTTAAGTATAATGAATAATATATATATATATATATATATATATATATATATATATATATATATATATATATATATATATATGTATATATATATATATATATATATATATATATATATATATATATATATATATATATATATATATATATATATATATAGTAATTGCAGCTGTGCTATGCATGAGTATAGTGGGAGAGTGTATGCAGCTGTCATGTTATTGCATGTGTTCACTGAAGGAGAGACAGTGTACCTTGACATTATCTACACTATGAGTTATATAGTGAGGTTAGTATCGTATGGCTGCTGTGTCTTGTTATCTGTGTGGACTTGAGTGTCTCACAGTTTTCACCTCGGCTTTTATCTTGAAACTGTGTTGTGGCTAACCGTAGAGTGGATGAGGAACACTAGTGTGATCCCTCAGTTGCCTCTTTACGCCTTACAAGTTCTTAGAAGAGAGAGACTGTATTGATAATCCCTTCCATCATTACGTAATACTGGATGCCCTCACCTATACCTGGAAATGTTGAAGAAAACCTTTTTGCCTCTTATCCGTCTTCTTAAAGACTTGGAACTCCTGGGGTCAGTTCCAGACCTGGAACTCCTGGGGTTCGTTCCAGTGCCACTGAACATGACAGATGTTCCTTGGGTGTTTCAACAGACACAATCTACAGGTGTGATTGTACTGACGTTCAGTGAGATAACTGCCTTCTTGACTGGAGTCTGGGTTGTGTGAGGAAATATTTGGCCACACCTGCCTTTCCAACACGCTCAGCGTAGTAGGCAGGTGTGTGGTGTATTATGCAGGTGTGTGATGACGTAGTGTGCAGGTGTGTGGTAACGTAGTATGCAGGTGTGTGGTGACGTAGTATGCAAGTGTGTGATGACGTAGTATGCAAGTGTGTGGTGACGTAGTATGCAAGTGTGTGGCGACGTTGTATGCAAGTGTGTGGTGACGTAGTATGCAAGTGTGTGGCGACGTTGTATGCAAGTGTGTGATGACGTAGTATGCAGGTGTGTGGTGACGTAGTATGCAAGTGTGTGATGACGTAGAATGCAAGTGTGTGGTAACGTAGTATGCAGGTGTGTGGTGACGTAGTATGCAAGTGTGTGGTGACGTAGTATGCAAGTGTGTGGTGACGGGTGTATGTATGTATGTGGGTATGTTATGAGGAGTGGGACAACCGTTGCTGTGGCTGTGGGTCGTAGGTGTTGACCCCCGACCAATGATGCGCCTGTCTGGGTGCATATTTGTCCTAACCTTTGACGCATCTCGGGGCGCACAGTCAGCCAAATAACGACCCCTCCCTCTTTCGTCTGAGGAATGTTTGAAATCTCCGAAACGTAATGACACGCTATTTCAACTTCATCAGGTCAGTTAGTACGGCTAGTAGGAATATATATCTCTCTTTCTTTCATACTATTCGCTATTTCCCGCGTCAGCGAGGTAGCGTTAAGAACAGAAGACTGGGCCTCTGAGGAAACATCCTCATCCAGTCCCCTTCTCTGTTCCTTCCTTTGGAAAAAGAAAAATATATATATATATATATATATATATATATATATATATATATATATATATATATATATATATATATATATATATAAATTTCATACTTTTTTCCTACTGGTTAGTACGTTTGTGGGAAACCGTCGTCAGGAAAATAGTCGAAGTATTGCCTCGTGTAGCTAGCAGATGACGTGCGCTACTCAAAGTGACAGCCGTCCGTCAGGGAGTGAGCAGTTTGTTCGTTTTCGCCACTAAAGTGTGTCAGGCGGGAAGGAAGTTGTCCTTGAACCAGTTGGTCGCTGAGTGAACTTCCGGCTTATGATAGAGACGAAGTCAGCGAGGTCTGTCAAGAGGCGAGCGGCAGTTCTTGACCGAGAAGTAATCCCCCTGAAATGTGTCATGTAGGATTTCACCGTTGTCTGTTGAAGATTGAGTCACCAGCACCTGACAGTGAGTAAACTCTAGTCTTGTGTCAGGAAATGATCATCCGACGTTTGGTAGGAATTGAGCTGACTTAATTTCAGGGAGTGTTAGCCACGGATAGCAGGCTGTGAACCACTGGCGTGTGACAAGGCGTGAGATGCCTCTTTACGGCACGGAGTGAGGAACCGGCGTTTGGCAAGGGATGAGCTACCGCAAGGTGTCAGAGAGCAAGCCTACGTTGTCTGTCAGGGAGCGAGCCAATGTTGTGCGTCAGAGAACGAGCCAATGTTGTGCGTCAGAGAGCGAGCCAATGTTGTGCGTCAGAGAACGAGCCAATGTTGTTCGTTAGGGAGCAAGCCGATGTTGTGTGGCACGGAGCGAGCCGATGTTGCGTGGCAGGTAGTGAGCTGATGTTGTGTGTCAGGGAGAGGGTCTACGTCCTGTGTCAAGGAGTTAGCCACTGTCTTGTGTCTAGGCGTTGTAGGGAGGGTGGAGCCGACAAGAGGATTGGCACCAGAGAGTGTCAGAGAGTAAGCAAGCGATGGTCCGTCAGCAAATGATCCGTCTTTGAGCGTCAGGCAGGGACCCGCCGCTGCTGTGTGTTAGTAAGCCACCGACGTGGAAGGACTGATCCAATCGCGCGTGACGAGGTGTCGGGATGTGAGGTACGGACGTGTGTCTGGGAGTAAGCTACTGTCTTATGCAGGCGTGAATAACCCACATGTGATGTGCCGTCTTGTGACGGGTAGTCTGTCACTGACGTCTTGTGACGGGTAGAGGGTCATTGACAACTTGTGACGGGTAGTAGGTCACTGACGTCTTGTGACGGGTAGAGGGTCACTGACGCCTTGTGACAGGTAGTAGGTCACTGACGTCGTGTGACGGGGAGCGATCCACCATCGTGGGGCAGGGAGCGGGTCACCGACGTGTTTCAAAGGGTAAGCTGCCGTCAAGCGTTTGGGAGAGCGGGCCGGTGTGGTGAGAAGAGAGCTGATGTATTTTTCCTGCAAAGTGATTCTTTGCTTTTCCACAGGAACTGAACCTCTCGTTCTGTGTCGCTAAATGAGCTGCCATCATCCGTCAGTGACTGAACCCTCAACACTTGTCAGAGAATGAGCTGTTTTACTGTTACAGGCAGTTTGCTGCCGCTCTCCTCACTTCGTCAATAAGCCATCGTGTGTCAGGGAAATAGTCACTGTGGAGTGTAAGGGAGTGAGTCAGTGTGAAGTGTAAGGGGGTGGTCCACTTTACTGTCTTCACTGTGTCAGGGACTGAACCAAAGTCGTGTATCTGGGTGCTTCAGAGAGGCAACATTCGTACCTTGTTAGGGAGTGAGTTACTGACGTGTGAAAGAAGAGGCCGCAGATTAATGTCTCAGGGAATGAGATGCTGACGTGTGTGATGGAATATGCTGCCGTCCAGTGTTTTGGATCGAGCCATCGTCGTGTGCTAGTCAGTGAATCCCATGTGCCGGGAAATGCAGTAGAGACTGAGTCCGTATGATGTACGAGTAAATGAACTGCCGAAAGTTTTCGGGGAATGAGTCGCTGTTTATTTTTGTGAATCGCCTTTGTGTCTTAAGGAGCGGGTTTCTGGCGACATATATATAATAAGAATATGTATATATATATATATATATATATATATATATATATATATATATATATATATATATATATATATATATATATATATATATATTTATTTATTTATTGCTTTGCACCGCTATGTCTGTAAACGTACCGAATTCAACCATAAAGGAAAAGCTGCTGTCGTTATTGAGATATCTTGATAGATATTCATCTCGACGTTCGAGAAGAGGATTCTAAAAAATCATTAAGGTACGCTATAACAGTATCACCAGGAATGGTCAACCAAAGCTCCTACTGATTGCCATATGTTCCAGTAAAGTACTGAGATGACGTCTTAAACCGAGAGGCGATTTACTTTGTAAAATCTCATGTTATTGATAGTCTTTACGTTTACTGCGGAAAGAGGCATATTTTTTTGGGGTGCTTTACCACTCTACAACGACAAATGAATTCCAGGTTACTTTTACTTATCCTTTATTCTATTTGTACGCCAGTATTGTTAGTGAGAGATTTTCATCTGCGAAGCGTAATCATTCAGTACTTGATATTCATATTAGATCTTCTTAGAGTGTGAGCTATGACAGAACAACCTAAGTCCTTGAGATTTTCTCTGCAAGGCTTATTTATTTCTGAGTGAAGGACTAGGCTTAGCTTCTCTTCTTTGAACTCATTTCAGTCTGGCTTAGAGTTGGCCAGAGTTGAGCAGCGTATTCAGAATGAGCTCTTATTGCTGCATTGCTTTACAGGATGTGTCCGGCAATGGGATGCTCTCTTTCTTCTGGGATGTTACCCCCCCCTCCCTCATATGTCCAAGTGTGTCGGGGTGAACCGCTGAAGTGAGCCACAGAGTGAGGAACGGACGTGTCAGGGGGTCAGCAGCTGACGCGTTTCAGGAGGTAAGCCACTTTATTTTGTCAGGGATCGACCCTCCGCTAGGTGTCAGGAAGGCAGAGTTCACTTTCTCACTTTCCCAGTGCATAGTCCATGTGACACCATTCATTACTGTTCTTGTCTCAACACATAGACCATTTTCCTCTTTGTCGTAACGCAGAATACGTTTTGCCTCCTCCTGACAAAGACCTCATTTTCCTCCTTGTCTTAATGGAAAATCAGTTTCCTCCCATGTCTTCTGGTAGAATCTACTTCCCTTCTTGTCTTACGGCAGATTCAACTTCTTTAATTTTCATATCTCAGAATCCATTTTCCTCAAAGTCTAAAGACAAACTCCATTTCCTGTCCTCGTGTGACCTCAAAGACCGTGTCCTTCTTTGTCTTAATACAGAATTATTTTTCGGTCTCGTTTTAAAAAGGAATTATTTTCCCCTCCTCCTCTTAAGGTAAAGTTCCCTTCTCTCCTTGACCTAAGGCAAAGTCTAGTTCCCTCCATTTTCATCCTTGCCTTAACATAGAGACCAACTCTCTGGTTGTCGTAAGCCAATAGATCTTCCTCTTTCTCTTAACAAGTAGACCATTCCCCTCCTTGTCTTAGCACAATGAATCCTCCTCCTCCTCTCCCACTTCATACGTAGCCCATTTCTGCCCTTGTCTGAACACAAACTCCATCACTCTCCTCGTATAAAAACAAGGTCCAGTTCCAGCACTCTCCTCGTATAAAAACAAAATCCATTTTGCTTTAACACAGAATCCATGCAACACCCACAAAAATACTATAACAAGAAACATACCCATCCTTCCCCTCAGAACCTGTTATTCCACAAACTCCTCAACAGACTTGTATCCTTTGCCTTTCACACACCCACGATTCACTTTGGCCTCCCATAGTCTCATCCGCTGTCATGTTCGCTTCTAGGTACCTAAAACATCCCACATCCCCGAGATTCACCCTATTCATACATACTAAACCTCATTACTTGATATGTTTCGCATTATCTCTTAAGGTCCTTCTTTCACACTCCTTCCCAAACGTAGACACCAGCTTCTGCATTTTCATTTTACTACCATCGTCCAAAGTAACACCTCTGTCCTCGACAGTCCTGTTGTAGAATGCAGTCTATAACGTTTTCTATTCTTTCTAGAAGAACTGGTGTACCACTTGTGTGTTTATTCTTGTTATTGCTCATTGCACTGCGCTGTGACCTTTATAGGTGGTCATTATCTTGTCAAGCAGTCTCTTAAATGTCCCAGGGATTATGCTGGCGAATGGTATTACACATGGAGCGACTGGCGTCCCCACACATTTTTTTCGAATCAATTACCATGAATTGTGTCTGAGATAAAAGAGTGTCACTCTCATTACATATGATTGCCTTCGTTTCCCAGCTGGCGTAGATAGTATCTGAGATCATCCTTGAGTGGAGCTGATCGCCTTCTGTCTTCGTAACTTTGTAATTCCACCAAACTTCCAAGTGATGTGTCGTATCTTCTGGACTTTTATTTTTTTCTCTCTTTTTTTCAAACGAGGCGTCTCTCTCGGACAATCCAAACTCCTGACGATAATCTTACAATCTGTAAGCATATATCTTACCTAACCTGCCAAGTTTACTCTTTGGTACACACTTCCAAAACTATTCTTCAAGTCAAATAGAATGAAAAAGAAGTTACTTGAAATGTCTCTTTGAATATTTCCTGTCGAAAGTTGCGCAGACGACTTGAATTAGACAAATCATGGAGTCTGGACGGAATGTAGAAGTCTAGGAGACAGCATAAATCATATGGTTTCTGGAATTCTTTCCACATTTACAATGAATTATGTGAGAATATTGATAGTGAAGGTATTACAATATTACAGTATTACAGTATTATTAGTATAGATAACTAATTATCAGGCGTGAAGATAACCAAATATCGTTATTCCAGATATGATTCATAAGTTAAGAGTATCAGGTATAAGTAATGATGAAATTCAGGGGTGATTTATGGGAATGATTAGGTATCATTGATAAAGAGAACCAAGCCTCAATATTACAGATATTCAAGCGAATTGAGTATCAGTAGCGAAGGGAATCAGATGTCAGTAAATTAAGTAAGAAAACAAGTATGAATAGGAAAGAGATCCAGGAATTATGATAGGATCCAAGTAACATCCGTAAAGTAAACCCAGAGGATGGAGCATCAATAGTAAAGAGATCTAAGAGGATCGAGCATCAGTGGTAAAGAAATTAAGAGAACGGAACATCAATGGTAAAGAGAGAACCAAGAGGATCGAACATCAATAGTAAAGAGATCCAAGCGTAGTAAATAGTTCCAAGAGGATAGAGCATCGGTAGTAAAGAGATCCAAGAGGATCGAGCATCATTGGTAAAGAGATCCAAGAGGATTAAGCATAACTAGTAAAGAAAATGAAGAACATTGATCTCTTATAGCACAGAGAATCAAGCTTCGTTAATGGAAGGAATCAAGTACTGTATATCTTTATATCAGTAGTGAAGATAAAGTAGTAAAGATGGGCAGACAGTAAGCATATAAAGACTGATGTTCTCTCCGCTGTAACGGGTACTTTTTATTATTTTCTGAGGCTGGTTTGGTTACGTTTCTTTCACACACTTTTTCTTACTCAGGCCCCAACTTCAGCAGTTTGTTACTCGAATCTGTCACAAGTGCTGTATGATCAGCTAACAGTAACTGACTCATTTCCCAAGCCCTTTCATTCCCTGCAGGTGGCATACTCTCCTCTCTCTCCAAAACTCTCTCATTTACCTCTCTTACTAACCCATCCATATAAATCAAACAACCATGATGGGATTACACACCTCTGCCGCAAACCGACTTTCGCTGGGAACCAGTCACTCTCCTCTCTTCCTACTCGTACACATGCCATACACCCTTAAAAACTTCCGATTCCAGCAGCTAATCTCCTACACCATATATTCTTAAGACCTTCCATAAGGCGTTTGTGTTAATTCATATCACATAGCTACTCCAGATCCTTGAATGCCGCCTACAAATCCATCTGTTTCGGTAAGTATTTCTCACACACATTCTTCAAAGAAAGACCTAATCCAGACATGTTCTAGCACCTCTGAAACCACACTACTTCTCCCAAGACTGATGCTCTGTACAAGCCTTCATCTTATCAGCCTAACAGTTATATTCAACAAATTTATACCTCTGTAGTTTGAATATTCACCCCTATCCCCTTTGCCTTTATACAGTGGCACTATACATGCATTCTGTCAATCCTCAGGAACATCACCATGATCCATACATATACTGAGTATCCTAATGATCAATCATCAGTACAGTCACCTCCTAATTTAATGAATTCAACTGCAATGTCATCTACTAGAGCCGTCGTGTCTTACTTCATCTTGCGTTAGGCTTTCACCAGCTCCTCTAACTTCGCATACTGCCCCGACCCAAACACTTTACATCTGCCACCCTATCATCAGACACATTCAACAGTCCTTCAAAATAATCACTCCCTCTACGCCTAACTTCATCACTACCGTAACCAAATATGATTACTTGTAGCATGAAAAAACACCCACAGAGTATCTTACCCAAACAAATATCAAGGAATTTATGTAAAAGTGACATATTGAAACCCTGTCTTACAAATTAAGGACACCTTACAATAGTATGAAGTTGAGTAGCAAACACCAAGGGAAAGATGTAGTGGATGATAAGGGATGATACTGTACATTCACGGGCCGCCCAGGGTCGAGTGCCTAGGTTCGAATCCAGGTTGTGTCAATTGGGCCACAGTCAACCCAGCTGTTCATCCACCCATAAGGGTCAGCCGATAAAAGGGGTACTTGGCTTAGGTTAGGGTATCTATATAGCGTTAATGAGATGTTCTAGAAGAGGGCCTCAGTTGCCCCCGCTGTCTCAGCTAACATAAAAAAAGATAATTTACGCTAACTACCCCAGTTGCCTCATGTTCATCCTGGAAATTCTGAACATCGCTATTGTATCTAGAGTCACTCGACAATTACTTAAGGTAATTGTTCAGCAATGGACAGACTTTCCTTCATGATGCAATGGCTCTCATTTACTGATCCGACTTATCAATATCGTAATAGCTTTTAAATGCACGAGATGATGATATACAATCGAGTCTGATGTAATCCTCATCATAAAACGTTTGAAATACATTTGCCAGTTGAAATATCTACATACGATTCCTAGCGCAATATGAGTAACCGAGAGATGGAGGTTGAATTTCATCACGTCGCTAGAAATATACAGAGAACAACAACGTTCAATTTGATGAACACTTCGTATTTCTTATATGTCCCATGCAAAGGAGATTGGCCCGCACACCATCTCATGTGTTAACTCTCGTGTTAGCTAAAGCCAAATATAGTGCGTTATATCACACTAGGAAAGTAAAGGGGATAGTCGAAGTGCTGATGGGTGATCTAGATTTCCAGGTAACCTTAATTCATTATTAATTTTGCTGAAGAAGCCTGGAAAGAGGTTGTTGTGACATCTATTTCCTTTTTATTTTGAAGGCTCCATTCTCGGACAAACGTCCACGTCAAGGCCGGACCTTAATTGAAATATAGAGGGAATTATGAAACGACAAAAGAAAAGACAAGGGAAAGTATTTACGAATTTTTAAGAGAGTGAAAAACTTATCTTGAAATGTGCCAGGTCAAAGTTATTGGAAAAAGCATTAGAAGGTAGAGAGTTTCAGAGCTTCCACATGTAGGAATAGAAGCTGGGTCTCAGAACGGCTCACCCTTGACTTGCCGATGGCCACATAATGATCTTGTGACGAAGCAGCTTGCCGAGTATTGCGTGGGCTAGCTAGTGGTGGGGGCACTCGAGCTGCCAGCTCTCGGGGGCAAAAACCAAAGTAATACCTATAGAAGAGGAAGAGTGAGGTAAGTTTGGAAGTTTTCCTGGGACAGTTTATACGTTGATTCGCTTTAGACTCAACTCTGTCAAGTAAGAATACAGAGCTAGAACTACCCCAGATGTGAGAGCAGTACTCCATACAAGGACGGATCAATCCCTTGTATAAACGGAGCAACTGTTCAGAGGGGGAGAATTCTCGACATCTCAACAGGACACCCACTTTCTAACTCGCACTGCGACCGAGTACAGACTTAAGGTCCGCTAAATCTAAACCTGTAGAAATTTTCCCAACAAGAATAATTGAATAGCATCCAAAATTATACATATGTACGGATTTTTTTTGAAATATTTCAGAATAATCATCAAACCGAGAATTTCATAGATGAACAGAATTTTGTTCTGTGACGTAAAGTATCGTGAGAGAACACATGTGTATAGACGTTCATAATTTGATGTATAAGTTCCTTCCGGCAAGGTCTGCTTTTTCCTTGATTGTCTTCAGGTATGACAATATGGCTGTCTGTCACAGAGCATAACGTTGCCTCACTCAACACTGGACATTCATCTCTATATGATCATCTGTCTTGATGTATTGGATTACATTCGTAACATCATTTATTTGCCATATTTTTATTAAGTGATTTTATGCTTGTGTGATAGGAAAATATGGCTTACACTTCTTTGTACATGGAATAAGTAACGCTTGGAGTGGCATATGATGGCATGACCACACAGCTGTCGACAGATATCAAGTCAGAAAGATTACGTATAAGGTAACTGTATATTGTATATTGTATGGGGTTGTTTCATGCATGGTCGAGACACTGATATAATGACAGCTTACTCTTGATATCCATTAGATCGCGAATAGTAAATACGTATGATATATTTTTGTGGTGGGAATACACGAAAACCAACCATTAACATGAAGGCTTACCCGTGAATTGCACAAGATTACACAGTTGATTTGTTAGTTTCGAATGAGCAAATAACGCACCCAGCCTACAGTGTAAGATGTCGCTTATCTTTCATTTGGTGCAGTAAAATGTTATGCACTACTAATATGAGACTAACGTGTTTAGCTTCGTGGCTGAAAATAGAGAATGTTATCAATGTTTATGTCTATCCGCGTTGGCGAGGTAGCATTAAGAAGAGGACTGAGACTTAGAGGACTATCCTCACATGGCCCCCTTCTCTGTTCCCTCTTTTGGAAAAATAAAAATGGAAGGGGAGGATTTCCAGCCTTCCGTTCCCTCCCCTTTAGTCGCCTTCTACGACCCGCAGAGAATACGTGGGAAATATACATTCTCCCCTGGAGGTAAACCATGGAAAGTTCTTTGGGGCCTGGATGTAGAAAGGGAGCTGTGGTTTCGGTGTATTATACATGACAGCTAGAGACTGAGTGTGAACGAATGTGGCCTTTGTTGTCTTTTCCTAGTGCTACCTTGCGCACATGCGGGGGGAGAGGGGTTGTCATATCATGTGTGGCGGGGTGGCGACGGGAATGAATAAGGGCAGACAGTATGAATTATGTACATGTGTATATATGTATGTGTCTGTGTGTGTATGTATATGTATACGTTGAAATGTATCGGTATGTATATGTCCCCTATCCCACCCTGTGACTCACTTCCGCTTCCATAGTTCCATCCGCTGCTAAATCTACTTCCAGATATCTAAATCACTTCACTTCCTCCAGTTTTTCTCCATTCAAACTTACATACCGATTAACTTGTCCCTCAACCCTACCTTGCTCTTATTCACATTTACTCTCAGCTTTCTTTCACACGCTTCACCGATCTCAGCCACCAACTTCTGCAGTTTCTCACCCGAATCAGCCACCAACGCTGTATCAGCGAGCAACAACTGACTCGTTTCCCAAGCCCTCTCATCCGCAACAGACTGCATACTTGCCCCTTTCTCCAAAACTCTTGCATTCACCTCCCTAACAGCCCCATCCATAAACAAATTATACATCTATGGAGACATCACGCATCCCGGCCGCAAACCGACGTTCACTGAGAACCAATCACCTTCCCCTCTTTTTACTTGTACACATGCCTTACACCCTCGATAAAGACTTTTCACTGCTTCTAGCAACTTACCTCCCACACCATATACTCTTAATACCTTCCACATAGCATCTCTTTCATCTCTATCATATGCCTTCTCCAGATCCATAAATGCTACCTACTTACAAATCCAATTGTTTTTCTAAGAAATTCTCACATGCATTCTTCAAAGGAAACTCCTGATCCACACATTCTCTACCACTTTTGAAACCACACTGCTCATCCCCAATCTGATGCTCTGCACATGCCTTTACCCTCCCAATCAATACCCTACCATATAATTTCCCAGTAATACTCAACAAACTAAGACTTATGTATTTTGAACACTCACCTTTATCCCCTTTGCCTTTGTACAATGGCACTATGCATGCATTCCGCCAATCCTCAGGCACTTCACCATGAACCATACACACACTGAATATCCATACCAACCTGTGAACAACACAGTCATCCCCTTTTTGTAGAAGGCGAGAACGTTTTCTCGGAGAGCAAAAATGGGTGTGTTTGAAGGAATAGTGGTTCCAGCAATGATATATGGTTGGGAGGCATGGGCTATAGGTAGGGTAGTATGGAGGAGGGTGGATGTGTTGGAATGAAATTTTTGCGGACAATATGCGGTGTGAGGTGGTTTGATCGAGTGAGCAATGAAAGGGTAAGAGAGATGTTTGGTAGTAAAAAGATTGTGGTTGGGAGAGCAGAAGAGGGTGTATTGAAATGGTTTGGTCACATGGAGAGAATAAATGAGGAAAGACTGACAAAGAGGATATATGTGTCAGCGGTGGAGGGAACGAGAAGTGGGAGACCAAATTTGAAGTGTAAGGATGGATTGAAAAAGATTTTGAGCGATCGGGGCCCGAACATACAGGAGGGTGAAAGGCGTGCAAGGAATAGAGTGAATTGGAACGATGTGGTATACCGGGGTCGACGTGCTGTCAGTGGATTGCACCAGGGCTTGTGAAGCGTCTGGGGTAAACCATGAAAAGTTTTGTGGGGCCTGGATGTGGAAAGGGAGCTATAGTTTAGGTGCATTACACATGACAGATAGAGACTGAGTGTGAACGAATGAGGCCTTTGTTGTCTTTTCCTAGCGCTACCCCGCACACATGAGGGGGAGGGGGATGGTATATATATATATATATATATATATATATATATATATATATATATATATATATATATATCATCATCATCACCGGATTAGGGAGGAGGAGAAGTGGTGTTCTGAATAGCCTACGTCGTCCATGATCTTGAGGCTTCCTGAACCTCAGTCTTGCTATTTCTTTAATGAACTGGAACCCAAGATGAGGGTAATTACGACTGAGTTTATCCAGGCTTCTCGGCTTCAGGCCACTTCTGACTTCTCTCTCAGTTTCATTGTCTGAGTGTGGCGCTTGATCGGTCTTCCACGAAGTCATAGATGGGATAGTTTAAGTGGAACAGTCAAAGATATCTTTCCGGAAACGTACAGTCTCTTTGTGTCAAGAGTCTAGAGACGTTAGTAACTTGGCCACTTACAGACTCGTAGGTCTCTTATATAATGAGGAGGAATGATTGGAGAACAGGCAGTCAGATTGAAAGACTCGTATCCTCATGCCAGATGGTGACTCGTCTAGTGATGTCAGAACCTATGAACAGGAAGGTGAGAACATCCAGAACAAGTTAGGGCTGGAGAGTCAGACTGGCACACTCACATCACCGGGCGATCTGCGTGCAGTCACTTGATGATGGAGTCTATAAACTGCCAGTGTGAACGCCATTTTACCCCAGTGATTTGGATGTAAGGAATCATTCCAGCCAATCCTGGTGGAAATTTCGATTTTTAGCATTCTAGAGTCATTGTAAATCCTTCCTTTGAGAGATACAACTGAATACAAGTAAAGTCAAACAGCAACAGACCACTGGATCCTAACAAGGCTGTTTGTGATACTCAGAGAGAACAGAAACCCTTGGAAATAATGGCACGAGTACAAAGACGTGCAAATTTTTCGAAGAGAAAAATCTGTGAATTTATCGTATGGTTAAGGAGGTGCAAATGATAACAGTCGTGGATATGTAGCGAAGTATTTATAAAATCTATGTTCAAACGTGTCTTAGATACTGCTCTCTTCTTCTCTAAGGGGTAGTTCATTGCACATGTTAACAATCCTGTTGAGGAAAACGTACTTCGTCTCATTCGAAGTAAAAACGTTTGCCTACGATTCTCGAACCTTATAGTATTAGTCGCCAGGTCAAAGACGTTTGCCCACGATCCTTGAACCTTAGTTTATTGATCCCCTGATCAGAAACGTTTGTCCACTTATCTTGAATCTGGTGTTATTGATCACCAAGTCGAAAACGTTTGCTTACGATTCTTGAACCTTGTGCTATTGATTGCCAGGTCAGCTGGGAATTTCGCAGTGGGATCTAAGTTGGACATTTGAGTCCAGGCCAGAGATATCTATCTCAGTTTGGTACGGGTCTATGAACATAGCTGGAGACATTTATATTCTTCAGTTGTCGGACGGAGAAAGTGCCATGCTTTCAGAGATCTAAGTTGGGTAGGTTAGTCCAGGGACGAATTATCAATCTCAGTTCGGTGCGGGTCTCGGAGCGAAGCTAGTGACATCTGTATTACTCAGTTGTCCCAAGCTTGACACCTCTTCCTCCTCCGTCGAAGATATCCTTGGTGGTGTTTGCAAAGCAGTTGATTCCAGTTTCATAAACCTATTTAAAACATCTTCAGTCTGTCCTGCAAATGTTATAATCATATCAACATTGATATAGCCATTATCAATATACATTAAACCAAAGGTCTTGTGAGCGTCACAATTTCTGTTACAGAGTCATTTTCCTTTTTATAGAGTCAATCGACCTTAAAATGTGTCATGAGAGAGTAGCTGTCTCTCCTCATTCTCAACCTGCAGTCATGATGTCCCCATTTGATAGCTTTACGCACATACGTTCCCGGGCAGAACTTCTCATTTATACGACTCTTAAAATCAGGGAACCGTAGAATAATGACACAATGAATGGATGACTTACAGAACTATTGTCCTGGAATAGTTTGAGGCACACCAACCAAACATAAGGAAATAGTTTGGATGGATGTCATGGGATTTCCACCCTGCATTTCCACTAAGTAGTTCAGTATCTTCACCTGGGAACATATGAATATCGTTTTCACACCTTCACCACTAGACGTAAGGTAGACAAGAGAGTGTGTCAGTCGCTAGCCTCCACCAAATCAATATTCCCTCGTTCAAACCTCTCTACGTACTCTCCGTTTTTTTCAAACTTCGACAAGTGTGACATCGACTAAAATAAGAGTCGAAAGCTGTTATCATCATCATCTTACAGTAATGGACTCATCATTTCCGTGGAGAATGGCGTTCAAGTACTTCTCTACTTTATCTGCCTCTTGGTAATAGCTTCTCATCCACATAAGACAGGAATGATGTCCCTTTGAAGATGATGGAACCGTTTTCCTAAGGCGTTTGCAGGTGGCGTTCGACCTAAACGACTTTATTACGAACTTTTCGTACTGTAGTAGCACTTCACAGTATTTGTCCGATGGGTATTACGATGCATTATGTCAGACAAGAATATCCAGATAGTACCCTCATGACCGTTTTTCGAATTTCGTGTAAGACTTCCTGTGAAAGAGAGAGAGAGAGAGAGAGAGAGAGAGAGAGAGAGAGAGAGAGAGAGAGAGAGAGAGAGAGAGAGAGAGAGAGAGAGAGAGAGAGAGAGCATCGTTTAAATGGAAAAGATTAGTAACAGGGGACCCCGGTGGCCTGTGCTTATATAGACGTTTCCTCAGCGCTGGTACAACCCTGTGCCAAGGACAGTGAGGTTGCTCATACCTGATGAGGGATAGTCATAGTGCTGATGAGTGATCAAAGTTCCAGTATAAACCAGCAGAGGGTGCTACTAACCAGACACCTGTGGTAACAATGTATTCTCGCTGCCCATAACAGCAGACAGCTCTTATCTACAGCTTTTTTTTCGAAAACGCTAGAAATAAGGAAGAAAACATCTTCGCATCGCATGTAACAAGTCCTTACAATATGTCATATGATACATAGATACGAGTATTACAGATCAGACTTTAATACCATCATAGAAAACATGTGAACCGATGTACATCATACTATTAAGTCTATATTCATCAAGAGTTATCCCTTTTCTTTGCTTATGTCCGGGAATGACAACACATGGCCATTAAGTGCATGGCAATGTTGATTCATTTACTGTAGTTATTGTCCGACGATTGTTTGTGTAGAACCAAGTTTTTTCTTTCTTTCACTTGTATGGTGCGAATTTTCTATCTTCGTAAATCTTAAAGTTGTTTTTTCCCGCTTGTTGCCCATGGAGACCCTAATAACTGATTTATCAATATTTTCCTTTAACTGTTTTTCCGATTTCTTAAGTTATTGATTATTAAATCAAGCTGGGGATAACGTGAGCAGCAGCGGCATTGAATTATCTATAATTCTCAAAGAATCTTCACCACATCTCGCCATTTATAATCCATGTCTCGAACCTTTCTTTACTCTTTCACGATGCATCCAGCCATAGAGCCAATCCCCGTAGACCTTTCCGGGGTCAAAAACACCCCCCCCCTGACCGTCTCGCTCTGATTCAGGCCGCTGACAGCACGACGCGTCGCCCCCTAAAGAGCTGTCGCGACCCCCCCCCCCCCCCCCCCCCCCCCCCCACACACACACACACACACACACACACACACACACCACAGATGAGTCGCGATGTGGTGGTTGACAGCCAGTGGACTCAACAGTGGACTCAACAGTGGACTCAACAGTGGACACAGGTGTATCGATGACTGTCAAGCCTTTGCGATATAAGGCACTAGTAATTTTGAGATCTAGTATCAAATCAGAGGACTCGGGTCGTTCTGGTAAAATCCACCAGTAAATTTTTAAGAAATTGATGGTCATACAAGACACAAACCTGTCCAGTTAGTATGGCGCTGGCAGTGTTTGCTTTGTTGGAGTAACCATCGCGATGTTCAAGGAAGGAGAAATTGTCATGGTTGTTGAAACGGACTGAATTATATGTCAGTGTAACGATTATTGTACTTCAATTTAGAGTCACAGAGTTTCGTAAGACAAAATCCTCTCTAGACGTCATTTTCTGGTTGTGTTTCTTCAAACACCCAAAGAAAATAAACATACAATTAAGATTATGGGAAGTTCTTCTTTAACTTCTTCAGGAGCGACTAAGCTGTCCAGTATCTTAAGTCTTTTCGACTTTCCAGTACAAGTGTTACTTTAACGAACTGGAGTTGCAGGAGCGGGGCGCAATTACGACTGGTTTATCCTGGCTTCTCCACTTCCAGAACCTTTATTTTTTCCTCTCTGTCGCAGGGTCATTGCTGGAGCGCTCTGTGTCAGTTTTATTCGGAAAATCTAATCACAGTCATCTTAAAGGTCCGTAACTCAGAGGGCGACGACAGGTTTGTCTGCTGAAACATTCATATAATTTCGTCCATTTCGGAACGTCTGTTGATAGCAAGATCTACAGATAAGCCAGGTTCTAGTTTGTTGTCACCCTCAGTGATCTGCCTGTATATAGACTACCAGGCTAGGGTATCACAGGGAGGGACGATTGGAGAGTTAGATTGGGTAATTATCATCTCAACTCTGCTGATGTCCTTTGATGTCAGAGTACATAGATAGGCAGGGGTGTGCAAAGGAAAATCATACTGAAGGATTCTTATCACCGAATGAGGCCCTTGATAGAGTCTATGCTATGGGCAGCCTTGGTGTCACCTCTTTACACGATAGTGTTGATCATATCAATCACTCCTGACAGGAAGATCGTGCACTTCCAACGATACTCCCTTCACTGGATAGATTCTCTGACATGACATAGCTCACGAGGAAGTGCGTAGTGACATTTCAGTCGAAGTACGAGTCATTGGAACGGGTAAGCATGCGGGCCCAGTACAGGTGGGCGCGAGATATTGATCTCAGGTCGATGTGGGTCATTGTCTCAGAGCGCAGCTACAGATGCGTAAATTTCTTAGTGATCTAAAGGAGCGTCTGTCTCTGTGCACTACGTTACCATAGGAACTGTCGAGTACTCCCATCCCGTCCTCCTTGCAATCATCATCAGTGTGGTGTCATCAGAGGATATTTGCTCCCTCTTTCAGTAACCCTTTTGGAAAATCATCATTTCCTCCTATTAGCTTCCTTAGATTTGAAGGGCCTGCAATGCTGTGAATTCTAATGGCGATATATTCCCTCAGTCATGATTAGAAATTGATCTAAATCCCACCTGACTCAACCAGTTCGGTCATTGATTCAGTCGCAATCTAGTATGTTTTCCTCTACATTGCCTTTCAAATTATTTTTGAGTGTGAAGCTCCTTTTTGCCTGTATGAGAGTACAGCTCTTTTTGCGTGTAAGAGAGCAAGGCTATTTTTCCTTGTCAGAGTAAAACTTTTTTTCTTGTCAGTGTGTGAAGCTCTTTTTGCGTGTAAGAGAGCAAGGCTATTTTTCCTTGTCAGAGTAAAACTCTTTTTTTTCTTGTAAGAGAGTGAAGTTTTTTTTTTTTGCCGTGAAGCTCTGTTTTGTCCGTGAGTGGAGCTCTTTTTCCTCTGCTCTCCACATGAATTCATACTGCCCCTCTGGGCGAGTTTTCAGCTTAAGCCTCCAAATTTAACTTGAAAACTTAACCCGTTAATCTTCAGGACTCAGTCCTGGTTCTATTCCCCCTCTTCTATAGATACTCCTCGGGATTCTGCCTCCTAGAATTAGCTGCCTATATTCTCCCACCATTACATAAGCCATACCTATCAATGACTGTATGTATTCTCGGTCGAGGACCGTTAGTTAACATTGGGGGGTTTGGATCGGATATACATACAGTGGATGTCTTAGTGACGTACATACGTTTAACTTGGGGGAAATGTTACCTACCCACGAAAGCTTATTCAAATAATTTTTCCTTGTTCTTTATCAATAATTATATCATCATGAAATATTATCAAACTGGTAAGAGAATTTGGGAAAAGATAATGGAAACTGACAATGTTGAACCTTTAAACAAGATTTATTTCTGACTCGTATGAGGTCAGTACGAACCTGTTCCATCCCCCTCAGATTTTTTTGGCCTTGTCTTTCACATAATGGAAATACTCCCTTTTTACGTGAAACGGGAAATAAATCATTTACGGACAAGCTCTTCATCACGTCCAGGCCCCAAACACATTACTGAAACAAGGCATCCTAAAGATATATTTACTTTAGAAAAAGGGAATAGAAAAAGGGAAGGAAGGGGATTAATCTTTCTTGAATCTTTGACGTCGGCGTTTTCTTGCATTTTGTACGACACGAGCAGCAGCAGCAGCAGCAGCAGCAGCTGGTGCTGTTGACCGCCACTACGCCTCCTTCCTTCAACCAGTAATTTCCTCCCTTGCCGGAACCCTGCCTGCCTCACCGGCTCCGGCGCTTCCTTATCTCCCCAGAAGCCAAATCCAGTTTTTTATTTTTCTCACAAAGTCTTCACATTTTTCCCCTCGTGCCTCTTGAGTGTTGCAAAGTAGCCGCTACTGGTATTGTTTCTCTCTCTCTCTCTCTCTCTCTCTCTCTCTCTCTCTCTCTCTCTCTCTCTCTCTCTCTCTCTCTCTCTCTCTCTCTCTCGTGCAGAAAGCAGTGAAATACGACCAAAATTCCCACTAATTTGGGAGCAGTTTCTCAAAGCTACGAACCAGACAAACAAAATAGAAGCCTAGTTGATATACCTAACAAGGGAGGTTTACTTCTTGGTCACCAAATTGCTTGCACAGTAACTGTACTTCATTAAACTTCAGCCTATTAAGGATGACTCGGAGAAAGGGAAAAGTGGTCCTTTGTAACTGAATCATTGGATATAGTTAGATATAAATGGTTTCTTACATGTCAGAGACTGAAGGTATCATCACCATGGATAGGATCTGTGCTTATTACTCATATTTTTATTTGTGTCTTGCTGAAAATAATAATACTGATAATAATGATAATAATAATGATAATAATGATAATAATGATAATAATAATAAGAAGAAGAAGAAAAGGAAGAAGAATGATAATGAATGACATTAATTCTAGGCAGCCATTCACTTGCAAATAGGCAAATAACATGTTGCTGGGTTTATGATAATAATTAAGTGATTGAACACAAAAGAGCATAAGATGTAAGTAGGGCTGGGTACGTGTGCACTTTGGATAAGCACATGCGTGAGGAGGTACTATATGTACATCATCAAAGTGATAAGTGAGGATTAGTTGAACGCTAAGTGATGGATAGTTAGACGTTGGTTGAGTCCCAGTAATATGATAGTGGACATGCAAATTACCTTGAGAAAACTGGGCTATTGGTTTGCATACTTGTGCGTTTGTTCACAGATTGTTTATGGGGGTCAGTGTGTTAGATATTAGACTATTCTTGTACTGTACGAACAGTGGTTGGTGCAAGGCGACCGTGGTGATGGACGGCGATCAGTGAAGCTGGGTCTTGGTGGGGAGAGGAGAGGTCTTGATTACGCGGGTGTGTCAGTAATTTATTGCCAAACTGCCATGTGAGTTGTCGGAGAGTGTGGGCAAGTTCAGCGAGGTTGAGGGACCTCATGGTAGGTGGTGTAAGACTGGGACCAGGAAGATCCTGCATCTTTTCTGCGCCCTCTACAGCTGGTTCCTCTGTGTCATGGTGGATGACGAGGCTGGGAAGACGGAACTGAGCTAAGGTAGAATGGAGATGGTAGAGAGATTCCTAAGCTCACATGATGGGACGTCGAGTAGGGATGCGGACCGTAATGGTGTTGGCTTATGTCACCGTCGTGGCGTTCACCCAGAGCAACCACAGCTCAGACCCTCTAAGCTCACCTTCCTCTACGAGAACATTCCCACCGAGTTACTGGTTCCTGTATCTAGAGTGTATGCTCACTTTCACTGAAATTCATCGTAAGCTGACCGTCTTGTGTGGAGGTCCAATCAGGCGTAACCCACCTGACCTCTGGAGGCTCGAGTACGTCACTGTGTGTGTGTGTGTGTGTGTGTACATGTGAACACTGAACCTTCAATAGCTCTGTATTATTCTAGTCTCCTTATTAACTTTAAAAGGTTGTTGTATGTTGATGTCCTAACGAGTCACGATCTGTTAAGAGTCCATTAGTAGTTATCGTATCTCCCCTTACCCTTGTTTATATATATATATATATATATATATATATATATATATATATATATATATATATATATATATATATATATATATATATATATCGTATGTGTTCTACCGGTTTAGCGCCAGGAACAGACGGAGGCCAGGAACCCAGCTTATCGACCAACACCTTGAGGGCAGGATGTACGGCTGAGTTGACTATGGACCGACTGCCACACCCAGGATTCGAACCTATTCGCTTGACCCTGGGCGACCCGTGAATACATCCTGGTAATTGTTATACCGAAACATTGTACCGATTAATTTCGTTGACTAGGACACAATTATTTAAACCAGGTGAGCGTGCGAAGTTCCATAATGAATATCAGAGCATATATATTTTTTTTAACGAGGGGAAACGAAATCACATTGTTTCATGTTGCTAATTTGAGCAAATAATTTTCTATTGTATCAAATGATATTATGGTAGATATTTCAGTGGTGTACGAGCAAATGAAAGGAATGACTTTGACTTTTATCATAGTTTGTGTACACTTGCGATTCTGTGTAGGTAGTACTGGTCGTGTGTCGCCCTGATGAAGCGTGTTATGTTATCTGACGTAGGTAAAGATCTCATCATTATAGACAATTCAGCACATGGTTGCATATTCACTTGCCTTAATTTCTAAGGAGATTCCTACGAGTCCACGGGGGAAAATGAAACACGATAAGTGGACCTGAGAGAAATAAAAGTACGAAGTCCTGCAACTGGTAAAATGAACAGTGCTTAGAACCTCTATAATGTGGTTTCCCGCCATAGGCGGCTGCTGACTACTATGAGTTCTACGTAACGCAAGAGAAGCTCACAGGAACGTCTTAGTACGAGCTGGTGGTAGATCGTGTCCGTGATAATGTCTGTAAAATGCTGGGGCGCTACAGACCCTGAGGCAGATCCGTCCCAAGTTCTGTTTAATGTCCTGACTCGAAGAATTCCATCAAGCTGGGTCTTATCCCGCGCAGCAGCTGAAAAATTAAGAAGTATTATCCAGGAACGTCTTGAATTGAAGGTATGCTTTATAAAGGATATTACGAGGCATTGTATCCAAAGGCAATAAATGGGACTTTTCCAGTGCTTGATGTTTATCTACTCGAATTATTATAATGCTAAACGTGTAAGCTTTCCATGAAATGTTTTTAGGAGTAATTTCTCTCTCTCTCTCTCTCTCTCTCTCTCTCTCTCTCTCTCTCTCTCTATATATATATATATATATATATATATATATATATTATATATATATATATATATGTATATATATATATAAGTAATGAAATGTTTCAAACTACAAAGCTTCATTGTACACAAGATTGCTATCGAAATCTCATATGTATTCCTTGTAATGTCCAAATGCCTGCCTACCAGCCCTTGGGCTCTCTATAGTATATATATATATATATATATATATATATATATATATATATATATATATATATATGTTGGTTAGTTCCTATGATACCTCTTTTCCTTGTGCAACGAAGCTGTCGAGTTCTCTTACTTCTCTTTCCAAAAGTTTTCCATTTCGAAGACTTGGATCTACAAACCCCTTGCTTTTCTTTACTGAACTCTCGGGGCTTTACCTTCCAGCCTACATGGCGTACGACGATTGGTTTAGATTGTTCTGTCCATGCAATGTCGGGCGCTATAAAGAACAGGGCGATCAATTCTCTGCCATGCTACTCGAGCAACGCAAATACGAGGGTCTTTTGTCGGAAAGTTGTGTCACCTTCAGTGCAGCACACTGAGGAAGAAATGGGTGTAAATATTGTTCCAAAAGTATCAGTTATATCTGCTTTCATTTCCAGGGCCAAAGACAGAATGTTCCTCAAGCCAAAAGCCATAGGAAGTTCAGGTTCAACCTTTTTTTTTTCTTTTTACGAAGGTCTGAACTCTGGGCCAAATCCGATCTAAAGTTATGGGTCTTATGCCATTCAATTAT
The DNA here is from genome assembly GCF_036320965.1 of Panulirus ornatus. NCBI lineage: Eukaryota > Metazoa > Arthropoda > Malacostraca > Decapoda > Palinuridae > Panulirus > Panulirus ornatus. The sequence continues at coordinate 7,708,702 of NC_092249.1, forward strand.
CTAGTCGCTGAGATGAGATTTTCTAAAGTTTTCATAAGTATGTCATTCTTTTACTTATCGAGGTTATGGTGAAGGTTAGAGGTTGATGCCAACCATGAGAGCAACGAGTGAAGAGGATCCTTCACCGTCTTAGATGCTAAACTGGTGACATACGACTGTCTGATTAACGTACTGTCACGGTTCTATCGAGTCCTGATCACGTCAACATCACGTCACTTTAGACCTACTTCAGCTATCCTGTGGAGTTCCCACACAAGCTTACACATCAGGCTACACCACCCTACCTGAGCCTACATCCAGACTACAAAACCTACCCAGATTACACAACCTAGCATCATCTTATACTAGCCTACAATATCCTTTACCATCATCTCCAAGCTTAGACGGATTTGAACCAGTCTACATCAAGCGTAATTCCCAGATTATAACGGCTTACATCACCCTAGAACAATATACGTTACCCTACATTAATTTACAGCTTTTTACAACGTTATGCACCGGCCCTCGTAAGCTCACGGCAAACTATAATAGACTACAACAGCCTACAACACGCTTACTAGAGTCGACCTTACTCCACAACAGGTTAGAGAAGTCTGCAGTAGCTTACAGTGTGCTCTACAGTGGCATATAATCATCCAATAACATTTTTAGTCCATCCTTTGCAAATGTTTATATATATATATATATATATATATATATATATATATATATATATATATATATATGCTTTGCAAGGATCACAATTTTGCGCGTGATCAAGTATATTTCTAAGAGTCCACGGGGAAAATGAAACACGCTAAGTTCCCAAGTGCACTTTCGTGTAATAATCATATCATCAGAGGAGACACAAGGGAGAGATATAACAGTCAGTTGATATACAACGAAGAGACGTAGCTAGGACGCCATTTAGTGAACATGCGATTGTCCAAGACAGACAACGAGCGTATCATAAACTTATTATGTGGACAAAGTGAATTGTTTACAAGTTTTATCAGCAATAAAGTTATCCAATTTGTATAGACCATCACTAATATTAAGATTATAAGTGTGTATTTATTAATAGAAGATTCAATGATATTTCTCGTGGTAACTCCATATAAAGATTATAAAAGATTATAAAGATTACTTAATACAGGTGAAAGAGGGTTACCAATACCAAATTTTTAGCATATTCTTGTATATTGAATTGACATACATGTCTGTTTTCATTGAACTGATATAATTTTGTATAAAAGACCGTGTATTTCAATTCAGTGGAGAATATTATGCTCAAGAATTTGGTACGGTAATGGGTAACCCTCTTTCACCTGTACCAAGTAATCTTTTTATGGAATTTTTTGAAACAAAATTGCTAAGGGATATCTTACCTTCTAATGCAATTTGGTTTAGGTATGTAAATGATGTTCATTGTGTTTGGCCAACAAATGGAAATTTACAAACATTTCTCCCCTTACTTAGTAATTTAGTACTTTCCATCAAATTTACTGTAGAAAATGAAAATGATGGTATGTTACCATTTTTAGATTGCATAATCCATTGGCAAGGAAATTTGTTGCAAGTTTAGCATATACTGAAAACCTACCAATGTATGCTCATATATCCATTGTTACTCATCTCAACATGACAGAGTTGAATTATCATCATTTCAATCTAAGTTCCTTACGACATCACTTATTTGCAGTCTAGAGTTTATTGATGACGTGTTTGAGAAGATATATTCAATTGGATCTAAGTTAAAGTTCCTTAGATCTTTCATTAATAAATCCCTTAAGTTAGCAAAGAAATCATTTAATAGAGTTGAATCCAAACCTCCCACTGACATTTTATAGAGTTGAACCCAAACCTCCCACTTATTTGCAGTCCAAAGTTTATTGATGATGTATTTGAGAAGATATATTCTTTTGGATCTAAGTTAAAGTTCCCTAGATGCCATAAGTTAGCAAAGAAATGATTTTATATAGTTGAACCCAAACCTCCCACTGACACCAAGAATCTTTTAGTTCTCCCTTTTGATAATTTTACTTTACTTCCCATGTTGCTTAAATCCTTTAATGAAAATGTTGCCTTGAGCAACAATGATACTATAAAGAATATCTTTAACAGGAACTCACCAGAAAATTCTCCTGGATGCATCTATAAAGTGCCATGTAGAAATTGTGATAAGTTTTATGTTGGGTAGACTGGTAAGGATCTTTCTGTTAGACTTAAGCAACATAAAGATAGTAGAAGATCAGGACAAAAATCAAATGCCTTGTTTAATCACGTCAAAAACTATGATCATTGTATTGACTGGAGTAATGCCATCTCAGTTATTAACTCAAAATCCAGTTCCACGAGAAATATCATTGAACTTTCTATTACCAAATACACAAAGAATTATAACTTTAATATTAGTGAAGGTCTATACAAATTGGATAACTTTATTGTTGATAAAATTTGTGAACGATTCACCTTCTTGTCCACATAATAAGTTTATGATACGCTCGTTGTCTGTCATGGACAATCACTTGTTTATCTAATGGCATCCTAGCTACGTCTCTTCGTTGTATATTAACTGACTGTTATATTTTTTCTTGTAATTCCTCTGATGATGTGATTATTACACGAAAGTGCACTTGGGAACTTTTCGTGTTTCATTTTCCCGTGGACTCGTAGGAATATATGTGTGTGTGTGTGTGTGTGTGTGTGTGTGTGTGTGTGTGTGTGTGTGTGTGTAATTATAATCATCATCAGCTTTCACCAGCTTACGCTATCCCCCCCTCAAACTCACCCATCCCATCCCCAGCTTACACCAGCTTAAAGTCTCTACCCCAGACTACATTCAATTTACAAAGATCTCGGACTATGAACCCTACATACAATCCAGTGAGGTTTTAAGACATCTGTGTCATGGTACAGGTGTTCTCTTCCTGTAGTGATGCCTCTCTCGTGTCATTTGCTTTCGCTGTTACGTCTTGCAAACAGAGATGCATTTCGGGTGCGCCTATGTCTCGTAAATCTGGTAAGGTAACGTATCTCTGTTACGACATGACGCGACGCTATCATCTCCTCGTGTGTACATTTCCCTCGCGTAAATGAACTAAAGGGAGACACTTCAAACGTCGCGTCTCCGCAGCCGATCAAAGAGTCTTAACTCCCACAACTTCTTCGTGTCTGGAAGTCTCAGAAAGTCTTAGAGTGGTGGCGCGACATCGAGCGCTGGTGGTGGGGAGAGGCAGGCCTGTCTGGCCCGAGCGGCTGCTGCTGATTCCGCGTCTGCGCATCATCTTCCTCCCCCCTCCTCCTCCTCCTCCTCCTCCTCCAGCCTCTCTCCGCCAAGAGTTGGGTGAGCGACCCCAACACAGGAAGCTATCGAGTTTCCCTACGGCGTTTGGCGGAGATAATTAAATTGGAAATCATTGACAGCGAAGTTATTTGAGACTTCGTACCTGTATATATATATATATATATATATATATATATATATATATATATATATATATATATATATATGTTGGTTAGTTCCTATGATACCTCTTTTCCTTGTGCAACGAAGCTGTCGAGTTCTCTTACTTCTCTTTCCAAAAGTTTTCCATTTCGAAGACTTGGATCTACAAACCCCTTGCTTTTCTTTACTGAACTCTCGGGGCTTTACCTTCCAGCCTACATGGCGTACGACGATTGGTTTAGATTGTTCTGTCCATGCAATGTCGGGCGCTATAAAGAACAGGGCGATCAATTCTCTGCCATGCTACTCGAGCAACGCAAATACGAGGGTCTTTTGTCGGAAAGTTGTGTCACCTTCAGTGCAGCACACTGAGGAAGAAATGGGTGTAAATATTGTTCCAAAAGTATCAGTTATATCTGCTTTCATTTCCAGGGCCAAAGACAGAATGTTCCTCAAGCCAAAAGCCATAGGAAGTTCAGGTTCAACCTTTTTTTTTTCTTTTTACGAAGGTCTGAACTCTGGGCCAAATCCGATCTAAAGTTATGGGTCTTATGCCATTCAATTATCTAGTCGCTGAGATGAGATTTTCTAAAGTTTTCATAAGTATGTCATTCTTTTACTTATCGAGGTTATGGTGAAGGTTAGAGGTTGATGCCAACCATGAGAGCAACGAGTGAAGAGGATCCTTCACCGTCTTAGATGCTAAACTGGTGACATACGACTGTCTGATTAACGTACTGTCACGGTTCTATCGAGTCCTGATCACGTCAACATCACGTCACTTTAGACCTACTTCAGCTATCCTGTGGAGTTCCCACACAAGCTTACACATCAGGCTACACCACCCTACCTGAGCCTACATCCAGACTACAAAACCTACCCAGATTACACAACCTAGCATCATCTTATACTAGCCTACAATATCCTTTACCATCATCTCCAAGCTTAGACGGATTTGAACCAGTCTACATCAAGCGTAATTCCTAGATTATAACGGCTTACATCACCCTAGAACAATATACGTTACCCTACATTAATTTACAGCTTTTTACAACGGTATGCACCGGCCCTCGTAAGCTCACGGCAAACTATAATAGACTACAACAGCCTACAACACGCTTACTAGAGTCGCCCTTACTCCACAACAGGTTAGAGAAGTCTGCAGTAGCTTACAGTGTGCTCTACAGTGGCATATAATCATCCAATAACATTTTTAGTCCATCCTTTGCAAATGTTTATATATATATATATATATATATATATATATATATATATATATATATATATATATATATATATTTTGCAAGGATCACAATTTTGCGCGTGATCAAGTATATTTCTAAGAGTCCACGGGGAAAATGAAACACGCTAAGTTCCCAAGTGCACTTTCGTGTAATAATCATATCATCAGAGGAGACACAAGGGAGAGATATAACAGTCAGTTGATATACAACGAAGAGACGTAGCTAGGACGCCATTTAGTGAACATGCGATTGTCCAAGACAGACAACGAGCGTATCATAAACTTATTATGTGGACAAAGTGAATTGTTTACAAGTTTTATCAGCAATAAAGTTATCCAATTTGTATAGACCATCACTAATATTAAGATTATAAGTGTGTATTTATTAATAGAAGATTCAATGATATTTCTCGTGGTAACTCCATATAAAGATTATAAAAGATTATAAAGATTACTTAGTACAGGTGAAAGAGGGTTACCCATACCAAATTTTTAGCATAATCTTGTATATTGAATTGACATCCATGTCTGTTTTCATTGAACTGATATAATTTTGTATAAAAGACCGTGTATTTCAATTCAGTGGAGAATATTATGCTCAAGAATTTGGTACGGTAATGGGTAACCCTCTTTCACCTGTACCAAGTAATCTTTTTATGGAATTTTTTGAAACAAAATTGCTAAGGGATATCTTACCTTCTAATGCAATTTGGTTTAGGTATGTAAATGATGTTCATTGTGTTTGGCCAACAAATGGAAATTTAAACATTTCTCCCCTTACTTAGTAATTTAGTACTTTCCATCAAATTTACTGTAGAAAATGAAAATGATGGTATGTTACCATTTTTAGATTGCATAATCCATTGGCAAGGAAATTTGTTGCAAGTTTAGCATATACTGAAAACCTACCAATGTATGCTCATATATCCATTGTTACTCATCTCAACATGACAGAGTTGAATTATCATCATTTCAATCTAAGTTCCTTACGACATCACTTATTTGCAGTCTAGAGTTTATTGATGACGTGTTTGAGAAGATATATTCAATTGGATCTAAGTTAAAGTTCCTTAGATCTTTCATTAATAAATCCCTTAAGTTAGCAAAGAAATCATTTAATAGAGTTGAATCCAAACCTCCCACTGACATTTTATAGAGTTGAACCCAAACCTCCCACTTATTTGCAGTCCAAAGTTTATTGATGATGTATTTGAGAAGATATATTCTTTTGGATCTAAGTTAAAGTTCCCTAGATGCCATAAGTTAGCAAAGAAATGATTTTATATAGTTGAACCCAAACCTCCCACTGACACCAAGAATCTTTTAGTTCTCCCTTTTGATAATTTTACTTTACTTCCCATGTTGCTTAAATCCTTTAATGAAAATGTTGCCTTGAGCAACAATGATACTATAAAGAATATCTTTAACAGGAACTCACCAGAAAATTCTCCTGGATGCATCTATAAAGTGCCATGTAGAAATTGTGATAAGTTTTATGTTGGGTAGACTGGTAAGGATCTTTCTGTTAGACTTAAGCAACATAAAGATAGTAGAAGATTAGGACAAAAATCAAATGCCTTGTTTAATCACGTCAAAAACTATGATCATTGTATTGACTGGAGTAATGCCATCTCAGTTATTAACTCAAAATCCAGTTCCACGAGAAATATCATTGGACTTTCTATTACCAAATACACAAAGAATTATAACTTTAATATTAGTGAAGGTCTATACAAATTGGATAACTTTATTGTTGATAAAATTTGTAAACGATTCACCTTCTTGTCCACATAATAAGTTTATGATACGCTCGTTGTCTGTCATGGACAATCACTTGTTTATCTAATGGCATCCTAGCTACGTCTCTTCGTTGTATATTAACTGACTTATATTTTTTCTTGTAATTCCTCTGATGATGTGATTATTACACGAAAGTGCACTTGGGAACTTTTCGTGTTTCATTTTCCCGTGGACTCGTAGGAATATATGTGTGTGTGTGTGTGTGTGTGTGTGTGTGTGTGTGTGTGTGTGTGTGTGTGTGTAATTATAATCATCATCAGCTTTCACCAGCTTACGCTATCCCCCCCTCAAACTCACCCATCCCATCCCCAGCTTACACCAGCTTAAAGTCTCTACCCCAGACTACATTCAATTTACAAAGATCTCGGACTACGAACCCTACATACAATCCAGTGAGGTTTTAAGACATCTGTGTCATGGTACTGTTGTTCTCTTCCTGTAGTGATGAGTCTCTCGTGTCATTTGCTTTCGCTGTTACGTCTTGGAAACAGAAATGCATTTCGGGTGCGCCTATGTCTCGTAAATCTGGTAAGGTAACGTATCTCTGTTACGACATGACGCGACGCTATCATCTCCTCGTGTGTACATTTCCCTCGCGTAAATGAACTAAAGGGAGACACTTCAAACGTCGCGTCTCCGCAGCCGATCAAAGAGTCTTAACTCCCACAACTTCTTCGTGTCTGGAAGTCTCAGAAAGTCTTAGAGTGGTGGCGCGACATCGAGCGCTGGTGGTGGGGAGAGGCAGGCCTGTCTGGCCCGAGCGGCTGCTGCTGATTCCGCGTCTGCGCATCATCTTCCTCCCCCCTCCTCCTCCTCCTCCTCCTCCTCCTCCTCCAGCCTCTCTCCGCCAAGAGTTGGGTGAGCGACCCCAACACAGGAAGCTATCGAGTTTCCCTACGGCGTTTGGCGGAGATAATTAAATTGGAAATCATTGACAGCGAAGTTATTTGAGACTTCGTACCTGTGGGCGACCAATGATACAATTATCGTCGGAGATTGAAAAGAATAGTTTATATCAGGATGAATCATTTTGATCGATATTTCCGCTTTATTTTTATTTTCTTACGTAATGTTCAGATGATGACTTCATTAAGTCTCCGGGGTCAGATTTCATCTATTAAGGCCATCTACAGAGGTGTAATTGGTGTAATTTTGATGAATTACATTTTGAACCTTTTTTTCTTCCTCAGCTGCACAATGTTGGGTTCATAATTTGTCTCTAATATCATAGATGAATTTGCTTAAAAGAGGATCTAAATCAAGATAAAATGACATAGGTCATGCTTTTAGAAACATAATTAGAAATCGGTCTGATATAAGATATCCTTGATTTATAATCATCCCAGGACCAATTTCTGCGAAAGAGTTTCTGGGTTAACCCGGGTTCTCTTTCCAAAAGCTCCTACGCTGCTTCCAGGGGCAGGGAAATGTTGACCCCTTCGGATTGAGTAGTTCTTTGACGGGACTATATATCTAGTGGTGCAGCTTCGCCAAAGATGATTTTTCACCTGTTGTGTAACCTCGAGCGAGCAGAGTCCCGTGCCATATATATATATATATATATATATATATATATATATATAGTATATTAGTCGGCTCTCGCATTAGCGAGGTAGCGCAAGGAAACAGACGAAGGATGGCTCAAACCACACGCATAAACATGTATATACATAACGCTCGCACAAGCACATATACATACATATACATTTCAACATATATATATATATATATATATATATATATATATATATATATGTATATATGTATATATGTATATATATATATATATATATATATATGTATATATATATATATATATATATATATATATATATATATATATATATATATATATATATATATATTAGGAATAAACAGGTATCGGCAAAAATACACTGAGCTAGTACCCATCCCCACGACAGGGATTCGAGCAAATATTTACAAGGATATTTCAGTTGACGGTAACAGAGCCAATCACTGGCAGCGAACGTAAACAATGTCACTGGTTAGTTTATTGACACACGGGGGTCAAGCTCTGAGGGAGCTGTGCTGTCAACTGGACAACAGGGAACCGGTCAACACCCTCGCTAACTTCAGATATCTAGTGTTTACTTTCGTGAGGGGGGGGGTTATTATTTAACAGGTACTGATTTTTCCTACAGTGTTGATAAGATATTGTACACAAATGACTCCTAACTCCTTTCTCTTCTTTCTGTTTTCTCTTCCCCTTTTAACGCCTATTCTCATCTTCATATTCACATTTTACTCTGGTTCCTTGTCTTTAGTTTCACTTTCTATATCTTCCTTTTGTTTCTCTCCTCACACCGCTCATCCCCCTCGTCTGTCTCATTTTTTCCAAACTTTTCTCTCCCCTCTTAAGCGTCCGTCGTCCCATCTCATTAATATGTATTTCCCCAGGCCTCTCGTCCACACTCAACATGCCATCCATGTCCACTCCTTGGCCCAAAGGCGATTACCCAAGATAACTTAACGAAGTCTCGAGACAGCCGCTAGCCAGCCAGCCAGCCAGCAGCTCCCCTGGTGATGGCTGCGCGCAGTTACTTTGGAGCAAGCGCTAGTCCTACAACCTCGCTAATTGAGAACAGGCTGTTAGGAAGACGCACACCCGTACAAGACAGAAATATGATGAATTTAACATTTAGCAATATACGTTTCCTTCTTACTTTACATGCTAACATAAGCAGTCATTAGCTTAGCCATAATATATAACAGAGCTTTCTGATGTCGAGTTTTCGTGGGGTAACTAATGTGTTCATCAGACATTAGAAGTTAAAAGATATATTCCATAACGCACGAGATGCGCTGTTGCACCTGAGATCTGTGTTCCTGCTGTGCCATAGTGTGCTGTGGCACCTGGCATTTTATCTCTTGTGGCATAGAGTGCTGTAGTGTGTTGTGTGGCCTAAAGTTCTTGGCGAGGTACCATAGTGTACTGAGGTACCCACCCTCGGGAATGGGACATGATTGTTCGTCTGCCGTATTGTACATCTTGGTCGTGCTCTGCTGAGGCTGTGGTTCCAGGTCACAACGCTGCGTGAGGAGTTACCATCATGGGGCTTCTAGTAACCTTATTACCGGGTGAAGTAGCGCCCCGGAGATGCGTTTTTTCTCCCTCTCGGCAAACGTAGAAGCGCGTGGGATGAGGGGGGTGGGGGAAATAGACTCCTTTTTACAAATATTTTCTCCTTTATTTTGCCGTGACAGTGACGCGTTTCACAGATGCTCAGGTGTGGGTTAGATAATCTAATTTGTTGGCTGGTTGTTTGGGCTTTAGGCTTATCATCTGCCAGGGTACATTAAGGCCTTCAGCATCAAGCTATTGTACATACGCTGGTGGAAAAATGATTCATACCTTCTTCAGTTCTTGAGTTTAAGACACACACACACACACAGTCCTAGTATACATACGACCCCTCGTACTATTTGTCTTATGGACTACTGTAGATTGTTACTTTCATTTAGTCAAGACTTCGTGCGTGATTATATAATTCTTAAATATAAAGATAGGGTTCTCAATTTACACTTTCGTTGCTCTATATAATTGTTAATTGTAATTCGCATGAGGTGTAAAGGAGCAGAGAGTTAGTCATGAAGCGGTCGAGGATTGTACCACCACCACAGTCTGTATTGGTAGTGTTGGTGGTAGTGAAGATGATGGTAATATTATAGTGAAGGTGATGGTGTAAGGCGTACTGTACTGCTGTTGTGAGAAGCAGTCTGAAGTGGTTATGTTAGCAGTGGTGAAGGTGATGGGTGATAATGTGGTGAAAGTGTTGGTTGGTAATGTTACCACACGCACTCACACACACACGCACCAGCAGCAGGCGCTCATGTCACGTGACCACATGACTGCCTGACTTTCCTCAAAATGCTTCGAGTTCGATTCCATATTTTTGTAACATAAACTTCTCTCTGAACCTTTAGGAGCTTCAGCGAGCGGACAGGAATGATTCAAAGTACTGGTTTAGAATCTTTATGATCATTGATATTCAAACTAAAGACTATGACCATAATTAGCTTAAGCCTAAAACTCAGATAAGCTAGAGCTATAAGCGAAAAGTGCATCCAGACAGTGTAAATAAACATGATGCTTTGCGTGCTTTGCTAAGTGCAAGTAGACCGAATATCTCTTGAGCACACTACGACCCTCCTGACTGTGGTCCCTCCACGTCGAGGCCCCTTCTCTGCCCAGTGGCAAGGGCTGATCACTGGAGGGGCGTACGAGCACATTGCTACCTCCCTCTCTCAGGTCGGGTAGGAAGCTGCCACCATAGAGCTGAGGATAATGTTGTCAGTCTTGGAGAAACAGGATCTTGTGTTACAGAAAATTGGAGGAAGAAATGAAAAGAAAAAAGTAAGGAGTTTAGTTACAACTC
>NC_092249.1:7724568-7727068 GCF_036320965.1 Panulirus ornatus
AGAGCAGCTGCAAGATCTTTCGTTTATCAATTCTTCAGGAAAACTGACGGAAAGGTAAGATAGCAATTCATGATTGTAATATCTGGCGTATTGAATCTCACATTAATTTATCTTGATTAATTATGTTGAATGATTTAACTCTTACAATTTGATTTACCGTTGACGAAGAAAGCAGTGACGTCCTACCTCTCATAGATGTTGGAAATGTTGGATGCCACATTATCAAAACCAGATTACATAGGGGAAAAAAAAAAACCAAGTATATGTCTTTGTGTCCATTGCTATTACAACAATTATCTCAGTACCTATATCCACGTACCTCAGAGATTACGAGATTGTAGACCCGAATCTCATGTAGACCCAGAACTCACAGTCCACGACCTCAGTAATACAGTAAATATAGGTACAAGCTTCAGTACCCAATGCATTTTCTGAATAAATGCCTTGAATCAGTAAGGAGAAGATTTTACACTGTCCCATAGATTAGACGGGAAAATGATAGACATAAAGACTTAGTTTTTCCTTAAAATGACAGTATGTTGAATATTGATGCAGTTAGAAAATAGATGTACTAAGTTAGCTTTTTCATATAAGCATGCCATAAAAAAATCAGCCTTATGAAGTACATCCTTCATGACATGCTTGGATGAAAGTATATGATTAAATGTAGAGATTGGGAAATATATTCTAGGGATCAAACAGGAAAATGCCTGAACACCAGAGTTAACCAGCATAAACATAGTGTTACAAGGGTCAAGAAAATAGTGCCGGGTTTCAACATAAAACTGAGGAGTGCCATTAGAGAGCCTGGAAGATTGTTAAAGTTATATCTGGTTTAGAGATAGAGATGATAGAAAATAGTTTTATATCTAAATAAAGATACGACCTATGGCCACTTAACACCACGAAACAACAATATCATATTTGATGTGTACAAGGTTTCTACCTATCTGAACGTTTCTGACCTGATGTGTCAATCGGTTATGTAAAGCGATCCTTCCCAGTCGAACTGTTATGACCTGGCTTGTCCATTTTGCTTGATGAACTCCACACTGACCTGAGTCCCCCTCCCTCCACCCTTCCCCTGTACATATGCTATGAATTGCCTCGCCAATCTGTCACTTTGTCTGAAGATGTGATACTCGAAATACTTTGTCGCTTCCTTTTCGTTTCATCTGTGGTTTTATTTGCATCAGTTACACTCAAGTATGTGTGTGTGTGTGTGTGTGTGTGTGTGTATATATATATATATATATATATATATATATATATATATATATATATATATATATATATATATATATATTATTTATTGTACTTTGTCGCTGTCTCCAGCGTTAGCGAGGTACCGCAAGGAAACAGACGAAAGAATGGCCCTCGCTCATTCTCTCCATGTGACCAAACCATTTGAAAACACCCTTTTCTGCTCTCAACCACAATCTTTTTATTGCCACACATCTCTCTTACCCTTTCATTACTTACTCGATCAAACCACCTCATACCATATATTGTCCTCAACACATCCATCCTCCTCCGCTTAAATCTATCTATAGCCCACGCCTCGCAACCATATAACATTGTTTTTGCTTTCCGAGATAATGATCTCGCCTTCCACACATTTTTCAATGCTCCCAGAACTTTCGTCCCCTCTCCTATCCTGTGACTTATTTCCGCTTCCATGGTTCCATCCGCTGCCAAATCCACTCCCAGATATTTAAAACACTTCACTTCCAGTTTTTCTCCATTCAAACTTACCTCCCAATTGACTTGTCCCTCAACCTTGGTATACCTAATAACCTTGCTCTTATTCACATTTACTCTCAGCTTTCTTCTTTCACACACTTTACCAAACTCAGTCACCAGCTTCTGCATATATATATATATATATATATATATATATATATATATATATATATATATATATATATATATTTTTTTTTTTTTTTTTTTTTTTCATACTATTCGCTATTTCCCGCGATAGCGAGGTAGCGTTAAGAACAGAGGACTGGGCCTTTGAGGGAATATCCTCACCTGGACCTCTCCTCTGTTCCTTCTTTTGGAAAAAAAAAAAAAACGAGAGGGGAGGATTTCCAGCCCCCCGCTCCCTTCCCTTTTAGTCGCCTTCTACGACACGCAGGGAATACGTGGGAAGTATTCTTTCTCCCCTATCCCCAGGGAATATATATATATATATATATATATATATATATATATATATATATATATATATATATATATATATATATATATAAATATATATATATATATATAGATAGATAGATAGATAGATAGATAGATAGATAGATAGATGGATAGATAGATGGATAGATAGATATAGATATATATCCATCCACTTTAAAGTACGAATAAAAATGAGAATAGTAAATCCAAATACAGGAAGCAGTTTCAGCTGCAGAACAGAAGATGATTCTACACGAACGTAAAAACACGTCGTAAGCTACGGGCAGCGTACCAACACAAACGAATAGTTACGACCTCG
>NC_092249.1:7732068-7734568 GCF_036320965.1 Panulirus ornatus
ACGTAATGTAAGATCACCTGGCCTTCAGTTCATTAGGGAATGGAAAAGGATTAGAGTCGGCCACACGGATGGACTTGAATGATGCACGTTTAGCGAACGTTCTCATGACCACTCAGCACCACCCTCGACCATCTCAAGAGGGACACTGACACTCCACAAATGCCACTAACCACTTCCCTTGAATACCGCCCCTGAAAGCGCTATATAAACGCCAACATCAGACCAACCACCCCCCCCCCCCCCCCGAGCTCTCTCGGAAGCCCTGTCTTTAAGCACCGCTTGTGAGAGAAGGCGGACATAAACACCGGCACGTAGAGAGCCGAGTGTAGCGGCAGCTTCCGCAATCCAGAGACTTTGTCCTCAGAGAACGAGGGCTAAAGTCTCCTCGTCGGGGGTGCGTTATTAACCCTGGGAGGACGATGTGTTTTCTCCCGGCACAGCGTCCGCCCTCGCTTGCAGTCAGTCCTCTCCTTCCCCCTCCTTCATAAGGCAGACGTAAACTAACGGGTTAAAAAAAAGCGTCGCACTTTCATTTCAGAAGGAACGAGCGAGACAATAGTATGAGCTTCAGAAAGGACCTCGCCTTTGTACAGTACTAGATATGAGTCTGCGAGAGGATATACATATATATATATATATATATATATATATACCATGACTCTCACAGCAGGAGCGAGGCGCCATTACCAAGATGACACACCAGGAGAAAGGATTTCATCTTTGAAATGAAAACAAAAAAACTAATTCGCTTTTCAGCGGCTTCTCTTTATTTCCGGCCACTTGGCAACCGCACATTGGGGTCTTTTATCTCTTTATTCCTTACTCTGGAGATACTTTTTATGGGATTAATCCACCCATTTTCAGTTCGCAGCATCCAAAAAACCAGCTACCAGCACCTGAGCAAAACGTGTAGGTGGCCAACTTCGAGGCTTCTTCCCGACGTAACTGTAGAGTCCGCACACAAGACGTCCGCTCACACGGCAGCAGCGGATGAGGCAGTTCGAACGAACTGTAGGCATAACATCGCCGTTGGGGATCTTGCTCGGGCGCTCCGTCATGATGGCGTATCTGGCCAATATACAACTCCGAAAACCTTGGGGCATTCCCGACCACCTCCTTTGTATTCAGGGAGATAGACGCCATCACTCTGGCCAGCAGATTGAAGGAGGTGGGGTTCGGAGGACCACTCTTCCTGGCCGCTTCATTGTTGAGTCATGGGACTTCGACTTGGGAAAGAAAGTTCTATGCTCAGCTACATGGTCGATGCTGTGGTGGCAACTCCGGTGTAATCCTAGTACATGATTTACGATTACGATCTTTTGAAGGTATTTTGGCTGATTTGATGTCTCCACCTTCCCTCGACCAGTTAAGCTGTGAACTTCGCTTCCTTCCTATATCTTTCAACGTAGCCTCCCTCCCTTATGATCAGCTGTTTGGTTCCTCTTCCGCTCCTGCCTCGCTGATTAGAGAGGACTTCGATGCATTTTTTTTTTATTTACATGATTTACAGCATTTGCAAACAAGGATAAAAGAAAATATGATGCAAACATCTGACAACTTTTGGCATCTTTGTTCTTGTTATAGTTTATTATAACGTACAGTTCGATATAAAAGACATTCTTAGATTTTGTGTATCTACGGCTCTAATCATAATAGGATCGTTCCATCAAACAATATTCAAGTTGAATATTAACTTCAGCTGGGAGTGCCTGATGCGTTAGGGAGCCAACACACACAAGTACCAGACAGTGAGATCTGGAGTGAGTGTAGTGAGCGACTCTTCTATAGAAGGATAACGTCAGCGTGGGCTCTGTGAGCGGTGACCATGGCTGGTGCAGTCATGTATGGAGGGGTGAGGTGATCATGGGTGGGTCAGTCACGTCTGGAGTGCAGCAGTTTATGTGGGCTTCAGGAGTCGACGACTCTCCCAACCCACACGGCAGCTTTCTGAAATGTGTAGGAAAAATTATTATTAGACAATTTATGAATAGATACGAAAATATGGAAATTCAGGACCAAATCTAAGACTACTATATACTTGAAAGGGTGGATAGGCCACATGATTTCTGACCTATTGTATTTTGCTCTTCATAAATTGCTATTTTCTATTTTCACATTCTGTTTTCTCGCCAAAGATGAACAACACAGGGATTTGAATTAGTCAGGAGTCACTCAAACTCAAGAAAACCAATATCTAAATCTTGCCTCTCCATGCAATGTCGATCAATTGAAAAGAAAACATCAACTGACTCCTTTCCACAAGCCCATGTAACGTACAGGATAAACTTGAGATCTGGGCAGTTTTTAGTGTTCCGTAGGTGTCAAAGTTCACTGAAAAACAGAAGAACATCAGTTTAATTGGTATGTGGAGGGGGGGGGGGGGGTCATTGCTTAAGCATGTTGCATACACTGTTCAAGATAATTGAGCTAAGATTGCCTTTCCATATACCCTCACATAAAAGCAAAGACTGATCTTTGGTGACCATTTTTCATTATTCTT
>NC_092249.1:7739568-7777068 GCF_036320965.1 Panulirus ornatus
AGAAACTGGACACATATCAGCAAAGGCTGTACTTAATCAAGAAAAGAGAAGAGCGTTAGGTGATTTAGATACTCGCATAATTCATATAAACGACAATCCTGGCTTGTCACGAAGGGCTGGAAGCCTCCAGCCTTTCTCCACAAGAGTGACTGTATGAACTGAGAGTGTCTGTAGGGTAAGGTAAACATTTCCTTTAATATCGCCCCTACGACTGCCAAGCAACCTACCTGACACTCAGCCATACTGCCAAATGGTGTAATATTTCTAGATATGTTCATTCTATTTACCTCTAATTTTCTGCATGTGTATTTGATACGGTTAGAGAACAAACGTACGAGAAAGGAAAGTCATATCCACGTCTTACTCTTTTCATGAGGAGCAGTATGGTATAATATTTCTAGATATGTTCATGCTATTTACCACTAATTTTCTGCATGCTTATTTGATACGGTTAGAGAACAAACGTGTGAGAAAGAAAAGTCATATCCACGTCTTACTCTTTTCATGAGGAGCAGTCAAATGCGCCATGCACACCCCTCCTGCTGCCCACGTAGCACGTTCAAAATTTCACCCAGAGGAGGGAAGAGGACCTGACCGAAGGTGAGCCACATGAGAGAGAAGGTCGACAGTGGGTCTTTTGCACGGCGAGAGCCGTACTGACGCTGTGGAGGAAGGAACCGAGACTTCTAAACGCTTACGGAGAGAGAGAGAGAGAGAGAGAGAGAGAGAGAGAGAGAGAGAGAGAGAGAGAGAGAGAGAGAGAGAGAGAGAGTCTGTCTTTATTAAGGAGTATTTCACAGTCTGTGGCGTTAAAAGAAGTCAGAACCGGGAATCGATATTTGACAATTAGTCTCCTTTGGTAGGGCTTGGCCGCACCAAGGCATGCTTCCCAGAAGGGAAAATTTTGGTAAAAGGCCATTAGAATTCCATTCTTGGATATCTGTCGACACTTCTTAAAACAGAGTTGTGTAACAATTGTTACCCGGGGGCCTTAACAATGCAATCAACTACGAGTAAAACACTAAGGAATGTAATCTTTATCTTCCAGTAGTCCAGGTGCGCTTTGCTGACCCGTAACACAACACAGTAGCTAACCCTTGAGCTGGTATTTCTGCCTTCAGTATATTCCGGTCTTCGCGTAAAATATTTCTGGGTTCATCGTAGTGTTGATATCGATATAAATAATGTTCAACTCCGTTGGCAAATCCGCTTATATTTTAACTCTGATTTGATTAGTTTGAAAGGGGTTATATTTCTGACAGTCGTCTCAAATGTATGTATGAAAAAGATATGTATTTTTTTACGTAATGATTTACAACGTTACAGCTGGGGAAGTTTTACATTACGATGATGAAAGTTCAACACATGAATTACTTTTGGAAGTTGTGTGTACGTGGGATCTACTTAAGCCGTCAAGACTTTTTGGTAGAGTTCGAAAATACATTGAGGCAACTTGAGTTCACTCCGTGACCAGTCAGGGATTTACTGTGTACTGAACATGACATACAGAGGCCTGGAGCAACATTTGAATGAGGTCACTGTAAGGATGAAATGGAATATTATAGTGAATGATGGCTCTCTCTCTCTCTCTCTCTCTCTCTCTCTCTCTCTCTCTCTCTCTCTCTCTCTCTCTCTCTCTCTCTCTCTCTCTCTCTCTCTCTTTTTTTTAGGGTGGCAAGAGGAGATGAAGAAGAGTTTGGACTGGGGGAAAGATTAGTGTGATCCTGGTGGAGGTGATTGAAGGATGTGCAGGTGTTTGAAAGGTGCAAGTGTTGTGATGCATTTAGGTGATTATCTGGAAGTGTGTCATTAGTGTTGTATCTATACACCCCCGGCAGACTGGGGTGTGTGTATATACACCCCCGGCAGACTAGGGTGTGTGTATACACCGGTAGACTGGGATATGTGTATATACACCCCCGGCAGACTGGGGTGTGTATATACCGGTAGACTGGGGTGTGTGTATACATCTCCTAGCAGACTACTAGGGGTGTGTATACGGTATCCCCCCTTCCCCGGCAGACTAGGGTGTATGTATACACCCCCTGGCAGACTGGGGTGTGTATGTATTCGTGTTGTATCTTGTTTTCCGAGGGAGATTAACTTAGCTGAGGTAAAGATTCCCTGTGTGTTAAAGGCAATTATGAGGAGCAGGAGGAGAGTCCTCCCCTCCTGTATTACTCTCTAAAATGAGGGCGCAGAGCAATTAGTTTTCTCTTTTTTTTTATCTCTTCAGCCCAGTCATCTGTGTCTGACGCTACCTCTCTCACGCAGGAAATGGCAAACATGTATGAGCAGGGCAGCGTCGAGAACTGATGATGGAGCTGTGGATGAATCCCATTCAGTAGCTCAGGCTAGCGAGTCTGAATGCGTTATATCATTATTTTGCTAACGCTTAATATCATGCACCTCCGTGGCGTAGCGGTAAGATAGCGAACTACCTGGGATAACGAGCGAAGTACTCGTTCCTCCGTCAGGCAGACCTCGCGATTAGTTTATACAATACACAACTGGGGACCCCAGGCAACGGGGCTGGAGAACTGGAGGAGGAGGTGTAAGTTCGAAATGCACTGGAGCCGATGCATGATCAGAATGCACAGTGCATAACTGGAGACAGACAATGCACAGTTGGATCTTGTGGAGACGGATAATGCGCAAGTGAAACGAGTGGAGACATAATGCGCAGTTGGATGGAGTGGACACAGATAATGCCTAGTTGGATCGAGTGGAGACAGATAATGCGCTGGTGGACTGAGTGGAGACAGATAATGCGAAGGTGGATCGAGTTGAGACAGATAATGCGCATTTGGACCGATTGGAGACAGATAATGCGCAGTTGGATCGAGTGGAGACATATAATACGCATGTGGACCGAGTGGAGACAGATAATGCGAAGGTGGATCGTGAGGAGAAAGATAATGCGCAGGTGGATCGAGCGAAGAGACATCGCATTCCTGTTAACTGACAACAGACTACATCAACAGAATCCGTTATCTCGCTCGAACTCCGTTGCTCATAAACGGGTCAGTACTTACGAGGGGGTTTACGCGGGTAGAAAACGGAGGAATCGTCATGGTTATCAGACAAATGACGGTCCAAAATCTATTCTGGAATATTAAGTCCTTCTGAATAGTGCAGGTCAGCGCGAAGCTTAAACCCGCGTCGAATATCCCTCATGTACTCTCCGTTGCCATCAGTACCTCAAGCCGTCGATAACCAATCATCGTCGTAGAAGTGCTAAAGACCATTGATGGCTGTTGACACGGAGCAAAATATTACTTGCATGATATCCGATAATTGGATTACGCTTATTTCATAAATCTCTTAAATATCTATGCACTCATGTATACCCCAGGTTTCATAACTGCGATTAACCTCACTACACAACCATGTTAGCACATTAACATTCATGATTTGATGTGGAGTGAAGCCCCTTCGCATTTGGATACGTCATTCCTTTCTCCTTTTCCAAAGATTCGAAACGCACCATGACATACTTAACTCACACTCATTGAACCATCTCAGATCATGAATTATTCTAACTGTTGAATTATCTTCAGAAAAAGAAAATATGGAATTCATCGCACACAACCTGATCTTAAGTCATGATTTTTTTTTAAGTTTTTTTTCCCACTAGATTCCTTGACATTCATCACCTCATTCAGTCTCTCAGAAATTTTCTAATCTTGCCTAGAATACGTAATGTCACATCCTTATGATTTTTCTGTGTTTTGATATAATACTTTACACCATATATATATATATATATATATATATATATATATATATATATATATATATATATATATATATATATATATATATATATATATATATATATATATACCAGACGAAGGGTATTCGGTTACATAGTATTCGAAGTCGTCTTCCCTTTAGGGGTGAGCACATTCTACTTGAAGTGCTCCCGCCTGTCACGCAGGGGTCCCGGGTTCGATCCTTGGTGTTGGAGATTTGAATATTATATAGAAGTGCGCATTCATATGCAATATATATATATATATATATATATATATATATATATATATATATATATATATATATATATATATATATATATATATATATTATCTCTGGGGATAGGGGAGAAAGAATACTTCCCACGTATCCCCTGCATGTCGTAGAAGACGACTAAAAGGGGAGGGAACGGGGGGCTGGAAATCCTACCCTCTCATTTTTAAATATCCAGAAGGAACAGAGAAGGGTTCCGAGTGAGGATTTCCCTCAAAGGCTCAGTCCTCTGTTCTAAACGCTACCTCGCTGGTGCGGGAAATGGCGAAGTACAAATGTATATATTTTTTTTTAATTTTCCAAAACAAGGAACAGAGAAGGGGGCCAGGTGAGGATATTCCCTCCAAGGCCCAGTCCTCTGTTCTTAACGCTACCTCGCTAACGCGGGAAATGGCGAATAGTTTGAAAGAAAAGAAATATATATATATATATATATATATATATATATATATATATATATATATATATATATATATATATATAGAGAGAGAGAGAGAGAGAGAGAGAGAGAGAGAGAGAGAGAGAGAGAGAGAATCAGCAGTGCCTAGACGAACATCTGTGTTATTATTGACGTACGTTTCGGTAATTACATATTTCATCAGAGGCAATACAGAAAGGATCTTAGGAGTGTAACATTACTAGTTCCTGTTCCAAGCATAATGTGTTGAATATTGCTTGATGAAAATACACGTCACAATCGAGTAAGTATGAAGAGAAATTTACAATCAATAACGAACAATATTTACCTTATTCAGTAAACTACATCAAAACTTGACTTGTGTAAAGTCAGCAGAGGCAGTATTTTCTAGTGTTATAACTAGTTTCAGTAGTTGTGTAATGGCTCGTTCTGAAGTCGCAAGTTTGTTTACAAAGTCGAGGGAAACGATGATTATCTTGGATAACAACCCGATATGAATTAACTACGTTTCAGTCTCAGGCAGAGTTATCGGGACGGGATGTATTTTCCAACCTTTGTTAGGTCGTAAGAAATTATCGTATTTACCAGAAAAGCTTTTAAACCATATTATAGGATATCACTCGTACGGAGGTACATTGTCAATATCATCGCTGCGCCTGTGGTGCCAAATTTGCATTCTGGCAAGATGAAGCGATGCCTCACTACACCTTGGTAGCTCAGAACGAACGAACTTCCTAATTACCAAACTGGCTGTTTGTTCTCTACAATTCGGACTCCCACTGATGACATGATCGCCACCCAGTGTCAGCAGTGAGCCTCTCTATGCTGGCTAGAAGGTTACCAAACACCGATCTGTTAACACGGTACTCCATCCTGTCCCATAGGAATACATCCACCATAAGTGACATTAAGGCATCGACGAAGCTATTGTGTGTATGTGTAGGAAAGTTACTTTATGCGTAGGGTTGACCTGTCTAATTGTTTTGAAATGTATATTTCAACGTTTGAATCCTTTTATTAGTAAATGTAGAGTATTAATCTCGATTAGGAGATATTGCTGCTGTTGATCTTACGTAAATGACGGTTTTTTTTGTATGTATTTTGGATAAGGTTTGATTGTGGGTTATTCATTATAAATTTTCTTTTCACTCTGTCGATCATTTACTTCACGTTAGGCTTTTATATTCAGTATTTTCGCAAGGAACATTTTAGAATGTGTGTGTTGCATGCAGATGATCCTTCTCTTTATTGGCTCTGTTGATGGTATAGGTAATTTCAGGTTTGCCTCATTAGATATGCAGCATAATGCTCATTTATTGCGATTCAGAAATATCATTTACCCTTATTTAGTGACTCCCGTCATGACAGCAGCTTCAACAGGACACCTCATGAAGTCTTGACTTATGATTGTAAATCCTCTTCGGAAGATGATCCGATCCTCTTTCCCCCGGCCTTCAGACGATTCTAAATATATCAAGTATCGAGATGATCTCATAACTTGGAATTAATTTCCCGAGCTGCAGGGCTTCAGTAGAGCGCATCTAATCCTAACAACCTCGAGCAGAGCTTTCGTGGGCTATAATTTCCTGACGTGCACGAGACATATTGGCCCCAGAGGTCGAACCCCGTCCAACGAAGCTAGAGAGCGTGACGCGCCACAAACGCTTTTAGAAAAAGCGAACTCGTTCAAAACTCTCTCTCTCTCTCTCTCTCTCTCTCTCTCTCTCTCTCTCTCTCTCTCTCTCTCTCTCTCTCTCTCTCCCACACACACACACACACACACACACACTCACACAGAGGCTTAATTTGTGGTAATATCTGGCGCAGTGTGGCACCTGGAACTCTTGTGCTGAAGGCCACCTCTGGGTTTGAGTGAACGAACCACTTACCCGCTGCAGGCGGTTCCGGAGATGTAATCGAACTCTTGCCTCATCCAGACGTGCAAATTCCTTCACAGGTTTTATTTTCCTTGTGCGTCCAAGAGGATGATTGCTGGAGAAGCTGGTATTGAAGCTCTCCGGTGGTGCGCTGTGGTCTTGAGCACAACTATTTCTGAGGACCTCTCTTAACATTTTCTGGAAAAGGTTTAAGCCTGTATTTTCAGCTGTTTGGGATGAATTCGATTCTATATTTTTTTCTGCGTTGCTTGTCTCTCAGCTTCGTTGTTCGGAAAAGCCAGGAAAATGTTATTTTGAAGTTCTGCGAATGTGTGTTTATGATTCTTAAGACCATATTAATCCCAGCAGCGTTTGTTTGTCTGGATTTGTTTGAAAAACGAATCCAGGATAAGAAGTGTACAGATGAGACTCCTCTCTTATCTCTTATCTCAGAAAACACTGGAATCAATACCCAGACAAGTATACAAACACATATTTGTTTCCTCTTTTTTACACGTAAACGTAGACATACGTCCACAAACACATAGACACATGGGAATGATATATTCAAACAGTTTCATTTCAGTTGTTCTGGGAAACTCTTAAGGAAGGAAACTTTTCATCCCTGATGTATTGCTTTTGTCAGAGAGGAAGTGATATTGGTTTGCAATATTCCACAAATGAAATGCTCTTCTCTTGGTGTAGGGAAACCATTATGACGCGCCTCCAGGCTTGAGACTTCTTATGATGTTCACTGAAGATCGGGGGAAGGAAAAGAAAATGGGACATATATATTGTCTGGATCTGCATGGATGGAGACGAGGGTTAGAATGGGAATATGGAATGAGGTATTATGTCATTGGTCGTAAGATCTTTTAGGAAGAATAAGATTCGAGAATAGGAATGATCAGTGTTATCTGCACTAAGAAGCAATTGAAACATTACGGTATTGTAGAAAAAAAGAAAAGAAATATTCATATATTCTGTGTGTGTGTGTGTGTGTGTGTGTGTGTGTGTGTGTGTGTGTGTGTGTGTGTGTGTTAGCTGGGATAGCACGGGCAACTGAAGCCCTAATAGAGGCCTTTTCAGTGATCTCTCTCTCTCTCTCTTCTCTCTCTCTCTCTCTCTCTCTCTCTCTCTCTCTCTCTCTCTCTCTCTCTCTCTCTCTCTCTCTCCATATATATATATATATATATATATATATATATATATATATATATATATATATATATATATATATATATATATATATATATATATATATATATCAGCTTAAACCACTCACCCATTCTATCGACCAACCCCAAGGGTGGATGTACATCTGGGTTGACTGTGGACTGATTGCCACACCCAGGATTCGAACCTATGCTATCGATTCTGGGCGTCAGGAACGCTAACTGCTATACCACGGAGGACGATACAGATGAGATTAAGAGATATCACTAGTAAATCCTCTCTCTCTCTCTCTCTTTTTTTGATAAATGATGATAAATGTTAATTACCACTTAATAACTATTACTAATCCTCACTGTGTGGATCATCTGTATATGTCATCAGTTTTGAAATTCAAAATGTTTCGTGGGTCTATTCTGGGTTCGAGACAGCCCTACACCAGCCTTCAGATTGCATCAGGTGTAGCCAGAACTGTGTTCTTGTGTTACCTCTGTTCCTCACTGGGCGTGAGTGATCTTTGCAAGAGCTTCCTCGGAGTCTGTCAACCGCTTTAGTTGGAACGTCCCCATCATCATTGAAACAGGAATGTGCTCAGGTTCGGAGTGACGTCAGTGCCAGAGAGAGACAATATCTCTCTCTCTCTCTCTCTCTCTCTCTCTCTCTCTCTCTCTCTCTCTCTCTCTCTCTCTCTCTCTCTCTCTCCCCTACCCGCTCTGGCTGTACCCTGAGCTTAAGAACATTGAAAACACCTCGATTATGAACTTGTAATGGCTTAAAGTGAGACGGAAAAGGTGCAGAGCAGACGAGACGCGACGGTACATATCAAGAACAAATGCACTCAAAGGAGAGAACTCGGTGAGTCTACTTTAAGAGGCTTTACTTGGAGAGGCAGCCACACGAGCAGATTATCATAGGTAGCTTCTCACTTAGTGACCTGACTCAGCTTAGGCATTAGATAGAACGACAGCTTAACAGACTGTCTGGTGCGGCGGATTGCATAGCCGAGGATGTAGATGAGATGGTCTTACCCCAGATATTGTCATGCTTCTTAGGGCGTCACATTAACCTGAATCTCTTGTTGCCGTTAGTTCCTTGGAGAGCTCTGGCTCGGGATATTGTTCAACGTTTTGTTGAAGACACTTGATTGAACTCTTGGAATTCAGAACAATACAAGGACTGGAGAAATGACATCATTTGCCTTAGTACGCATTTAAGACACTTATCAGTCATGAATGACTTGGAAAATCAATTTCTTGAGGCAAGAAATATAGAGTGTTAGCAGAACAAGACCTTACCACTACTTCTAATTATAGTCTGGCGTGTTTTTCTCCACTGTGCCATTTGTTACGGCCATCGAATCGACCATAGATATAAGAAGCGAATGTCACAGCCACAAATGTCAGTACTGTTGGTTAATCGTACGATAACGTGAAATTGTCAGAGGTTAGTGAGAGAACAAGAGCAAGGGAAGGAGTAGCACTACTCTTGAAACAGGAGTGGTGGGAGTGTGTGATAGAGGGTAGGAAAGTAAACTCTAGATTGATATGGGTAAAACTGAAAGTTGATAGAGAGAGATGGGTGATTATTGGTGCATAATTCCCAAACCATTCCCCTTTACCCTTGAGCTTCGTTTCGCTCAGAGCCAAAACATCCAGGTTCCTTTCCCTAAACATACTACCTATCTCTCCTTTTCTTCTCATCTTGGTTACATCCACACATATTTAGACACCCCGATCTGAGCCTTATAGGAGGATGAGCACTCCCCGCGTGACTCCTTCTTCTGTTTCCCCTTTTAGAAAGTTAAAAATACAAGGAGGGGAGGGTTTCCAGCCCCACGCTCCCGTCCCCTTTAGTCGCCTTCTACGACACGTGAGGAATGCGTGGGAAGTAATCTTTCTCCCCTATCCCAAGGGATATATATATATATATATATATATATATATATATATATATATATATATATATATATATATATATATATATATACACATACATACACACATATATACATACATACATACATACATATAAACGCCCATACACTCACATATAAATGCATATGCATATACACATAAACACACATATACGTACACATACACGTGTACAATATTTAGAATTGCTTGCCTTCATCCATTCCTGGCGCCACCTCGCCCCACAGGAAATAACATCACTACCCCCTGCTTCAGGGAGGTAGCGCCAGAAAAACAGGTACCCAGTTTATCGACTTAGGATTCGAACCTAAGCGCACTCGACCCATGGGCGGCCAGTGAATGCGTCGCGGTCAGTGGCGCTAACCGCCTCACCTCTTCCCCCACCTATCCCTTTCACTGATGTTCTCTTTTGTTCTCTTGTTCTCCTAATGACCTCCTTCCAAAACATCGTCTTATTCCCTTGGTGTTCAAACAGCAATGAGAGTTAAGGCAAGGAGGAGGTGAACCCTGTGATAAAGGAGTAATTGTGTCAAGAGGAGTGTGAAATGATAATGAAGGTCTAAAGTGGGGAAATAACTGGGGACGAGGAGGCAAATGGTGAGTTATTAAGGGCGAGGGTGAGATAACCCAGGGTGGAATAATCGACGGGAATGGGTGAATGTTGGATGTGCTTGAAATCCCCCCGTGTTCGGCGCCTGTAAGGCGTGATTACCCCTCTACAACATGGGCCATAAGACTGTCTATTCAAATCAGTAATCTCTGTTCAGCCCCTATCACTATCCTCGGTCCCTCAACAGATGGGTGGATGGAAGTTAGTGGTAAGGGAATAGGAGGGTCTCGGTTGTTTTCAGATGGGGTTAAGGTGGATGGCAATATACGTCTGTGTCAGGAATCAAGAGAAAGTGGCTTATAAGCTCTGGGATCCAAGTTATTCTGATGGGCGTAATCCCTGGGTATTAGAACTGAGATTGTTCCCTGTGCCCTGGCGACACAATGGACGTGACCTGGGATAAACTTGGCTGGTCCTGGTTGATGCGTGACTTCACTGTTATCAGCGACTTCCATGCGGCACGTTCCCGCTGCCATAGGATGAGGGAAAGGAGTCGTAATGGCAAGAAATGAATAGATGAAGGCGGCTGTACGTTATGTGAGGAAGGTGGTCGCCCGGCAACCAAGAGCGAGGCGTTACTTCGACCGCGCGCGCGAATGTCTGGCTACCGAGTCGCTGTGTAACAGATGACTTGTTGTATGGGACTGGCTACTGTGTTCCAAGATTATGTCGTGAGCTTTTCTGTTACAGAAAGATTTATAGTGTAATAAAATGACAAAACAAAGTGATAGGTACTTTGTTATATACGTGGGTGTATTCGTATAGGATAGTCTGTTATATACGTGGGTGTATTCGTATAAGATAGTCTATATAGTGTCAGATCGTCGATAGAATGAAGAAATACAAAAGCAGTGATCTGGAAACATAGGTGCCATACACTGTTATAATGGTTGAATTGAGTGTTACCGGACTCCGCCTCCTTCTGGTGACGCTGCGTGTGAAAAGTCACCTTCGGCGAGGATGTACCATCGGAGTACAATCTTGATGAAGACCTTTTCATTCCAAGAGAGCCCTTGCCTTCTCGGCTACTGCTTGTAGCGTAACCTTGAAGCTACAGGATCTCCTAGAAAAGGAATAATGATAATGATCATATTAATGATAATGATGATAATAATGATGATAATGATAATCTTTATAATCATTATTATTACTCGAAGGGGTAAGATCAATTTTATAGCGTATTACTTTTACATGATATCATGTACAAGATCATGTTAGATTATATCAAATTACATTACATTATATCATACTATATTACATTGTATGACGTCCTATAATCTGATATCAAAATGGGAAAGTTTCATGAAATAAATGTAAAAACGTCATAGGATGCACGACACTGTCTTCAGAATGGACTATAGAAGGTAGTATTATGTAGGAGAAGTCCGACATGTTACTAAGTAACGTGTTACTGCAGTGTGACTCAGGTTCTTCAGTATGAAAGATAAACATGGACTTCTTTGGGTTATTACGGGACGGTGGGTAATGTCTTATCCAACCATGATTGTAGATGAGGTGACACAGCACAGTAGCCAGTTAAGGGCACGACTGGGAGGAAAGGTGTAAGATAGATGGGTAGATAGAAAGATCAGAATAGATAGATAGATAGATAGATAGATAGATAGAGAGAGAGAGAGAGAGAGAGAGAGAGAGAGAGAGAGAGAGAGAGAGAGAGAGAGAGAGAGAGAGATTGAAAGAGAGAGAGATTGAAAGAGAGAGAGAGAACAGTAGCCAGTTAAGGGCACGACTTGGAGGAAAGGTGGAAGGTAGATGGGTAGATAGAAAGATCAGAATAGATAGATAGATAATTAGATAGATAGATAGATAGATAGAGAGAGAGAGAGAGAGAGAGAGAGAGAGAGAGAGAGAGAGAGAGAGAGAGAGAGAGAGAGAGAGAGAGAGAGAGAGAGAGAGAGAGGTGCAACGCCTCCATCTCTGGCTCGCTGAAGGTCCCCGACTCTCCATGTTAGAACCTGACACCTCCTTTAAAGGAATGGAGGAACGAGTGAGTAATTGGAACGAAATCCCCGGCTGCAGAACAGTGAAACAACGGAATGCTTGGGGATGGTATAAGCAGGCTTGGGTGTTATTTGATGATAGGAAACGAAAGATTGGCATGGAGCTGAAGACGACCTTTCTCGACGTAATGGAATGTGGAGTCAAGGAAAGCGGCGAATGCAGGATGGGAGAGGGGATGCCATAAACATGGTTTGCCAAAGCAGGGAGATGGTTTCGTACAGAGCCAAAACCAAGATGCCAAGGACGAGATTGAAATTATACGATTAGCAAGTGGAAGAATAACAGGCTAGAAAGTAAAGGCTAGAGATATTAGAGTGGCCGGCGATAGTGTGCCTAAAATCGGTTGGCTTGGATGGTTAGTCATCTAAGTGGAAGCTTTAGACTTCTGAACTGCAAAGGTGTAGTAGCAATAGGCGGTCCACGTCAAATTATAGCCACCAATGGGGAATCTTGAACACCTTCTCCATTGTTTTAGATAGACTAAATACGTTCTCAATGCACGTATGCAAAGCCCTCGAGAATAGAGGACTGGTCCACAGCAGCCAATTAAAACGAAAAGAACGATAAAAGAAAATACGCACGTCTCTGTCATTTGTCCCCTTAGGGCTTGGGAGGGGAGAGATGGATGCGATATCTTGCACCACGTAATAATGATGTCCCCAACTCAGATAGCAGGGTGCTATCCCTAAGTAATAAGTCTTGGTGTCGGAAGGTTGTTTCCTGTCACTAACTTTGTCCCCGGGGAAAATCATGAGAAATCTGCGCTCCTCTCTCAGAGAGAGAGAGAGAGAGAGAGAGAGAGAGAGAGAGAGAGAGAGAGAGAGAGAGAAGCTGTAAAAAGGGATTATTCTTTGTATATGATCATGGTCACCGACGCCGAATCAACTCTTAAAGCACGACGATATGACCCTTGAGCACGGCTTTATAGCTATATATAGCTATAGCACGGTATAGCACGGTACGACCCTTGAGCATGACGGTACGAACCTCGAGCACGGCTTTAAGCCTCTTAAGCACGACGGTACGACCCTTAAGCACGACGGTACGACCCTTAAGCACGACGGGAAGATCTTAAAAACGACTGTACGATTTTACGGCAATGCGAACCTTACGCACGGTACCCTGACCTTTGTCCTGACCTTTAATGATGAGGTCAAAGGCCACTCCATCAGATCAAAGGCCACGTCATCAGGTCAAAGGTCTTGCCATGAGGTCAAAGGCCACGCCATGAGGTCAAAGGCAACGATATGAAGCCATTAAGCTCAAAATGTGTACCGTAATTTTGAGGAAGTGCACCAACGTTCTCAGGGATTGTACCGTCGTGCTCTGGACAGTGATACAGGTAATGTGTACAAAATGTACGCCTGTTTTCTGTACCCTTCTCTCTCCGTTCCAAGCTCTAGCATACCCTTGCTGAATTGCAGTATAACAAAGAGTCTATAACCTTCTTCTAGTGCTTCACAAAGCCCTAATACCAGAGATAACAAAACAGGATATTCGTTCAGACTATGTACACACGTTTGACCACTCTACATTCTCAGCATCCTCAAAAGCCCATCTTCTGAAGACAGACAATTCAGTGTTTTGTTATGATTTCCTTTTCCTTTTCTTCCCTCTGTGTTCCTTCCTTTGTAACCCTCCCACTAATGCACAAAACCGCTATATCCTTTCTTCCCCTCCTCCCTCAGTATCCTGGACTTCTTTCGTTCTGAACAGCACTCTCAGAGACCCGG
Source organism: Panulirus ornatus (assembly GCF_036320965.1). NCBI lineage: Eukaryota > Metazoa > Arthropoda > Malacostraca > Decapoda > Palinuridae > Panulirus > Panulirus ornatus. Next base: position 7,753,359 of record NC_092249.1, read on the forward strand.
CACCAATGCGCTTCTTCAGCTCCACCTCAACCTTTATGTTTCAAGTCGCCCCCTCTCCTCCTCCTCCTCTTGCTCCTCCTCCTCCCAGCACTTCCCTGTGATGTATAGCACAACATCAACGCATTGGAGCAATTCTGAGGAATCTTGTTAACTCCGGGAGCTCGTCCAATCTGCCCTGGGTAAGGTTTTTTTTGCCTCTTTGTAATCATTTCCTTATATTATGCGTTCACCGGGAGATTACACTCCGTTTTTCCCTCCCTCCCTATGCAACAGGAATTGCGGCAACTATTGAGATGGTTTTAGCTATCTACGTAAATGGACGCAATGTATCAAATCAAAAATCGCAGACGTACCCGTGAAAGCAGATTGCTCCAAAAAAGAGCTCACACACACACACACACACACACACACACACACACACACACACACACACACACATGTATAATATACATATCATATAATGCCCTCCAACAGCTAGGATTTGAACGTTGTTCACTCGGCTATGCTGTCCATAATAGAGAAATGACTATTCGATCACTAGTAATCGAATGCCTTCCGTCTCACGTCCAAGAGCAACGAGGTCTAGACCGATCATATCACGTCAGGCTCACATTACCCAGGAGTCAGCAGTTTTACCCAGCTTCCTCTCACAACCTGGAGGTATATGAACACAAAAATAGTGCATAACAACGCACATTTTCATACAACACACAACATCCAGGATTCTACCCTGTTACCACTTGAGTGGTTGCAGCATAGCCATATGGTCAACGTTCCCAGCTACCAAGCAAATGGTTCGGAGGTCGAAGCCTTACAGGGCATTAATGTGTTCTATGAAAGTGCATGTTCATATGCATTATATATATATATATATATATATATATATATATATATATATATATATATATATATATATATATATATATATATATATATATGTTTTCTTCTTTCTTTCAAACTATTCGCCATTTCCCGCGTTAGCGAGGTAGCGTTAAGAACAGAGGACTGGGCCTTTGAGGGAACATCCTCACCTGGCCCCCTTCTCTGTTCCTTCTTTTGGAAAATAAAAAAAAAAAAAAAACGAGAGGGGAGGATTTCCAGCCACCCGCTCCCTCCTCTTTTACTCGCCTTCTACGACACGCAGGGAATACGTGGGAAGTATTCTTTCTCCCCTATCCCCAGGGATAATATATATATATATATATATATATATATATATATATATATATATATATATATATATATATATATATATATATATATATATATAAGGACTCTTTTTCTACCTGTGTGTACGAGCGGTGTGTTGATACGAGGCGATTTTGGTGATGGGACGACGGTCAGTGGAGATGGGGCATCGTGGAGGGAGGGTCTCGGTGACGGGGCTGTCTCAGTATTGCCAAACTGTCGTATGAGTTGTGGGATATGAGGGCCTCTTGGCAGGTGGTGTAAGACGAGCCCAGGATGATTTTGCACTCTTTCCAGCTGGTCCTTCTGTGGGTGTGAGAACCATCTGCTATTGGCATATGTCACTGTCGTACTTACAGTGCGCGACCACAGCTCTGGCCCTCCGACATCACAAGGCACCGTACTCGAGAATATTCGCAGTGAGTTACTGATTCACTCATTCACTGGTGAAGTTGCCGAATATTCTCTCTTCCACTTTTATATCCGTGGGAAGGTGATGGTCTTGTGTGAAGATTGTGGCTGGAGTCAGGCGTTATCCAAATATCCTGGTGAGGGAGGAGGGTTGAGGCTGGAGTCAGGCGTTATCCAAATATCCTGGTGAGGGAGGAGGGTTGAGGCTGGAGTCAGGCGTTATCCAAATATCCTGGTGATGGGAGGTGGTTGAGGCTGGAGTCAGGCGTTATCCAAATATCCTGGTGAGGGAGGTGGTTGAGGCTGGAGTCCAGGTCGGCGGTGGACCTATGGGGGATCGGGAGCCATCGCCACTGACACACGTCCAGTCTCCACAGGGGGTTGTACGTGGTGTGTGTGTGTGTGTGTCTGCACATGTAATTACGACTCTCTCTCACTCTCTCTCTCTCTCTCTCTCTCTCTCTCTCTCTCTCTCTCTCTCTCTCTCTTGTAGTTGTGGGAGTCCCAAATATTAACCTTTTAAAGGGAGAGAGAGAGAGAAAAGAAAAAAGAATTGTCAGCGGCTGCCTCCGCCGGCATGAGCTAGAGCCGGGGACGCAAAAATATCCCCAGCGACATATTGCCGAGTCGTTTTGGTGGCTACACTCGGCAACCTCTCCACCCAAAGTTTAAATGGATTTAATGCGACATAGGAGGAACCCGAGGAGGTCAAAACTATTCTCCTCTCGTGGAGACGGTTAGTGGCGCTGCGAGGAATATCTTGGAGGAAGGGAGGGGGAGTGAATGTTATTCATGTCAGAGCTACGTGTCGTGAATGATTCTGAAGAGATGCTTGCGAGGGCTTGAATAACTCACTAATTCCATGTTGTGCTTGTGTGTGTGTGTGTGTGTGTGTGTGTGTGTGTGTGTGTGTGTGTGTGTGTGTGTAGGGCTAGGAGGGATCTGCAAGACTAGAGGGTGGTAAATGATATAGATCGATAGATAGATAGTAGATAGATTAATAGAGAGAGAGAGAGAGAGAGAGAGAGAGAGAGAGAGAGAGAGAGAGAGAGAGAGAGAGAGAGAGAGAGAGAGAGAGAGAGAGAGAGAGAGAGAGAGAGTTAGAATGTACTAGTGCAGAATATTCCTCTATTTGTGTGTGTGTGATTCAGTTCTGTCATTGTCTGTTATTGGAATGTCAAAGTTGAGAACTTGTTTTGTTCTCCAGCAGCGGTAACTTAATTGTGACATTTCGCAAATCGTTCCTGGCTGTGCTTCCCAGTACTGTAGTGACCTGTGTCACTACAGTACTGGGTAGTTCAGTCAGAATACTACAGTAGTACTGGGTGACACTGGTCATTACAGTACTGAATATGAAATCAAACTTAGTTCTATTTAGTTTCATAAGTCGTGCTCTTATTAATGGAACGAAGGAACACGTGGAACTGTTATTCTAGTGTTCATAAGGACATGTGTTATCCAGTTTTTTGAGCGAAGTTCATAACAATATAGATATTCTTAACTAACTCATAGCAGCGAATGAAATTGTTAAAAGAGTTCACACTACATTTTTCGGGATGGGAGTGGGGGAGATTGATATTGGAAAACTTCATACTTATTCTTACTATTATCAATATCATTATTATTATTATTGTTATTATTATTATTATTATTATTAGTATTAGTAGTAGTAGTAGTAGTAGTAGTAGTAATGTTAATAGTAGTAGTAATAGTGGTAGTAGTAGTAGTAGTAGTGGTAGTAGTAATAGTAGTAGTAGTAGTATCATTATTAATATATATGGACATCGGGGATTCGAACCCAGCTATGTTGGATATGAATTCAGATCTTCAAATATTTGTTTATATAACGTAATATCATTTCATCTGAACTGTTTCCGAGGATAATGAGATTGATCAGATTATCGTTGTTAAAGGTCTTTGGCCCATGTTTGAATGAGGACAAGACAAACAACTTAAAGCAGTGCAAATTATCATCTTCCCATTCAGTATCAATCGATGTATATATATATATAAATATATATATATATATATATATATATATATATATATATATATATATATATATATATATATATATATATATATATATATATATATATCTATAGGGGGCTAGAAACCCTCTCCTCCTTGTATTTTAACTTCTAAAAAGGGGAAACTGTAGCAGGAGTCATGCTAAGAGTGCTCATCCTCCTCGAACCTCAGATTAGGGTGTCAAAATGTGTGTCGATGTAACCAAGATGAAGCTTAAGAGTAAAGGAGAAGAGTGGTTTGAGAATTTCATGGGAATAAAGTCAGGGTTTGGTGAGAGGACAAGAGCAAAGGAAGGAGTAGCACTACTCCTGAAGCAGAAGTTGTGGGAGTATGTGATAGAGTGTAAGAAAGTAAACTCTAGATTGATATGGGTAAAACTGAAAGTGGATGGAGAGAGATGGGTGACTGTTGGTGCATATGCACCTGGGCATGAGAAGATAGATCATGAGAGGCGTTTTGGGAGCAGCTGAGTGAGTGTGTTAGCAGCTTTGATGCACGAGACCGGGTTATAGTGATGGGTGATTTGAATGCAAAGGTGAGTAATGTGGCAGTTGAGGGAATACTTGGTAGACATGGGGTGAACAGTGTTGTAAATGGAAATGGTGAAGAGCTTGTAGTTTGTGTGCTGAAAAAGGACTGGTGATTGAGAATACCTGGTTTAAAAAGAGAGATTTACGTAAGTTAACGTATGCAAGTAGGAGAGATGTCCAGAGAGCGTTATTGGGTTACGTGGTAATTGATAGGCGCGTGAAAGAGAGACTTTTGGTTGTTAATGTGCCAAGAGGGGCAACTGGAGGGATGTCTGATCATTATCTTGTGGAGGCGAAGGTGAAGATTTGTAGAGGTTTTCAGAAAAGAAGAGAAAATGTTGGGTTGAAGAGAGTGGTGAGAGTAATGAGCTTGGAGAGGAGAATTGTATGAGGAAGTACCAGGAGAGATTGTGTGCAGAAAGGAAAAAGATGAGAGCAAATGACGTAAAGGGAGTGGGGGAGGAATGAGATGTATTTAGGAAAGCAGTGATGGCTAGCGCAAAAGATGCCTGCGGCATGAGAAGCGTGGGAGGTGGGCAGATTAGAAAGAGTCGTGAGTGGAGGGATGAAGCAGTAAGATTATTTTTGAGAGAGAAGAGAGAGGCATTTGGACGAGTTTTGCAGGGAAATAGTGTAAATGACTGGGTGATTTTTAAAGGAAATGATCAAGAGGTCGAGAGAAAGGTGCAAGAGGTGAAAAAGAGAGAAAGGTGCAAGAGGTGAAAAAGAGAGGAAATGAAAGTTGGGTTGAGAGAGTATCATTAAATTTTAGGGAGAATAAATAAATGTTATGGAAGGAGGTAAATAAAGTGCGTAAGGCAAGAGAACAAATGGGAACATCGGTGAAGGGGGCTAATAGGGAGGCAATAACAAGTAGTGGTGATGTGAGAAGGAGATGGAGTGAGTATTTTGAAGGTTTGTTTAATATGTTAGATGATAGAGTGGCAGATATAGAGTGTTTTGGTCGAAGTGGTGTGTGAAGTGAGAGGGTTAGGGAGAATGATTTGTTAAACAGAGAAGAGGTAGTGAAAGCTTTGCGGAAGATGAAAGCTGGCAAGGCAGCGGGTTTGAATGGTATTGCAGTGGAATTCATTAAAAAAGTGGGTGACTGTGTTGTTGACTGGTTGGTGAGGAAATTCAGTCTATGTGTGGTTCATGGAGAAGTGCCTGAGGATTGGCGGAATGCATGCATAGTGCCATTGTACAAAGGCAAAGGGGATAAAGGTGAGTGCTCAAATTACAGAGGTTTAAGTTTGTTGAGTATTCCTGAAATTGTGTGGGAGGGTATTGATTGAGAGGGTGAAAGCATGTACAGAGCATCAGATTGGGGAAGAGCAGTGTGGTTTCAGAAGTGGTTTAGTATGTGTGGATCAGGTGTTTGCTTTGAAGAATGTATGTGAGAAATACTTAGAAAAGCAAATGGATTTGCATGTAGCATTTATGGATCTGAAGAAGGCATATGATAGAGTTAATAGAGATGCTCTGTGGAAGGTATTAAAAGTATATGGTGTGGGAGGCAAGTTGCTAGAAGCAGTGAAAAGTTTTTTATCGAGGATGTAAGGCATGTGTACGTGTAGGAAGAGAGGAAAGTGATTGGTTTCCAATGAATGTCGGTTTGCGGCAAGGGTGCGTGATGTCTCCATGGTTGTTTAATTTGTTTATGGATGGGGTTGTTAGGGAGGTGAATGGAAGAGTTTTGGAGGTGGCAAGTATGCAGTCTGTTGCGTATGAGAGGGCTTGGGAAGTGAGTCAGTTGTTGTTCCCTGATAATACATCGCTGGTGGCTGATTCGGGTGAGAAATTGCAGAAGCTGTTGACTGAGTTTGGTAAAGTTTGTGAAAGAAGGAAGCTGAGAGTAAATGTGTATAAGAGCAAGGTTATTAGGTACAGTACGGTTGAGGGACAAGTCAATTCGGAGGTATGTTTGAATGGAGAAAAACTGAAGGAAGTAAAGTGCTTTAGATAACAGGGAGTGAATTTGGCAGCGGATGCTACCATGGAAGCGGAAGTGAGTCACAGGGTGGGGGAGGGGGCGAAAGTTCTGGGAGCGTTGAAGAATGTGTGGAAGGCGAGAACATTATTTCGGAAAGCAAAAATGGGTATGTTTGAAGGAATAGTGGCTCCAATAATGTTATATGGTTGCGAGGCGTGGGTTATAGATAGGGTTGTTCGGAGGAGGGTGGATGCGTTGGAGATGAGATGTTTGAGGACAATATGTGGTGTGAGGTGGTTTGGTCGATTAAGTAATGAAAGGGCGAGAGATGTGTGGTAATAGATAGAGTGTGGATGAGAGAGCAGAAGAGGTTGTGTTGAAATGGTTTGGTCACATGGAGAGAATGAGTGAGGAAAGAGTGACAAAGTGGTCACATGGAGAGAATGAGTGAGGAAAGATTGACAAAGAGGATATATATGTCAGAGGTGGAGGGAACGAGGAAAAGTGGGAGACCAAATTAGAGGTGGAAGGATGGAGTGGGGAAGATTTTGGCGAACGGGGCCTGAACATGCAGGAGGGTGAAAAGCCTGCAAGGAATAGAGTGAATTGGAACGACGTGGTATACCGGAGTCGACGTTCTGTCAATGGATTGAACTAGGGCATGTGAAGCGTCTGGGGTAAACCATAGATAGTTTTGTGGGGCCTGGATGTGGAGAGGGGGCTGTGGTTTCGGTGCATTATACATGACAGCTAGAGACTGAGAGTGAACGAATGTGGCTTTTGTTGTCTTTTCCGAGCGCTACCTCGCGCGCGCGAGGGGGGGGGGATTGGTGGCGGTGTGGCGACGGGAATGAATAAACGCAGCAAGAATGAATTATGTACATGTGTATATATTTAGATGTCTCTGTATGTATATATATATGTATACGTTGAGATGTATATGTATGTATATGTGCGTGTGTGGACGTGTATGTGTATATGGGTGGGTCGGGCCATTCTTTCGTCTGTTTCCTTGCGCTACCTCGCTAACGCGGGAGGCAGCGACAGAATATGATAGATGATAAATAAGTAAATAAATATATATGCCCTCATTCGCCAGAGAAAATGAGAATGGGAATGATTTCACAAATTCCCTCTGCTGACTGTGCTGAGAGCGGGTATGCAAGGTGGGTGTGACGTTGCCAGAGGCCTTGGTGTAGCGCTCGTGATGCATTTCCTTCAGGCTTCCCACCCTCCACCTCGCCTCTTGAGGGGCAACAGCTGCCGGCAACGAGGTTCGGAAAATTGGCTCACTACGTCACGATGTACAGTGCTGCTGCATGGAGGCAAAAAACTGAAAAAATAATGGGTAAATAAGAACACATTTGCCTATTTATCTATTTTTTCTGTCGAAGAAAATGGCGTGTTATTGATTACCGCGTCTTTGATACTCTCTCTCTCTCTCTCTCTCTCTCTCTCTCTCTCTCTCTCTCTCTCTCTCGACGTATATAATGCCCACCTTTGGTTCCGCTTTTAGCGAGTAGCTCTTCCGACGTGCGACGGAGCCTCCGAGTGAAGATAAAAAGAAAAAAAAAGTCTCGTAATTTGTACTCGCTTTCTACTTTTGGAAAGTGATAATACAGGAGGGAATATTTAGTTGCCATCTATGACACAGAGATGATTTGTGGAACGATATATGTACTTCATACGTAGGAGCTCCCTGTATATTTATGAAGGCTTCTGCAGCGTTGAGAAAGCCAGCCTAGTCCACTTGTCAGGAACATTGGACTTAAGTGTAGTGATGCTTTTTTGTGTGTGCGTTTTTGTTGTCGTGATGGCACATTGGGCATAAGGGTTTTTGGAGTACGCTGAAGCGGTGTTTATAGTGTTGTGATGGGTGATGTCTGGAGCGTAGACAGGAAAGTGTGACTCGTGTTTGTCTAGGGAGTGTGGCTTCTAAGAGGTACATGTCTGGTTGGCTGGAGTTTAAGACTGAGTTGGGAGGTTGGTTATTTTGTGTTTGTCGGGTTATTTTAATTGTATATATATGTTTTGTTTGTTTTGTACTTGTTGGAAATGTAGGGATCTTTGACTAGAGGTTGCTCAGGTTTGAGGCAGGAGGCTAGGACGCCATTTGGTAAACAAATGATTGTATATCAACTGACTGTTATATTTCTCTCTTGTGTCTCCCCTGATGATGTGATTATTACACGAAAGTGCACTTGGGAACTTTTCGTGTTTCATTTTCCCCGTGGACCTATATATATATATATATATATATATATATATATATATATATATATATATATATATATATATATATATATATGTGTGTGTGTGTGTGTGTGTGTGTGTGTGTGTGTGTGTATCTACGCGGAGAAGTCTTTCCTTCGGCAGGTATGCATGAGCCTGGGGCCATTCCGTTGGTAGGCACGTTTTAAATGCAAATAGCGAGTTATCATACTTGATGACGGCCAGTTCTCTATGTTCTCTGGAGTCACAAAGGCCACGACAAGCACTCACACACACACACACACACACACACACACACACATCATAGACTGAACCCCCATATGACGCCTAACTCCATGATCATCCTGCTTGATACATAAACATTTTTGCCATTCCTGCAAAGGTAACGAAACCCACAACATCTTTTCTTAAAGGTTACGTAAATATGCGAAATAAAATGGAGATGTGAAGACCGCCCAGACTCATCTTAATCACAAATTATAGCGATTTTCTTGTTTAATGAGTGCGCCAAATTTATTCACCTGGCTGTGCGCTGGTCTACACTTGCGCCAGCAAAGACGAACGTTGTTTATAATGAGACTGTAAATTGCTTACAGGAACCTGGCCCTCCCACGAGGCATAGCCTGGAGTTTGCATTAATTTATGCTTTGGGAAGTTTTCTTACTGCGAAACTAATTCGACTGTGCTTATATATATATATATATATATATATATATATATATATATATATATATATATATATATATATATATATATATATATATATATATATATATATGTTTATATATGTATAATATCCCTGGGGATAGGGGAGAAAGAATACTTCCCACGTATTCCCAGCGTGTCTCTTAATTTTCCAAAAGAAGGAACTGAGAAAGAGGCCAAATGAGATTGTTCCTTCTAAAGCTCAGTCCTCTGTTCTTAACGCTACCTCGCTAACGCGGGAAATAGCGGATGTATATATGAAAAAAAAGGCGGAATGAAAAAGATTTTGAGCGATATGGGCCTGAACATACAAGAGGGTGAAAGGCGAGCAAGGAATAGAATGAATTGGAAAGATGTGGTATACCGGGGTCGACGTGCTGTCAATGGATTGAACCAGGGCATATGAAGCGTCTGGGGTAAACCATGGAAAGTTTTGGGCCTGGATGTGGAAAGGGAGCTGTAGTTTCGGTATATTGCGCGCGCGGGGGGAGGGGGTCGTTATTTCATGTGTGGCGAGGTGGCGATGGGAATGAATAAAGGCAGACAGTATGAATTATGTACATGTGTATATATGTATATGTCTGAGTGTGTATATGAATGTATACGTTGAGATGTATAGGTATGTATATTTGCGTGTGTGGACGTGTATGTATATACATGTGTATGTGGGTGGGTTGGGCCATTCTTTCGTCTGTTTCCTTGAGCTACCTCGCTAACGCGGGAGACAGCGACAAAGCAAAATAAGATAAATAATTAAATATATATATATATATATATATATATGTATATATATATATATATATATATATATATATATATATATATATATATATATATATATATATATATATATATATATATATATATTCCTATCATTCCTTTTTAAGTTAAATTTTTTTTTTGTAATTATCTATTTGATCGTTTGGGCAAGGAGGTGTCTTTTTACACCATGAACGGGACTTTGCAACACTCATATATCTTTAAAAAAATGATTATTTGAATCACCTCTTGTGTGAGACATTGTTTACCTGTTTACTGTGATCTATATTGATGTTTCTATCTTCTTTCGACGTATTTTGCTTCGCTTCTTTCTACGTATTTTGCTTCGCTTCTTTCTACGTATTTTGCTTTGCTTCTTTTTCCGTATCTTGCTTCGTGTAGACTCGAACCAATTAGTGGGCAAAATGAGCCAGATCGCAGCTACGAGAAACTGGAGCGATCTTGGCTATTCTCCCTCATCCTCACTGTCCATAAGGCTCCTTATATCCCCAGCGCTTGCGGTGGCTGCTCCTCCTCATCCTTCCCTCCCTCCTCCCACATCTCTCAGCTGCATCTTCAATGAGGCTAAACTCCCTTCCGGATACTCGAGATTCCGGATTCGTCTCGGCTCTTCAACGCCACACCAGATTTCTCACTCTGGCTCCGGTCCCAATGCGAAAGAGCGGAGCGCAGTCGACTGGATTATTGGCTAACTTCTCGAAGTCTGGCTGATCTTGCCGGGAAATTATAATTTCATATACACTTGGGTATGTACAACCGCGAACCGTGCAAAAGCAGGCTAATGTCGCGACGATAACAACATTATTGGTGTCACCAATGGAGGAAATATATATGTATATATATATATATATATATATATATATATATATATATATATATATATATATATATATATATATATATATATATATATATGTAATTTTATTTTCCCAATACATATTCGCGATTTTCCGCATTGGCGAGGTAGCGTTAAGAACAGAGGGCTGAGCCTTAAAGGGAATATCCTCACTTGGCCCCCTTCTCTGTTCCTTCTTTTGGAAATTTAAGAACGGGATGGGAGGATTTCCAGGCCCCGGCTTCCTCCCCTTTTAGTCGCAGGGAATACGTGGGACGTATTCTTTTTCCCCTATCCCCAGCGCTGTTTCAGCGCTGGTGGCTGATTCGAGTGAGAAACTGCAGAAGTTGATAACTGAGTTAGGTAAAGTGTGAGAAAGAAGAAAGCTGAGAGTAAATGTTAATTAGAGCAAGGTTATTTGCTTCAGTAGAGTTGTGGGACAAGTCATTTGGGAGGTAAATTTGAATGGAGAAAAACTGGAGGAAGTGTGGTATTTTTAGATGTCTGGGAGTGGATTTAGCAGCGGATGGAACCATGGAAGCGGAAGTGAGTCACAGGGTGGTGGAGGGGGCGAAGGTTCTGGGAGCGTTGAAGAATGTGTGGAAGGCGAGAACGTTATCTCGGAAAACAAAAATGGGCATGTTCGAAGGAATAGTGGTTCCAACAATGTTATATGGCTGAGAGGCGTGGGCTATAGATAGGGTTGTGCGGAGGAGGGTGGATGTGTTGGAAATGAGATGTTAGAGGACATTATGTGGTGTGATGTGGTTTGATCGAGTAAGTAATGAAAGGGTAAGAGAGATGTGTGGTAATAAAAAGAGTTTGGTTGCGAGAGCAGAAGAGGGTGTATTGAAATGGTTTGGTCACATGGAGAGAATGGGTGAGGAAAGATTGACAAAGAGGATATACGATGAGATTCACCGATGGGGGTCGAGGATTCGAACCCAGTCCTACCCGATGGCAGTCCGCTACGCTAAATATGGACAAAAAGGCGACAAAAACTTTTCACCTTAAAAGAAAAATATATGTATAATATCCTACATATTCAAAATACCTATCGTAAATCTTCCTTGCATGAAATGGTTGGCTGAAGTCACACTGTCATATCCTGATAGATTTCTGACCAACATTATGAAAAACTATCATAAGTTATTGGAGAAATTTGACAAATCTTTGCCTCAATGTAACCATTGAGCTGTTAAGTCATTAACTTCAATCACGAGCCATCGGGTCGGCCAATGCTCGTAGCTCATCGTCAAGACTTGTTTCCAGAACGAACCAGTAGTTTGACACGTTACGGAACTGCAGTACAACGAACCTCACTATTATCTACGTTACCCTCGAAATCTTGGCTGAAATTATAAAACACTTTGAACATAGGTATATCCTAGGTAGTTTTTTTTCTCGGTATTATCTTTAAGAATATTCTAATTTCGTATTTGAAAATGGATACTAAATTCCAGCTCATAGCAAAGGTGGAGCATTCGATTGCTTATCATAATAACGAATCCCTTACGAGTAGAACGTATAAGGATACAAATTTGGCCCATTTCGCACCACTTGTGTAGCACTTTTACGTATAATTTGGCGCGTGTCTCGTGTGGCCGCGAGTGGTACGCGTCACACCGCTGGGTGTGCTAGCACTGCAGTGCACCACAATAAACCTGCGAAGTAGCGAGCGTAAAGCTGGGTTTTAAGACCATAAGTCATGCTGGACAGCTACTCTCATATTCATGATCCGTGCGTGCTTGACCAGAGTACCTGGGCCTGGCTAGGAACAACAACAACACACACACACACACACACACACACACACACACACGAGCCTATACCAAACAAACACGAGCCTATACCAAGTACATAAATTACTCATGTTCCAAGTCTAGCAAATTATCTCCTGGAAATCAGGAGAGATAAACTTTGAGGGGAAGTTTGTGAGATTAAGTTTGACGAAAAAGTCTTGTTCGGAAAGTATAGCGACTCACTTATTAAATTAGGTTTGCCCGGCTGTATTGACTGAGGCCTGGGATATTGCGCTTCGCTGAGGAATACAAAGTGACGACTTCGCTTGGCTGGTGAGGGGAGGAGAGAGCTTGAGATCGAAGCCTCTGATATAGGGAGGTGAGCAAATGCCCGCTGACCCAGGAGATGGAGGACGAGTCTTGCTCTGGTATAGAGTCTACACCTCCACATGAGGTGAGTAGAATATTTTTCTACCTGTCATTACCTCAAGGCTAGTTTCTATGAGGGAGTCCTGGTGTTACTCATGGCCATTTTAAAGGATTTTACAGTCCGTGTTGTGCACTTTTAGTGGAAGGGAAGCTAAGACTCCTTTAAATCGTGGAGTTTATTGACGACACTCTGCTCTTGATGAAACATTCTCGCAAAAGAGGACTTTTTACTCCCAGTATAGTCTCAAGCAGGTGGAGTCCGATCTCATATATATATATATATATATATATATATATATATATATATATATATATATATATATATTATATAATATATTTTTTATTATACTTTGTCGCAGTCTCCCGCGTTAGCGAGGTTGCGCAAGGAAACAGACGAAAGAATGGCCCAACCCACCCACATACGCATGTATATACATACACGTCCACACACTCAAATATACATACATATACATCTCAACGTATACATATATATTACAGACACAGACATATACATATATACATGTACATAATTCATACTGTCTGCCCTTATTCATTCCCGTCGCCACCCCGCCAAACATAAAATAACAACCTCCTCCCCCCGCACGTGCGCGAGGTAGCGCTAGGAAAAGACAACAAAGGCCACATTCTTTCACACTCAGTCTCTAGCTCTCATATATAATGCACCGAAACCACAGCTCCCTTTCCACATTCAGGCCCCACACAACTTTCCCTGGTTTACCCCAGACGCTTTACATGCCGTGGTTCAATCCATTAACAGCACGTTGACCCCGGTATACCACATCGTTAAAATTCATTCTATTCCTTGCACGCTTTTCACCTTCCTGCATGTTCAGGCCCCGATCACTCAAAATCTTTTTCACTCCATCTTTCCACCTCCAATTTGGTCTCCTACCTCTCCTCGTTCCCTCCACCTCTGACACATGTATCCTCTTTGTTAATCTTTCCTTACTCATTCTCTCCGTGTGACCAAACCATTTCAAAGCACCCTCCTCTGCTCTCTCAACCACACTCTTTTTATTACCACACATCTCTCTTACCCTTTCATTACTTACTCGATCAAACCACCTCACACCACATATTGTCCTCAAGCATCTCATTTCCAGCACATCCACCCTCCTCCGCACAACTCTATTTATACCCCACTCCTCGTAACCAAATAACAATGTTGGAACCACTATTCATTCAAACATACCCAATTTTGCTTTCCAAGATAGCGTTCTCGACTTCCTTACATTCTTCAACGGTCCCAGAACTTTCGCACCCCCCTCCCACCCTATGATTCACTTCCGCTTCCATGATTCCATCTGCTGCCAATGATCAAGTATATTCCTATGAGTCCACCGGGGAAATGAAACACGATAAGTTCCTAAGTGCACTTTCGTGTAATAATCACATCATCAGGGGAGACACAAGGGTCAAATATGACAGTCAGTAGATATACAACGAAGAGACTTTGGCGTCCTAGCTACGTCTCTTCGTTGTATATCTAATGATTGTTATTTTTCTCTCATCTGTCTCCCCTGATGATGGGATTATCACACGAAAGTGCACTTGGGAACTTAACGTGTTTCATTTTCCCCGTGGACTCATCGGAAAAAAAAAGAATATATATATATATATATATATATATATATATATATATATATATATATATATATATATATATATATATATATATATATATAGGAGCAAATGACGTGAGGGAAGTGGGTGAGGAATGCGATGTATTTAGGGAAGCAGTGATGGCTTGCGCAAAAGATGCCTGTGGCATGAGAAAGGTGGGAGGAGGAGATTAGAACGGGTGGTGAGTGGTGGGATGAAGAAGTAAAGAGTATTAGTGAAAGAGAAGAGAAAGGCGTTTGAATGATACTTGCAGGGAAGTAGTGTAAATGACTGGGAGATGCATAAAAGAAAACGGCAGAAGGTCAAGAGAAATGTACAAGGGGTGAAAAAGAGGGCAAATGAGAGTTGGGGTGAGAGAGTGTCATTAAATTTTAGGGAGAAATAGACCATAATGTTAATGAAGACTCATGTTATTATAGACCTTGATAATGATGTTGATTCTGATGTTAATATAGACCCTGATGTTAATGTAGAAAAATATATCAATATAGATCCTAATGTTAATGTAGACTTTGATGTTAATATAGACCCCCTGATGTTAATGTAATCCCTAATGTTAGATCATCCTTCTCCACCATCTAGGCCATAAAAGCTTATTTTGAAATGTGAAAATTCTTTTGAGACAAAAATTCTGTACAATAGAGACAAAAGGATAAGCTAACATATTCCTACCACACATCCCCGTTGTTGATGGTCAAACACATACGTAGGTTAGTGCATAAATTATCTTCTTTTGTTCCATCGACAGCGAACCTAAATTCCCGATTAGTAGACACGTGTATTTTGCCCATCAAGCACGTCCATTATTTGGCATAGCCTTTGTATTGAGCCTCGAACATGGAGAGGGATTTGAATCCTATAAATAATCTAATGCACTTGAAAGCCACTCTCTCGCTTTTCTTGCCTGTTCCATAACATCCCCCGCAGCCACCTTCAACCTTGTGCGCCGCGCAAAAGAACAAGTGAGAGGAATTTTCCCTCGGCCAGCGGCCACAGTATTGGCTGGCCGCCCAGAATCTAAATGAAGCGGGTTGAGAGTCTGTCAGACTGGGGGTTTATTGCGTTACTTAGAGTGTGTGAGATGGGTGGTCGCCTTCCAGGGAGGGATTTGCAGACTCTGTATTATGGAAAAAAAAAAAGGCCTTCATGACTGTCCGTCCCTTTGTAAGCTCATAGGAAGTTTGTTAGACGTACGAAAACTATTCCTGTCGATGATGTTGCCTGACGCACGACATCCACCACCCCTTACATAGTCGTCAAAAAATCATTCATTTTCTTTTTTTTTCCCTGGATAGACATTCCAGGGTTTCTAGTATGAAATATTTTCAGAAAATTTTTTTTTTGGCTAATGAGAAGAAAAATGGAAAGGGCGAGTGCTTGGAACTACTGAAGAATGCTGTCATTCGTTCAGGATACTTTGGCTAATGAGGGAATATATATATACATATATATATATATATATATATATATATATATATATATATATATATATATATATATATATATATATATATATATATATATATATATATATTCCGCGATAGCGAGGTAGTGTAAGGAAGCAGACAGAAGAATGGCCCAACCCACCCACATACACATGTATATACATACACGTCCACACACGCATCACACATCAACTTTAGTTTTATATATATATATATATATATATATATATATATATATATATATATATATATATATATATATGTATATATATATGTATTCAAATTTTCACCACCTCATGCGCACCACTTCAGGCGTTAGCGAAGTAGCGTGAAGAACAAACGATCGAGCCTCAGGGAATATCCTCACTTGGCCCCCCCTCTCTGTTCCTTCTTTTGAAAAATTAAAAACGGGAGGGAAGTATTTCCAGCCCCCAGCTCCCTACCCTTTTGGTCGCCTTTTACGACCCGTGGGAAATATTCTTTCTCCCCTATCCCAGGGATGATATGTATATGGCTAGGATGCCATTTGGTAAAAAATCACGTTTACCAAATGGCATCCTAGCTTCGTCTCTTCGATGTATATCAACTGACTTATATTTCTCTCTTGTGTCTCCCCTGATGATGTGCTTATCACACGAAATTGCACTTGGGAACTTATCGTGTTTCATTTTCCCAGTGGACTCATAGGAATATCTTGATCGCGCGCAAATTGTGATCCTTTCCAACATATATATATATATATATATATATATATATATATATATATATATATATATATATATATATATATATATGTGTGTGTGTATAATGAATGCACTAGTTCGTGATGAAAGTATGAAGGTGAATCGGACTTCAGTAGGAGTTCATACAATTAAACTTAACATGTAATTTTTCTCTACATATAGTACGACATGTTTCGTGGAGACAATGCACCTCATTAGGTGCCAGTCCTTAACAGAGTTATTTAAATCCCAAAATTGCCCTTGATTCCCGCCGTCCAACGGCAATGTGTATAGACCAAGCACTGTCTGCTCTGTCTAGTGGTAACCGCTGTAAGGGAGAGTGATTAAGGGAGGGTTATGTACAGATATTCATATAGGCCAGACAGGATAAACTGTAACGGAGAGGTGTTATTGGCATCGTCACTCAGTACGCAGGGATGACCACAACAATGTGATAGCTAAACATTGTCATGAAAAAGATCACCTCAGGTTCCGGCTCATATAGTCAGCCAGTGCCAGGAAAGCAGATTCATTTTAGACATAAAAACAGTTATCGTACTAGGAAACGCGAGCTACCTTATCACCTTCCCGTCCCGTCTTTAAACAGTTGAGGGAACGTAACTACCTGTAAATTGGACTCATAGCTTTAGCGCGCGCGCACACACACACACACACACACACACACACACACACACACTTTCTCAAACTCAACATTTCTTTAACTTTTGAAGAGATTAAAGCCTTCTCCTCCTTCCCCCTCTTCTCCTTCATACTGCATTCACGCACTCGTGTTTCTCTTATTCTCCTACGATGCACGTTCTGCCTACGCGTGGCTGTGAGGGTATCCTTGACATTCCCTCCCTAGAAAATGATAATACGATTCTCAAGCACATCTGCCCGTGTCTGGCGCTTGCGAGGGAAGGTACGGGCGTCATCGTCAATAACCCCAATCATGCTGAAGGGAGAAAGCAATCTGGAAGCGCGCTTCTGAAGACCCCGCTTCAAATAATGGATCAGGATATTGCGCTTTGTGGTCTAGGGGCAATCTTGAGCAAGATGTCGGCATTCTTCTCGCTCATCTTGAGGGAATATCGTATGTATGAGTGAACAGACTATAACGTGTTTCAGGCTATGGCTTAGACCTGAAATCCTTCTTTTTTCCACCTTCTAGGCTTCCTAGGTTGCCTGTTGCTGTGTCCCTATAGACGCTCTAGTATAGGACACTTGAGTACATATAGAGGGGCTCCTTATTTTTGGTTAAGCAGTGTATTTGATTAAACCATTGGGCACGAAGGTGCGATCCTTGAGCACAAAGGTGCGAAACTTGAGGACGAAGGTGCGAACCTTGGGTACGAAAGTGCGACCCTTGAGAACGACGGTAGTATCCTTGAGCACGAAGATGCGAACCTAGAGCACGAAGGTACGAGCCTTGAACACGAAGGTACGAAACTTGAGCACGACGGTAGGATCTTGACTGTTCGAACATTGAGCACGACGGTACGAGCCCTGAGTACGATGGTGTGATCCATGAGCACGAAGCAAAGAACCTTAGGCATGAGGTGTGCAAGCGTTGACCACGACGATAAGAACTTTGAGCAGGAGGGGACGATCCTTGAGCCCGAAGGTGCCAGACCTGAACACGACGGGGACGGTCAAAGACCAACATTCTTGTATAGAAATCGAGGATCATACAGTCCTGGTTAAAAGACACACCTTTGTGTTCAAGGGTCGTACCGTCGTGGGCAGGCCAATGCCAGCAGTCTCAACTGTTATAGCGTCGTGTTCATGGTTGTACCATTGTGCTCAGGTGTCATACCGTCGTCCTCAAAGGTCGTACAGTCGTCCTCAAAGGTCGCACCGTCGTCCTCAGAGGTCGCACCGTCGTCCTCAAAGGTCGTACAGTCGTCCTCAAAGGTCGCACCGTCGTGCTAAAGGCATCAGTCATGAAAAATGATGTCTCTTTTACCCAGACTTTGAGCGAGGCTTGCCTGACATACCCACACACACCTACAGCCTATGTTCATTGTCATATGGCTACCCGAGTGGAGGCTTGCCCAGGTTATCTATCACAAGTAAGACTAAATAATGTCTGCTTCTTTCATTTATGTCGTTTCTCCCTTTTTTTTTTTCGAAGCTTTCTAGCTCTTTTCCTTCTTTTTTCAGCTTCATTTTTAAGCTTAGCTTTAGGTGGTTTGTATGCTATTCGCACGTAACGTGAGAACAAACCCACCATTCCTTTTGGTTGATTCATATCGACAATTTGTTTTCGAGTTTGCTCTCAATATTGACTGTTTGGAAAGAGAATCATAGATCTTTCTCGCACTCACAACCAGATAAGCACTTTTATCTTGGCTTTTGTTAAGCCTGATGCATTCCTGGAAAACATAATCTGTCATCGCAGATACAAGCGATACGATATCTTCAGATACTTTTTCCTGTAGGAGGATCTTATCCATAGTAAAGTATCATTAGTTAATAGATAGCTTTTTTAGCATTAGAGAGGTGACAAAAGACGAAAGACAAAAAGCAAACAAAAAGGAATGTGAAATGATACGAATAGACTAGTTTTTCATGTGAATATATAATCCTGTCTTTTTTTTTCCTTTCTTTTTCGAATGTTCTATTGAATATTTGCAAAAGTGGGAGATCCATTCCTCATAACTCATTACTCCTTTGGTGTAATATGGTTTGTAAAAGAGCATTACGAGTGTGAGATCCCCTTTCATTTTACAGAAATGTGTAATACATCTTTTTACGTGTATGTGCCATGGTTCCAGTCACGAGCAAAAGTCCTCATCAGCGCCAGGTCAGAGGATGAGCGAAAAGTGAAAAAAGAAGAGACATTTAAAAGTTTTTTTTTGTTACAGATGGTGAAAACCTGTATTGAAAGAGCCGGGGGAGGTCAGGGCTGATGGGAGGGATATATGATTGATCATGGAGGAAGAAAACACAGGATGGGAAAGAATAAGAGAAACGTGAGGATAGGAACAAAAGTGGGAAGGACAGAAGGATTGTTCTTTGTTGGGAGATTTCTGAACTGACCCAGCAGTTTAGTTGGAATGAAACTGGAAGTGTGACGACCAGTGCTGGCGTGGAGGATGTAAGATGGTTCCCGGCCACCACTTCAACACTCCCAAATCAGGAGGGTATTACTTCCCTGGGCGGCTGCTGTCTACAACCTACTGACAAGAAGTTTGTTAGATGGTTCCCGGCCACCGCTTCAACAGTCCTAAGTCAGGAGGGCAATACTTCCATGGGCGGCTGTTTGACCCCTGCAGTATTTCTATCTATTTAACGCTGTAGACATAACCTGTTAGTGATATTATAAAAGTGAAGACGTGCAAGTAGAATGGAAGAAATAGGAATATGTGAACAAAATTCTTTATTTTTTTTTTTTTTGTACCAAGAACGTTATGAATAGGTGCATCATATTTGATGATGACAAGAGCCGGTCCGTTCACAACTGTTGGTCTTCCCTCATTAATACCTGAAATATCTTTGTGCCTGATTTCATTAAGGACCATCACTGAGTATGTGGGTTGGTTCAGAATCATAGGAAGAGATATGCCAAGTGTGGGGAAGACACAGGATGAGGCAAGACCAAGGGTGAGGCAAGACCAAGGGTGAGACAAGACCAAGGATGAGGCAAGACCAAGGGTGTGGCAAGACCAAGGGTGAAGCAAGACCAAGGTTGAGGCAAGACCAAGAGTGAGGCAAGACCAAGGTTGAGGCAAGACCAAGGGTGAGGCAAGGCCAAGGGTGAGGCAAGACCAAGGGTAAGGCAAGACCCAGGTGAAGACAGAATACAGAATGCAGCAAGATATATAACACGTCAGGAGTTGAGGTGATGTAAAATAACCTCACCACTGTTTTGGGCTTTACGGAAAAGTGCCTATGCACTAAACCTTTTTATCAACGTTGGTTAAAAGGAAATGGATTAGTTACCAAGTAAAAACGTGAATCCACGAAGCTTAGAAAAGAAAAAAGAAAAAAAAAAAGACGACCTTAGAACCCTGACATTGCCATATTGTCAGGTTTGTACAAAGAATTTTTTTTTTTTTTTACCAACTCTCATAAACAGTAGCTACCGTTTTAGCAAGTAATGCCCTGGGAAATCAGAATTGGGGATTTTTTTTAGCGATTCTGTCCCTTTTATAATTTCCCCTTCTTAAATACTAAAGGTTGAGGGCTGTTGGTCTGTATTGGTGGGGTGTGTGGTTTTTTGTATTCTTTTGTGTCGGATGGTTGGTTTATTGTTGGTTTAGTGTTTTTTTTGGGAGTGATAGATAGTCGTGTGTTTTTGGCTTGTTTGTTTGTGTGGTCAGGTCTGGCCTTTGTGTGGTCAGGTCTGGCCTGGTGTGGTCAGGTCTGGCCTGGTGTGGTCAGGTCTGGCCTTTGTGTGGTCAGGTCTGGCCTGGTGTGGTCAGGTCTGGCCTTTGTGTGGTCAGGTCTGGCCTGGTGTGGTCAGGTCTGGCCTGGTGTGGTCAGGTCTGGCCTGGTGTGGTCAGGTCTGGCCTGGTGTGGTCAGGTCTGGCCTTGGTGTGGTCAGGTCTGGCCTGGTGTGGTCAGGTCTGGCCTTTGTGTGGTCAGGTCTGGCCTTTGTGTGGTCAGGTCTGGCCTGGTGTGGTCAGGGCTGGCCTGGTGTGGTCAGGTCTGGCCTTTGTGTGGTCAGGTCTGGCCTGGTGTGGTCAGGTCTGGCCTTTGTGTGGTCAGGTCTGGCCTGGTGTGGTCGGGTCTGGCCTAGTGTGGTCAGGTCTGGCCTTGGTGTGGTCAGGTCTGGCCTGGTGTGGTCAGGTCTGGCCTTGGTGTGGTCAGGTCTGGCCTTGGTGTGGTCAGGTCTGGCCTTTGTGTGGTCAGGTCTGGCCTGGTGTGGTCAGGTCTGGCCTTTGTGTGGTCAGGTCTGGCCTGGTGTGGTCGGGTCTGGCCTAGTGTGGTCAGGTCTGGCCTGGTGTGGTCAGGGCTGGCCTGGTGTGGTCAGGTCTGGCCTTTGTGTGGTCAGGTCTGGCCTGGTGTGGTCAGGGCTGGCCTGGTGTGGTCAGGGCTGGCCTGGTGTGGTCAGGTCTGGCCTGGTGTGGTCAGGGCTGGCCTGGTGTGGTCGGGTCTGGCCTAGTGTGGTCAGGTCTGGCCTTTGTGTGGTCAGGTCTGGCCTGGTGTGGTCAGGTCTGGCCTGGTGTGGTCAGGGCTGGCCTGGTGTGGTCGGGTCTGGCCTAGTGTGGTCAGGTCTGGCCTGGTGTGGTCAGGTCTGGCCTGGTGTGGTCAGGTCTGGCCTTTGTGTGGTCAGGTCTGGCCTGGTGTGGTCAGGTCTGGCCTGGTGTGGTCAGGGCTGGCCTGGTGTGGTCAGGGCTGGCCTGGTGTGGTCAGGTCTGGCCTTTGTGTGGTCAGGTCTGGCCTGGTGTGGTCAGGTCTGGCCTGGTGTGGTCAGGTCTGGCCTTTGTGTGGTCAGGTCTGGCCTTTGTGTGGTCAGGTCTGGCCTGGTGTGGTCAGGTCTGGCCTTGGTGTGGTCAGGTCTGGCCTGGTGTGGTCAGGTCTGGCCTGGTGTGGTCAGGTCTGGCCTTTGTGTGGTCAGGTCTGGCCTGGTGTGGTCAGGTCTGGCCTGGTGTGGTCAGGTCTGGCCTGGTGTGGTCAGGTCTGGCCTTTGTGTGGTCAGGTCTGGCCTGGTGTGGTCAGGGCTGGCCTGGTGTGGTCAGGTCTGGCCTGGTGTGGTCAGGTCTGGCCTGGTGTGGTCAGGGCTGGCCTGGTGTGGTCAGGGCTGGCCTGGTGTGGTCAGGTCTGGCCTTTGTGTGGTCAGGTCTGGCCTTTGTGTGGTCAGGTCTGGCCTGGTGTGGTCAGGTCTGGCCTTGGTGTGGTCAGGTCTGGCCTTGGTGTGGTCAGGTCTGGCCTGGTGTGGTCAGGTCTGGCCTTTGTGTGGTCAGGTCTGGCCTGGTGTGGTCAGGTCTGGCCTGGTGTGGTCAGGTCTGGCCTGGTGTGGTCAGGTCTGGCCTTGGTGTGGTCAGGTCTGGCCTGGTGTGGTCAGGTCTGGCCTGGTGTGGTCAGGTCTGGCCTGGTGTGGTCAGGTCTGGCCTTGGTGTGGTCAGGTCTGGCCTGGTGTGGTCAGGTCTGGCCTGGTGTGGTCAGGTCTGGCCTGGTGTGGTCAGGTCTGGCCTTTGTGTGGTCAGGTCTGGCCTTTGTGTGGTCAGGTCTGGCCTTGGTGTGGTCAGGTCTGGCCTTTGTGTGGTCAGGTCTGGCCTTTGTGTGGTCAGGTCTGGCCTGGTGTGGTCAGGGCTGGCCTGGTGTGGTCAGGTCTGGCCTTTGTGTGGTCAGGTCTGGCCTTGGTGTGGTCAGGTCTGGCCTGGTGTGGTCAGGTCTGGCCTGGTGTGGTCAGGGCTGGCCTGGTGTGGTCAGGTCTGGCCTGGTGTGGTCAGGTCTGGCCTGGTGTGGTCAGGGCTGGCCTGGTGTGGTCAGGGCTGGCCTGGTGTGGTCAGGTCTGGCCTTTGTGTGGTCAGGTCTGGCCTGGTGTGGTCAGGTCTGGCCTGGTGTGGTCAGGTCTGGCCTGGTGTGGTCAGGTCTGGCCTTTGTGTGGTCAGGTCTGGCCTTGGTGTGGTCAGGTCTGGCCTTGGTGTGGTCAGGTCTGGCCTGGTGTGGTCAGGTCTGGCCTGGTGTGGTCAGGTCTGGCCTTTGTGTGGTCAGGTCTGGCCTGGTGTGGTCAGGTCTGGCCTTTGTGTGGTCAGGTCTGGCCTTTGTGTGGTCAGGTCTGGCCTGGTGTGGTCAGGGCTGGCCTGGTGTGGTCAGGTCTGGCCTTTGTGTGGTCAGGTCTGGCCTGGTGTGGTCAGGTCTGGCCTTGGTGTGGTCAGGTCTGGCCTGGTGTGGTCAGGTCTGGCCTGGTGTGGTCAGGTCTGGCCTGGTGTGGTCGGGTCTGGCCTAGTGTGGTCAGGTCTGGCCTGGTGTGGTCAGGTCTGGCCTGGTGTGGTCGGGTCTGGCCTAGTGTGGTCAGGTCTGGCCTTTGTGTGGTCAGGTCTGGCCTTTGTGTGGTCAGGTCTGGCCTGGTGTGGTCGGGTCTGGCCTAGTGTGGTCAGGTCTGGCCTGGTGTGGTCAGGTCTGGCCTTG
>NC_092249.1:7782068-7787068 GCF_036320965.1 Panulirus ornatus
GATACGACCCTAGAGCATGACGGTACGACCCTTAGGTGTTACGATACGACCTTCCTCATTGGGGAAAGACACTTGAACGCGACGTTACGATCCTTGGGTACGACGGTCCGACCCTCCAGCACGACGGTTATAGCACTTGAACACGACATAACGACCCAGGAACACGACATGCGACCATTGAGCGCGTCAGTATGACGCGTACGTACGAATATACTACACTTTAGCAATGCTGCTTGCCTGGCCTTTGACCTGAACCTTATGGGTCGGGTCAGAGGCGGGGTCATGAGCCTCAGTCGTCATTCCGTCGTACTTAAAACATTAAACTTGATCTGTAATCTTTATTTAGTGAATGACTTATACTTAATGGGGAAAATCTTGAATGAGTGCATTCAATATTCGTGTCTCATTACGTCATATCTTTATGAGAGTGAAAGATCGAAAGCAAATAGATATGTGGGAGAAAGAGACCGAGAGATAAATAGAGGGAGAAAGACAAAGGCAGAGAGAGAGAGAGAGAGAGAGAGAGAGAGAGAGAGAGAGAGAGAGAGAGAGAGAGAGAGAGAGAGAGAGAGAGAGGATGATCTAACAAACCCATCCTGTACAATTGGATGGAGTTTTGCAACTGCTTATGGAATAATAATGAGTGAATCCTAACCTCTTCCAGTTGACTGGAAGGCCTTGTTGTGTGTGTGTGTGTGTGTGTGTGTGTGTGTGTGTGTGTGTGTGTGTGTGTGTGTGTACTTTCCACGATCAGATACAGAGTAGCGAGATTTTTGACGCAAAATGCATACAAAAATCAGAAAGATAGCTTATTAAGCGATGGAAATAGAGATAGATAGATAGATAGATAGATAGATAGAGAGAGAGAGAGAGAGAGAGAGAGAGAGAGAGAGAGAGAGAGAGAGAGAGAGAGAGAGAGAGAGAGAGAGAGAGATTTAATGCCTGGGAACTTGATGGCTCACGTCAGTGAACAGCTTCCCCACAAGGCATCAAAGTCGTATGTCCTGTGGTGATACAGAGGTACTCACTCGTGCAGCAGGTCAGTTCTCCCCAGATTTGACCGACTGTGCCCTACGCCACGATGATGGCTTTCTCTCCTCTCTTCTACAGCTATTACTTCGGTTTCTGCTCCCGGGAATCGGTTATGTGTTTGTGTGCTTCCGCCATGAGCCAGACCAAGTAACTCTCAGTTATATTACTACAATGTATCTGTTGGCTAAGCTATGGATGGCTTGACCTTCTCATATTCATCATCATAGTCGTTCATGTTAAATACCATTTATCATATCAAATGCTCCAATTAAGGAAAAATACCTCCATTGATCAGGCCAGGCCTTTAAATGGAAGTAGATTCTTAAGAGACAGATAAACAATACACTAGAAATTGTGTGTGATGGAATGAAAAACTTTCTCAAAATCTTTTATTAGAATTTTGCTCTTTCTTCTCTATATTGTTTTTGTTAGAGCGTTATCTGTTTTACATTTAAGTCCTGTGGACAGTGATGACATCTGTCCTTGGCTAGAGCTTTGACAAGAATGAAAAGAAAATGAAAAATCGTTTCCAAACACGAACTCGTTTCTCAGTTCTGGAGACGAGGTAACCAATAGTCCTTCGTCTCTGCTTTGCATGCGTCACAGATCTGGAGGCTGTCCGGTTCTGCGCAACATCACCAACACATAAGACGCGAAGGACTGGCACGACGAAGGCATTTGGCATTGAACGTTAGCAAAAGGGGGGACGTAGGGGGCGGCAGTGGCAGTAGTATGGGGAAGGATGTGTGGGGGTTAATCAGGAAGCTGCTAAGAATGACAACAGGCAAAGAGAGAGAGAGAGAGAGAGAGAGAGAGAGAGAGAGAGAGAGAGAGAGAGAGAGAGAGAGAGAGAGAGAGAGAGAGAGAGGAACAAAGGAGTAATTAAGAAGGGGAAGAGTACACGACATCAGATGAGAGAGAGAGGGGGGAAAAAGAGGGTGAGATTTAGTATACAGGAATGAGAAGGATCAGGCAGGGTGGACTAACTTGTTGCTACTCTGATTAAAAGTTAGAATAGAGAAAAAAAAAGATAGCTTAGGGTTGGCAATGGTCGAGGGTAAACAGTCCTTACCCACTCCGTTCCCCTAGGGTGAAATTAGGGGCAGAAACAAGAGATTCCAAATGTTATGAAATTTGCAGACATTCGCAACCTTCATCTATTTACAGGAGGCAGACGAAATGACAATTTAGGACACGAAATTGGAATGGGATTTTGAGGGGGTGTTTTTGGGTATGTGATAACCTGTGGAAAGTAAGAGATTCGTGCATTGTGACTAGCATGATTCGTGCATTGTGACTAGCATGATTCGTGCATTAGAACTCGGATGATTCGTGCTTTGTGACTCAGATGATTCGTGCATTATAACTTGCATGATTCTTGCATTGTGACTCAGATGATTCGTGCATTATAACTCGCATGATTCTTGCATTAGGACTCGGATGATTCGTGCTTTGTGACTCAGATGATTCGTGCATTATAACTTGCATGATTCTTGCATTAGGACTCGGATGATTCGTGCATTGTGACTAGCATGATTCGTGCATTAGAACTCGGATGATTCGTGCTTTGTGACTCAGATGATTCGTGCATTATAACTTGCATGATTCTTGCATTGTGAGTCAGATGATTCGTGCATTATAACTCGCATGATTCTTGCATTAGGACTCGGATGATTCGTGCATTGTGACTCGCATGATTCTTGCATTGAGACACAGACGATTCGTGCATTGTGACTCGTATGAATCGTACATTGTAACTCGGATGACTCGTGCAACCCCTAGGGGTGGATGAACAGCTGGGTTGACTGTGGACCGACTGTCATAACCAGGATTCGAACCCCATACGCTCGACCCTGGGCCGCCCGTGAATCCGTCACGGTCGGGAACGCTAACCGCTACACCGTGGCAGTCCATTTAATGCCTGAGTGCCAGCCCATTAAGGAGTATTTGGCGACCCCGCTTGACCCATGGGGTTAACAACCCTTGGAGGTCAATGATCGGTGCTCGTTCTGGCTCCAGCACCCTCCCGCCCTGGTCACATACCAGGTGGCTCGTTCAGCAAGCTTCACAGGTTAGTTCTATGTCGTTCAAAATGTCCGCAGTTAGGACAAAGTGTCTTGTGCTTCAGCGGTGTTCTCCACTGGATGAGGGTCTTGTTATGACTGCGAGTGTGTGTAAATTATGTACATAATCGTTGCTATATGATCCATTGTACATATTGAACATATCTCCTTTTCACTAACCCACTGAGAGGTGAGTACATAGATGGGATGACATGGTTAATGGTTGGAATCATCACCACCTAGTCTGCTGGTTAACAGCTCAACCTTTGTTTTGTTTGAGTTTTTCCATTTGAGATCTTATCAGTTCTAGAGAAGGAGTTTAAACCTAAGTTCAATCCTGTGACTTACTGATCCTTTCCATTGGGATCTTATCAGTTCTAGGAAAGGAGTTTAAACATAAGTTCAGTCCTCTGACTTCAAGTGTTTTGTTACGTTCTTTTAACTTATGTAAACACGTTTATTCTTTAGGAGTTATAAGGGAGGAGGAGGAGGAGGGGCATTGTTCAGAGACAGTCAGCGGCTCTTTATAATGTACTGTTCACATGTATAGTCAGTCAAGAGAATGTATGCCATTGCGCGGACCAGCGTCGGGCCCTCGCTGTCCGCGAGCTGTTCTCAGTAGCCCGGGTTTGACTCTCGGGCACGCAGTGGCAATCAAGGTATAATGATGTTTATATACAGATGACTATGTATGTAGTATTCAGCATCAGGAACCCCTTCATAGCTTTGAAGCTACCCTCTATACAGGAGCAGGGTAGTAATGGACTCTCTTATATCAGGAAGACGAGACTATACTCCTTTTTTGTCCGGTGATGATATAGCCTCGTTGAAGGGGACTATTTCCCTCCCTGCACGTTCTTGGAGAGAGAAAAGTTAGTATCCCTGCTTCACTGTATTCAAGAGTTGATGAGCTTCGTTTGTATCAAGCTCCTTTTCTTTTTTTGCCAACCTGTACTGAAAGATCATTTCTTTCTTTTCTTTCATTATCTCGATACGACCCAAAGATCCAAAAGACGTATTCAAGATTGGGGGAGACTGCTGCGCCCCCTTTTCATATAATGGGGTCATATTTTTCTCTTTTTTTCATTTGAGAAAGAAAGAAGAGTCGTGATTACTGACTTCGAGAATGTAAGAAATGTGTGTGACATGACGGCAGGAAGTCAGCAGCCAGCCAGGGGAGAGGAGAGAGTCAGCAGCCAGCCAGGGGAGAGGAGAGAGTCAGGAGGCAGCAAGGGGAGAGGGGAGAGTCAGCAGCCAGCCAGGGGAGAGGAGAGAGTCAGGAGGCAGCAAGGGGAGAGGAGAGAGTCAGGAGGCAGCAAGGGTAGAGGAGAGAGTCAGCAGCCAGCCAGGGGAGAGGAGAGAGTCAGTAACAGGGAGAGTAAAGGTGTGAAAGTTTGATAGACTAAGTAGACAAAGAAGGCGAGATAGATAATAGACACATTCAGTCAGCAAAGGGGAAGCAGAGGAAGGAACAGAGAGCAGGAAGGCGGGGGGGAAGCAGCAGGCAATAGAGGCAAGTGAGGGAGAGGAGAAGGGCAGCAGATATAAGGGGGTGGGGTTGGGGGGGGGCATGGAAAAATCAACAGGGAGAATAGGGGAACAGACAGGAGACACAGGAAGACTGTAAATAAAGGAGATGAGCAACAGACAGCGAGTGATCAGGGGGAAGCATGGGAAGAAAGAGAGAGAGAGAGAGAGAGAGAGAGAGAGAGAGAGAGAGAGAGAGAGAGAGAGAGAGAGAGAGAGAGAGAGAGAGAGAGAGAAGAAGAAGAAGAAGATGGCTGCTTTTGTGGCCATCAGCAACTCAAGGGTGGACCGTTTTCATAACTGTTTCTTTCCCTCCACGTCGAAGCTTTGGAACTCTCCACCTTCTCATGTCTTTCCTAATTACTGTGACTTGGCACG
>NC_092249.1:7792068-7972068 GCF_036320965.1 Panulirus ornatus
AATTACATGTAGCTCAAAATAGTCTTCCACTAATTAGATTGTTAAGTCGTTCTCAAAATTTTGCATTTACTTTCGTTGATCCTGTGGTCCTGTCATATATATATATATATATATATATATATATATATATATATATATATATATATATATATATAATATATATATAGATAGATAGATAGATAGGCAGATAGCTATGATATGATATGATGATCACACTACTCCGTGGTGAAAATTATGAAGTTGAATTTGCACTTCAGTAGGAGTTCATACAATTCTATTTAACGTAATTTTTCTATACATGTGGCACATGTTTCGTGGAGACAATCCATCTCATCAGGTGCCAGTACTTAACAAAGTTATTCAAATCCTAACATCACACTTGAGTTCCGCCGTCCAGCACCAATCTGTACAGACCAACCACTGTCCGCTTTGTCTGGCTGTAACCGTTGTAAGGGACAGTGATTAAGGGGAGTCAGGTGGCGGGGGGTTGACCTGGGTAGCTGGGTGTTTCTTGAACACATTTTTTTGGTTTTCGTGTTTCGTCAATTCTCTCATAACGATTTGGTTAATATATGTTAGTATGGGCTTTGAAATTGCCTGGAGATAGATTAAGGTTCTTCTTATTAGCAATTAAGACTGATTCACCGGTGCCAGTGTAAAGAAATATACATATGTGAGACCGGGAAACCGTAGCGAAGAGGTGTTATTGGCACCGTCATGATTCACCGGTACCAATGTAAAGAAATATACTTATGTGAGACCGGAAAACCGTAGCGAACACGTTCTATTGGCACCGTCATGCAGTACGCAGGGATGACCACAACAATGCGATCGCTAAACATTGTCATGAAAATGATCACCCCATAGATCTTGTAAATCCCGTTACTCTATACCCCTCTGCTGATTATGCCACACGCAATGTCATTGAATCAGCCTTAATTGCTAATACTAAGAACTTTAATTTGTGCCCAGGCAATTCTAAAGCCCATACTCTCATTAACCACAGTCAACCCAGCTGTTCGTACACCCTCAGGGTTTGGTCTATGAAATGAGTACTTGGCTCAGATTAGGATATGTATATTACCCTGGGGATAGAGGAGAAAGAATACTTCCCACGTAATCCCTGCGTGTCGTAGAAGGTGACTAAAAGGGGAGGGAGCGTGAGGCTGGAAATCCTCCCCTCTCATTTTTAATTTTCCAAAAGAATATATAGAGTGAATTGGAACGATGTGGTATACCGGGTTCGACGTGCTGCTACTGAATTGAACCAGGACATGTGAAGCGTCTGGGGTAAACCATGGAATGTTTTGTGGGGCCTGGATGTGGAAAGGGAGCTGTGGTTTTGGTGCATTACACATGACAGCTAGAGACTGACTGTGAACGAATGTGGCCTTTGTTGTCTTTTCCTAGTGCTACCTCGTGCACATACGTAGGCAAGGGGTTGTCATTTCATGTGTGGCGGGATGGCGACGGGAATGAATAAAGGCAGCAAGTATCATTTATGTACATGTGTATATATATGTATATGTCTGTGTATGTATATATATGTATGCGTTGAAATGTATAGGTATGTGTATGTGCGTGTGTGGACATGTATGTATATATATGTATATATGTGTGTATGTGGGTGGGTTGGACCATTCTTTGGTCTGTTTCCTTGCGCCATCTTCCTAACGCGGGAGACAGCGACTAAGTATAATAAAGAAAATAAAAGATATATATATATATATATATATATATATATATATATATATATATATATATATATATATATATATATATATCGTTGATGGGATGGCCTTGATTAGGGCTTCAGCTGCCCATGCCGTCTCAGTTAACATAGAAATAACAAAAGATAACTATCGCCTACAACCATTACCAGAACATCATACGGCCAGGAGTTCGCAGGTTATAAAAATAAAAGAGACGACGAGGGGGAGCGGGAGGGCGAGATTGTCACGGGAATCACACCAGACAAGAGTAACCGAGAGAAATATCGCATCGATATATCCCCCCACCCCAGCCAGCAATGACGAGGAGGAGACAGCCGTGGCAACTGCCTATAAACGATAGGATCTGTCAAGGGAATAATAGTCCCTTTTCTCCAACTCGTCTAAACTTTTTTTATTAACTGAGGGATATCACCGGACGGATCAACTGATGGGTTAAGTACATCTGTACGTGTGCTGATGTGTAGGATCGACGACGAAAAGTCTTGGATTTATGAGGTATATTATCTTGCTGGTGTATTTCGTACGAGTTGTGAGTCCCTCCCATTGGTTGGATATTGATGGCACCATAACACGATCCGCTTTGCCGTTATGGCTCCGGCCTGTAGCTCCCCCTAGCTTGGCCCGGGCTTTTTTCTGGGGCTCTTTGGGGAGCAGTGGCTTGCACACACACACACACACACACACACACCAGCTGAAAAGAGTGTAGAGAAAGGGCCTGCTGAATCAACCTGGGCCCATCTCACACAACCTACCAAGAGGCCCTCAAGTTGCTGTGAGCCCGTCCACCTTCTCCGGGCAACGCTGGCAACTCATACGAGGAGTTTGGCAATAAATTGCTGACACACACCCCCATGTCCCCTGAGACCTTCCCCCCTTCCTCCTTACGACGCCCCTCCACCAGAGACCACAGTTCGTCACCACAATCGACTTTGATCAGAGTTCGTACAGTCTTATACCTAACATTATGAACGTCACAAACAATCCATGAACAATGCATCGTTAAGGAAGCAAACAGCTCAAGTTTTCTGTCATTTAGGCCACGTTGTATGTTAACTACCGTATTACTGTAAACAATCATTACTTACCGATCAAACAAGTGCATGATATATGCATTCATTCTCCTATATCTGCCACCCTGACTATCTGAATATGCCTCACTTACGGATTTCTCTGAGGTGTGGATATGTCCCTCCCCACCTTGAACTGGAGCTCATTTATAATTAGTTATTAGTAAGTACTATAACCTGTAGTATCCATAATGCCTCAACTGTCTATTGTCAGCCGAATGGATGCCTTAACCCAGAAAACCGTTATTTATTCATTTATTTATTCATTTATACACAGTGGCAATCTCATAACTTAGTATATTCCATTCACCCATTACTCTTGTGCTATGAAAATATATTCTTTTTCCTATGTTTCGACTTTAAAACAACTGTTTACTTTTAAAATCACAAGTTGGTGGAAGAATATAAAAGGTGCGATTTGGTTGATCCTTACTCTCCACTCTTCCAAGGTGGACATACCTTTCCCTGTACCTCAGCTTTCATAAATCAGTACCATCTTTGCTGCCCTTTTTCTAAAAGGTCTATATGCTTCTTAAATTACGGCGACTAAAATTGTAAAGAACATTTTGGTTGTGGCCCTTTGCAGGATAAGACCAGCCTGATGAATATTTCCTTCCCCACGCAACTAAATGCCATCTATTCTCATGGTTTCCAGCAGACGAGTACTTTGTCTTCTTCACAATTCTCCTAATGTGGTGCTCTGGTGACAGGTCAGAGACGATGTCTACTCCCAAAGTTTTTTCTCACGAACAGATTTCTGGAACATAGTTTCTGTAAGAAGCTACTCCAATCGAGGTCTTCTTTCAGTGTGTTCCATCCTCATTACTTTTCCATTTAGTGGAGTTCAGTCTCATTAACCACACATCAGGCCGGCTTTGGAGTATGTGTAGGTCCCCTTGTCCATAGCATGATGCAGTCTTCCTCACTCTTCACTTCTTTCATGGCCTTATCGCCATCCACAAAAATATTCATGTAGAAGTCTAATTCTTGTGACAAGACACATATATAGATCAAGAAGAGCAATGGTTCCAGAAAAGGCACCTTCATCACGCCGATTTCGACCTTTTTCACCTATTTAAAAAAAAGGTTCCTCTAAAATGTGCACATTGTTCCCTTCCACAATGATGATTTTATCGAAGTGGTCTTTCCTTTATTCCATCTGAAGATCCAGTTTCTTTACCAGCCTTTTAAGTGATAGTGTCAAATGCTTTCACGCAGTCCAGAGATGGACAATCTAGCCAACCCTCTGTGTCGTCTGTATGAGCTTAACTCGGTGAAATGCGAGAGGTTCCTCATGCATGACCTCCTTTCCCTGAGACTCTTTTGTGCCTGAAGCAGTTTATCTTCTGCAGGAAATGATCCATTTGTTTCCTGATTATAGTTTCCAGTATCTCACAGACTACACTCGTCAGAGGGACAAGGCTGCAGAACAGCACCTCTTCTTCATCTCCCTTCCTATAGACTGGTATAGTGTTTGCTATTTTCCACTCCCTTAGCACTCATATCTATTTTACTCACCGACGTCAATTGGTTTGTCAAGTGTATCTTCACATATGCTCACTACATATGAAGAACTTACATCAGGACCATAAGACTTATAGATGGGTCATCATCTCTTAATATCTTAGGACTTTCCAGTGCCTCTTCCTCTTTCCACTGACTATAGTGTAGCGCCTACTGTGAAAGCACTTTTAAACCCATTGTTCCCTTTCCTCTCAAGTCTTCATATCGTTCTCCACAACTCTCACGTCTGAATACCTTACTCTTATGAGTTTCTCTTGAAATTTCCTAAAGTGTTTTAGATTATTTCCTTCCTCTTGTCAAGCTTCCTCCTCCTCCTTCAGTCATGCTCGAGTTTTGCTTCATTATACGTGCTAAAGATGCAAGGAAGAGGAAATGAAGTATATGATGGAGGCGTTGCTCCAGCTGGGTTACCTTTAAGGGTCAACTCGTAAAACTTCAAAAACAAAGCAGGAAGGAGAGGGGAGAGAAACTAGACAAAGTTTAGCGACCAACCCCGACGGGAGGATAAACAGCTGGGTTGACTGTGGACCAACTGCCGGAACCTGGATTCGAAGTTATGCGCTCGAACAACGCTAAACGTTGTCAGAGGTGGAGGGAGCGAGGGGAAGTGGGAGACCAAATTGTAGGTGGAAAGATGGAGTGAAAAAGATTTTGAGTGATCGGGGCCTGAACATGCAGGAGGGTGAAAGGCGTGCAAGGAATAGAGTGAATTGGAACGATGTGGTATACGGAGGTCGACGTGCTTTCATTGGATTGAACCAGGGCGTGTGAAGCGTCTGTGGTAAACCATGGAATGTTCTGTGGGGCCTGGATGTGGAAAGGGAGCTGTGGTTTCAGTGCATTATACATGACAGCCAGAGACTAAGCGTGAACGATTATGGCCTTTGTTGTCTTTTCCTAGCGCTACCTCGCGCACATACGGGGGGAGGGGGTTGTCTTTTCATGTGTGGCGGGGTGGCGATAGGAATGAATAAAGGCAGACAGTATGAGTTATGTCTGTTGAGACGTATGCGTATGTATATTTGCGTGTGTGGACGTGTATGTGGGTGGGTTGGACCATTCTTTCGTCTGTTTCCTTGCGCTCCCTCGCTAACGCGGGAGACAGCGACATAGCAAAATAAATAGATAAATGGGCTTCGAATCAGCTTCTCATCATCTTATATGTCATGTATATTGTAGAAAGCTTTTTTTTTTTTTAATAGACCGGTGACGATAGGTAGAAAGATGATCGAAATGGAGATTCGAACAAATGAATGAATCATATGCCAGTAGTACTTTGTCTTCCCGAATGGACCATCAATTGCTTGCATATATATATATATATATATATATATATATATATATATATATATATATATATATATATATATATATATATATATATATATATGTTACATAGATATAAATATATTTTATGTAGAAAGATCGAGGACGGTATAGACATAGAGACCAGTAAATTGAAAATGGTTGCTGGCTTAATGACCTTGTTCATAGTTCGGTAACCATTAAGTTCAACAAACGGTTCATGCGACACACGGTCAGTCGTATGATTTTGTCCAATATACGTTTTTTCCCTTTTACGCAAAATGTGAAAAATAAACCCACTATCTGAGGCTCTTTCATCGTGTCATGTAGATTTGTTAAACAAATTTGCATATCGTTAGTATGCACAGAGAGAATGAGGCGTGACCCATGAATGCTGGACGCTGCAGACGTTGGCAGGGCTTGCGCGTCGCTGGAAAGTACCCACGGACGGACAGTTGCCGAGAGATTTTTTTTTGCCATAAGACCGGGCTAGCACGTAGCGCTCACCGTAAGGATAATGTAGAACAACGAAGCGCCAGTCGTTATGAGTTGTCAAGTGAAATGTGTGTGTATATATATATATATATATACAGAGAAGGGGGCCAGGTGAGGATATTCCCTCAAAGGCCCAGTCCTCTGTTCTTAACGCTACCTCGCTATCGCGGGAAATGGCGAATAGTGTGAAAGAAGAATATATATATATATATATATATATATATATATATATATATATATATATATATATATATATATATATATGTATATATATATACATTTCATGTGTGGTGGGGTGGCGACAGGAATGAATAAGGGTAGACAGTATGAATTTTGTACATGTGTATATATGTATATGTCTGTGTGTGTATATGTATGTATACGTTGAGATGTATAGGTATGTATATGTGCGTATGTGGACGTGTATGTATATACATGTGTATGTGGGTGGGTTGGGCCATTCTTTCGTCTGTTTTCTTGCGCTACCTTGCTAACGCGGGAGACAGCGTCAAAGTATAATAGAAAAAAAAAAAATATATATATATATATATATATATATATATATATATATATATCTATATATATATATATATATATACATTTCTATCTATATATATATACATTTCTATCTATATATATATACAGAGAGAGAGAGAGAGAGAGAGAGAGAGAGAGAGAGAGAGAGAGAGAGAGAGAGAGAGAGAGCACGGGATTAGTATACGAGGAGCGACACAGTATAACAGCAGAGGAGCAGTGTGGGTTTTAGCCAGATCCCCAGCCCAGTGCCAGCCAAGCTGGAGGTCGGATCTGAGTAGTCAAGACACACACACACACACACACACACACACACACACACACACACACACACACACACACACACACATACACACCGTGGCAGAGTGAGTGGAGGAAGAGATCATTTCAGACAGGGTAATATTTCATTAGTGGTGTCTCACTTCCTCTCTCACTCAGGCGGTATAATTTGGTGCAATTATCTCTCTAGAAATGTTTCGATACATCATTCACGTCTTATGTTGCATTGTCGGCGTCATTCGACGGAATACTTAGTACGTGCGAGTCTCAGTCTATCTGTCGGTATCTATCGTCTTCATCGGCCTTATAATACACAGTGGGAGTGTAGGCGATCTTCAAACTAAGTGTAGGATTTTATTTTTTTTTTTTTTTGAGCTGGTGGGTTTTGACTCGATCTTGACGGCCTCAAATTGCCCGTGGAAGTTCGTAGGGCATATAGCCTCCATCGCCAACGAACCATCCTTTTCTGTGTGTGTGTGTGTGTATGTGTGTGTGTGTGTGTGTGTGTGTGAGACCCCGGTTCATAGCCTTTCTTTGTGTACATTTATATTGTCTCTACTTGTGTGATTTTTTCATACCTATGTTGTGTGGTTCATTCCAGTATGTTCCACAATTAAGTCCATCACCAACACTGTTTCTTTCCTCTCGTATCACATCCTCGTTCCGTTCCCCACATTCTGACGGCCTACAGATTCTTCAGTCCCTCTATATGCTCATCCTTTGTGGTTCGCTCCGCACTAATGAATGATCCATAACACTCGCTTCGTTGCGATTCAAAGCGGTGTCATTGGGCGCTGTCTGAATGAAGCACTAACTTTGCTTTTCATATGAATGTGTCATAATTCCGAATGTAATAAGATTAGGTTGCTTTATTGCAGCGTCTTGCCTTTTCGCCTTTTTGACCTGGGGGGAAATTCATCGTTCTTTCAGTATAGACAGGAATTATAGTGGCAAAGTAATCGTTCGGAGATAAATACATGACATTAATGTCATCCTGTGTTGATGATATACGAGAGGCAAATGATGCCTCTAATTTTCCGAGGATTTTTTTTTAACTTTTTTTTTTTTCAATATATCCGACACATATGGGTGCCAAAATGATGGGAACTGGATATGTACTTGTGGACGCACTTGGGTGCACGTGTGGGAGGAGGAGACAACAAGTGCAACAGTGAGTGTGAGGATAAGCGAGGAGGAGGTGTGTTGTGAGTGGATCAGGGCAACAGGCTGGGTCGCCCCCATACATACGCAATGAACTGCGAGGAATTGACCCTGTGTGTGATTATGAATACCTGATTACTTCATTAGCGGCTTCCCTGGAAATGGGATGGGAAGGGAGAAGAAAGATGGGGAAATAGAGGGAGACGAGAGGGGAAAAGGGCGAGAGAGGGAGCGGTGGAGCTGAAGGGAAGGGAGGGGGGGGGGGGGAATTTATTAAGGGGCGTTGGAGTAAAAACTCAGCAACTCATGGAAGACTTTGTAGCTGCTGGACGTTGGGTGAGTGGCGAGTGATGGAAGTTGTGTGAGGTGGCGGGTGACAGGCGAGTGATGGAGTGTGTGTGAGGTGGTGGGAGAGTGGCGAGTGATGGAGTGCGTGAGGAGGTGGGTAACAAGCGAGCGATGGAGGTTGTGTGAGGTGGTGGGAGAGTGAGCGGGCTTACTGGGAGAGCAGGAAGAGAGCAAAGATGAGGAGTGAGAGTTTTGTGTTTCGGTAACAGACTATAGCCCGTCGGCTCAGAGCCAGACCAGTCCTTTCTCTTCGGCTATAGAACTGGTCTGTAAATGGCTACTGTATCCCCTTATATTACACATGACAGCTAGAGACTGAGTGTGAACGAATGTGGCCTTTGTTGTCTTTTCCTAGTGCTGTCTCGCGCGCGTGCGGGGGGGAGGAGGGATTGTCGTTTCATGTGTGGCGGGGTGGCGACGTGAATGAATAAAGGCAGCAAGTATGAATTATGTACATGTGTATATATGTATATGTACGTGTGTGGACGTGTATATATATATATATATATATATATATATATATATATATATATATATATATATATATATATATATATATATATATATATATAAATATATATATATATATATATATATATATATATATATATATATATATATATATATATATATATATATATATATATATATATATATATGTATATATACACACATGTGTATGGGGGTGGGTTGGGCCATTCTTTCGTCTGTTTCCCTGCGCTACCTCGCTAACGCGGGAGACAGCGACAAAGTATAATAAATGAATGAATATATATATATATATATATATATATAAACAACTTTATCCTTCGTGAAGTCATTTTCGCCTCCCATGCCAGACCGCAACTCTTTGTTCATCACACAAAGTCATAGAAAGTAAAGCAAAAAGCAGCAGACCACTGGGTCATTTTGAGGCTGTTTGTGGTAACAGAAGAGACCAGAAACTCACAGATCAGTGTGGTAAGAGAGGAGGGAGCAAATCGTGCCAAGTGGCTCGAGATTTTTGAACTATGAAAGCACATCTTTTGTAAGCTAGATCTGTGTAAGTCGATCATCCTGCTCGCAAAAGGCTTTGCTTCACAGTTCCGGGCAGCATCCTCTTTGTTGTGTCTGCGTCTTATCGTATAAGTATGGTGACCTAAACTGAAGATAGTATTCAAAGTGAAAGCGCACCAGTGGATTATAAAGAGCGAAAGAGCTGACGATTTGAAACAAATCGTCAGTTCAAACGCTTCGTCTACGCAACATAGAAATCTGTTTACATGAGTATACATGGGAGAGACAGACAGGAGACCTGATTGGCCCACGACTCGGGTTGTTTGGTAAAAAGAAAAAAAGACGAACTTGACGAAGAAAATGTAATTTCGTTCAGCAGTATTTTAAGCTTCTACCCTTAGGCCATATGAAATGATGCCAATATGATCTCTTAGCAAATCTGCCACTTGTGACACAGCAGAATATATTGTGTAACTTGCCTTCACCTTTTGGCAAATGATGTGTAAACCAACAGTCAATTGATAACTTCTACATGTGTGTATCAGGTTGTGGCCGTAGATGTTCATTTGTTATTGTAACCTTTCAACCCCTTAGTTCAGTGTCGTCTGTAAATCTTGATAGCTCACACCTCGCCAGTGCCGCTGATATGAATGAGAAGGAGGACTGGAGCCATGTCTGATGGCTGTGGAAAGTCTGGTTGTTGTGGTAAGACTTAGTGTGAAGCATCTATGTTATGATAGTAGTCTCTTTTGGTATGGTGCCACTCACACGAGGAGACTGTCTTATGGAAAGTCTGGATGGTATGGTGACACTAATGATAGGCGGGTGTGTTATGATCGAAAGTCTGGCTGCTATGGTATCGCTAAGAAGAGGCAGCTGTGTTGTGACAAAAGATCTTGCTGCTATGATAACACTAATGCAAGGTGGTTGCTATGATAACACTAATACGAGGCGGCTGTGATATGATAGAAAGTCTGGCTGCTATATTGATCCTGATGCTATAACATTGTATTGATCCTAATGGTGTAACATAACAAAGTGACGGGGCAACCTTACGCCATGCTTTTCGACCCTTAATTAATCTCCCTCCATTTCACTATTGCTATTTCTATCCCAATACCTGAGCTTAGAGCTACATGGTGAATGTTATGGGGATATAGATGCTGTAGTTGGTTTTATTTGAGGTGTTAGAGAGATGAGATAAAGTCCAAAGGAGGAATGGTAGTTAGATTATAGCAAGGTTCTGTTATAAAAGTCTGGGTTAACTGGTCCTCGTGTAGTTACGTAGATCATTGTTGGGTACTAGGAAAAAATGTAGAAATAATGAGGAAGTGAGAGGAGTAGAGGCTGGTGTAGAAATAATGGGGAAGTGAGAGGAGTAGAGGCTGGTGTAGAAATAATGGGGAAGTGAGAGGAGTAGAGGCTGGTGTAGATATAATGGGGAAGTGAGAGGAGTAGAGGCTGGTGTAGATATAATGGGGAAGTGAGAGGAGTAGAGGCTGGTGTAGAAATAATGGGGAAGTGAGAGGAGTAGAGGCTGATGTAGAAATGATGGTGAAGTGAGAGGAGTAGAGGCTGATGTAGAAATAATGGGGAAGTGAGAGGAGTAGAGGCTGGTGTAGAAAAAATTGGGAAGTGAGAGGAGGTGAGGCTGGTTAGAAATAATGGTGAAGTGAGAGGAGTTGAGGCTGGTGTAGAAATAATGGGGAAGTGAGAGGAGTAGAGGCTGTGGCTGGTAAACCCCACGTGAGGAAGGAGATCCGTGTAATGCTGAAGGCGATAAACTATGTGGTATCATAGAGACGGACGTTTAGTGGGTTGTTTTCAGGCCATAAACCTGCTTTATTGCGGCAGAATGCCGATACTTACCCGGGCTTAATTCTATTAGCAGCCAGACTGAAATTCCCCCCAGGGCTCAATTTGCGTCGGGGGGAGGAAAAAGTCATCAAAACCCAGAGTGGAGGTTCGTGAGGTTGACTGGCTGTCCAGGATGGAGGTGGAGGAAGTTCATGAGGTTGTCTGGCTGTCCAGGATGGAGGTGGAGGAAGTTCATGAGGTTGTCTGGCTGTCCTGGATGGAGGTGGACAGTCTCGTGAGGTTGGCT
Organism: Panulirus ornatus; assembly: GCF_036320965.1. Lineage (NCBI taxonomy): Eukaryota > Metazoa > Arthropoda > Malacostraca > Decapoda > Palinuridae > Panulirus > Panulirus ornatus. Next base: position 7,803,615 of record NC_092249.1, read on the forward strand.
GGCTGTCCAGGATGGAGGTGTAGGTTGTCAGGTAGCGAGGTAAGGCTTGCTGTACAGACAGGAGGTGCTGGAGGCTGAGCAGGTGGTCGGAGATGGCAGGAGATGAGAGATGATTTACGTCTTTGGAAATTCAGACACTACAGGAAGTAGGTGTTACGTGTGCTGTCCATATATCTAACTGCGTAACCCAAGAATTGTGTTGATAACCATAAGAACATTTTCTTTTGCCTATTTTACGATCACTGGCTAGGTCCCATCGTGAGGTAAGGTTGAAATGTAACTTTAAGGTGAAGGTAAGGGAAGGAAACAGAGACCATTTTGAATTCAGCAATCTAAGTGATGTGGTTAGATACCTGACTCATCCCATCTATGTTCAGCAGACCCACATCATCCACTTAAGAAAAGAGTGGCAGCAATCATGACCATCAGTATGTTGTAGAGAAGGAGTGAGGTAGTAAAGGTCTCTGTAAAGTAATACGAGACATACGTTACGTCAATATGAATTTCCAGCTTTGAGGTCGATATGCAAATAAGCAGGCGTACGTGTCATACCAATACATCTGTTAAAAACCGTATGCCTCATTTGCATATCTCTCTTGCTTTAATCGAATTGCCACCTCTTTTTCCCAAAGTATTCCGCCGATCTGGCCTGACTCTAGACCTGTGCCTCCCCACGACTTCAATTTCCTCCTCTCGCTGGAACGTTTCCCATTGGAAGAAGGTGTTATGGCAGTGCCCCACACACGATCGGCCAAACATCCTCTGTCGAAGCCATCCCGCCCTTAGATGTTGTCCTGGGGTGATGCACTGAAAATGAGGGGGGGGGGGAGGGGGGATATCCCATGTCTATAATTTCCATTGACGTTACCCTCCCTCAGTTTCCCTGGCTGGGGACAGATGGCAACCGGACTCGGTCGAGTGCAGCAAAGTTTTGTGGTAAATTACTGACCCAAGTCGACTAAGTCGCGGTAAAAGTTTGTATCCTGTTTATTGCTTCTTCGAAATAATTTTACAAACACACACACACACACACACACACACACACACACACACACACACACACACACACACACACACACACACACACTAGTCTCCATGCCCCACGTTAGCGAGGTAGCGCCAGGAACGATCGATCACATGACCTTATTTGCTCACATCCGCTCCACAGATCCACAGATCACTTTCCTCTCTTCCTACTCGTACACATGCCGTACAGTCTCGATAAAAACTTTTCACTGCTTCTAGCAAATTGCCCCCACACCATATACTCTTAATACCTTCCACAAAGCATCTCTGTCAACTCTGTCATATGCCTTCTCCAGATCCATAAATGCTTCATACAAATCCATTTGTTTTTCTAAGTATTTCTCACAATTATTCTTCTAAGGAAACACTAGATCCACACATCCTCTACCACTTCTGAAACTTCACTGTTCTTCCTCAGTCTAATGCTCTGGTCATGCCTTCACCCTCTCTCTCTCTCTCTCTCTCTCTCTCTCTCTCTCTCTCTCTCTCTATATATATATATATATATATATATATATATATATATATATAAACCCTCTCTATAAACCCTCTCTATATATAAACCCTCTCTCCCGTTCTATATATATATATATATATATATATATATATATATATATATATATATATATATATATATATATATATATATAGATGATGAAGAATATGCAAAACACATCACAACACTTCTGGGGCAGGATGACATTTCCCTCGCACATTCATCATGGAGATGAAACACTGCAATTCAGAAGTTTTCGTGTCCTCGTTCTCTTTCTCATTCCAGACATAAGGGAAATTTACGCGAGCTTGATGATGGAGTATAATGTCAAGAATGTATTGTGTACTGGGATGTGTATTCTAGACGATTCTCTTCTTCCTTTTGAAGTTTATGCAGATGTGTTTTGCTTATCATATAAATGCAACGTGCTTTGAGGCTATAACTCTCTCTTGGTCTGTCGGAATAATACATTGTCGACCGCTGAAGGCCGTGTTCCATCGTTCTGTTCGTATACCTGTCCAAACACACACACACACACACACACACACACACACAAAGTGTGTGTGTGTAGATGTGTGTGTGTGTGTATGTGTATATGTTTTTTTTTTTTTTTTTTTTTTTATACTTTGTCGCTGTCTCCCGCGTTTGCGAGGTAGCGCAAGGAAACAGACGAAAGAAATGGCCCAACCCCCCCCATACACATGTACATACACACGTCCACACACGCAAATATACATACCTACACAGCTTTCCATGGTTTACCCCAGACGCTTCACATGCCTTGATTCAATCCACTGACAGCACGTCAACCCCTGTATACCACATCGCTCCAATTCACTCTATTCCTTGCCCTCCTTTCACCCTCCTGCATGTTCAGGCCCCGATCACACAAAATCCTTTTCACTCCATCTTTCCACCTCCAATTTGGTCTCCCTCTTCTCCTCGTTCCCTCCACCTCCGACACATATATCCTCTTGGTCAATCTTTCCTCACTCATTCTCTCCATGTGCCCAAACCATTTCAAAACACCCTCTTCTGCTCTCTCAACCACGCTCTTTTTATTTCCACACATCTCTCTTACCCTTACGTTACTTACTCGATCAAACCACCTCACACCACACATTGTCCTCAAACATCTCATTTCCAGCACATCCATCCTCCTGCGCACAACTCTATCCACAGCCCACGCCTCGCAACCATACAACATTGTTGGAACTACTATTCCTTCAAACATACCCATTTTTGCTTTCCGGGATAATGTTCTCGACTTCCACACATTTTTCAAGGCTCCCAAAATTTTCGCCCCCTCCCCCACCCTATGATCCACTTCCGCTTCCATGGTTCCATCCGCTGACAGATCCACTCCCAGATATCTAAAACACTTCACTTCCTCCAGCCTCTCACCATTCAAACTCACCTCCCAATTGACTTGACCCTCAACCCTACTGTACCTAATAACCTTGCTCTTATTGACATTTACTCTTAACTTTCTTCTTCCACACACTTTACCAAACTCCGTCACCAGCTTCTGCAGTTTCTCACATGAATCCGCCACCAGCGCTGTATCATCAGCGAACAACAACTGACTCACTTCCCAAGCTCTCTCATCCCCAACAGACTTCATACTTGCCCCTCTTTCCAAAACTCTTGCATTTACCTCCCTAACAACCCCATCCATAAACAAATTAAACAACCATGTGTATATCATGTGTCATGTGTATATGTGTGTATGTGTATTTGTTTGAGCCAGGTACCCGTCTATCGACCAACTCCCGAGCATTGGACCGATTGTCTTAACCAGAATTCGAACCTACGTGGGCTCAGCCCCGCACGGCCCATGTACACAACATGATCTGCATAGTTGATCACCAGAGCAGTGAGGTACATATAATCATACAAACATGTCTTTTACTTTCATGCATCTTCGCTATGTCCCCCATGAGCGAGGTAGCGTCCAAAACACATGACTAGTCAAACAGAGGATGAACTCCTCCATTGGCTCCTGCGTCTATTACTTCTTTTGGAAAGTGATACGGTTGCTTCTGGCAAGTTGAAGAGATGGCAGAGGGCGTCTTGAAAGTGGACGTCACCAGGTCCGTTTTCTTTCCTTTCGTCATTCTCCCTATATGTTATCCAGATATTCCTGGGTCCCAGTATAGCTTACAGGTGTGTCAGACCGAGGCTCTCGGCAAAAGCACTGAATGGAAGGGGAAAGTCTGGACCTGAAGCTTATCTTGAACGGGAAAATTGAATGAAAATATCGACGAACGGACGGATGAGCTTCCCTGATGGCGAAGCTGAGGTAATTCCAACAACCAGCTTCGCCAGAGAGTCTTGTTTATACAGACTTACACCTCGCCATTCGTCCTCCAAAGACTGGTACCTGCTTCGGAGCCTCATGGAAAGCTATAGACAAGTTGTGACACCTCTCCATTCGTCCTCCAAAGACTGGTACCTGGTTCGAAGCCTCATGGGAAGCTATAGACAAGTTGTGACACCTCTCCATTCGTCCTCCAAAGACTGGTACCTGCTTCGAAGCCTCATGGAAAGCTATAAACAAGCTGTGTCAGCCTCGGCGAGGCAGAAGCTTGCAGAGTACGGCGAGTAAGACGAGTCAGTCTGAGCAGCCTTTGTTAGAGGTAAGGAGGTCTTTCGCTGGCACCAGTATCCGTCACTGTGGGGAGGAAAGAAGCAAAATAAAAAGAGAGTGTCGGCAGTGTGGCGGACGTTGGTGATGCAAAGTCCTGATCATTGCTTGTGAGAAATATAGAAAATCTTGGTTTTGGGCCTTTCTCTTTGACATATCTGTAGGCCTTCCTACCTTCAACACACTAATCTGTGAGTGCCTGACTTATTCCATTGTTGTCATTAAGGCTTGAAAGGACCCATTGTTCCGTCGCCGTTTAAATGCCTTTGTATGCCTGATGAGTAATTTCGGCGGAAGTTCCTTTTAGAGTAATATTTTATCCTTAAGGTTATGTCACAGGAAGCGTACTTGCCTAGTCTCTCAGGGAGATTTATGTTGGTATATACAATGATCGACGCGTCTGGTTGAGGTTTAGGATAGAGGGGCCAGTACAGACATCGAGAAGAACCGAAAAGGGCCACCAACTGCCGAAAAAGATTACGGGAAAGAAACGTCTATTTACCGAAACGACCGAAAAGAAGCGTATATGATTACGGAAAAGAAGCCTTCAAATACGGAAAGGACTGAAAAGAAGCCGTTAATCATCGAGAAGCCTCCGCTTACTGTGAAATGACCATAAGAAGCCTTTGATTACGGAAGTGAAGCCTTCAATGACCGAAGAAGACTTAATAAGCTTGATGAAGCAAGTCCCGTAGCGGTAGTTCCCTACCTAACTTCACCTTTGTCCACTTTATTTCTGCCAAACGTACAAGAAATCAAAAGCTCTTCTTTCCTGTCCTTTTCGGTAATGTTTTCTCGACACTTTTTGGCATTTCCACTTCCCGGTACAGACTAACCCATTAAATGTATAAATGACTTATTGATTGAGACCCACAACATGCACAAATCAAAACAAATATGACATGTAGAGATGATTTGTGTTCTTCCTCAATATCCATCTCGTTTTATCTGTTGAAGATTATATCCTCCATTGTATATATTCATTCCTAGATTTCTTGGTTATGTAGGTTAGGTTTGTGGTTCAAAAGGTCTAGAATATATTCCTGCCTTTACATATATAAAGGTTAACAAAAGATACATGCCAGGTATATCACTGAGCGATGGTGGGGTGTCAGTATTTTCCATTCATTTGTCTCGATCTTAACATTTTACATAGATTAACCGAAGGAATAATGCTTTTCTGGCATTCAGTTCGACCTCACTGGTTCAGGACTGCTTAAAGTGAACCCTCAGTGTTTCATGGAACCCTCCAGATTCTGGGCGACGTTGCGTGGGATCCCCAGTGTTCTGGGTCCTTTTCACAGAGTTAAAGTATATCGGAATCTTTTGACAGGTCCCGAGTTTTGGAACTGTTTCACGAAACTCCAGTGTTTCGGGATCTTTGCACAGAGTTTCCAGTGTTTCTGAGCCGCTTCACAGAACTCCAGTGTTTCGGAATCTTTCCACAGGACCACAGTGATTCGGACCTGTTTTGTTGGACCTTCGTTTTTCAGAGATCTTTCGTGGGACCTCAGTTGTTTCTGACCCGTGCAATAAACAGCCAATGTTTTAAAGATGTTTCGTGGGACCTCAGCCTCTTGAAAGCGTTTTGTGGGAACCTTGTTTCACAGTTCCACTTCGTAGAACCCCATATGTTTCAGAGCTGTTCCGTAAGACCCTAGCCTCTTGCATCCATATCTTGGGAAGTCCAGTGTATTTGAACTGTGTTGTAGGACTATTAGTGTTTCGGAACCGTTTCATGGAAACTTATCGTGTTGAAGCCGCTTACTGGGTCCCCATTTTCTAAGTGTTCCGGATACATTTAAGAGAATTATAAGTTCATGAAGCTGTTCAATTGGGTTCCAGTATTCAGAGACGCACACTGGAAACGTGGTGTTTTCGAGCAGTTTATCGGGCCCAGTATTTTTGATCCGAGACATTTTGGAGCCATTTCTCGGAGCAACAGTCTGTAATAAATGATTCGAAAAGACAATGATACTTAGAGACCATTTACTGGAACTGGAATATTCAGGGAATCCTAGCATTTCAGAGCTCTTTCTCGAAGCTCCATTATTTTGGAACTCTTTACCGAATGGATCTGTTTAACAACTCCCTGGAATTCTGAAGCTATTTATCGAGGCCTTTAGAGTTCCGGAGGTATTTACGTAAGCCTCGGTCCTACAAAATTGTGAAGGGACTTTTCTTCAAAGAAGCAGTATTATGGAGCTGCTTGTTGGTGCTCGAGTATCTTTGAACTGATTGTCGAGGTCCCAGTATCCTGAGCCATTTATTGTAGTTGGGGCAATACTGGGGATAGAAAGTCACTGTTGAAGCACTTGTCGCTGAAATGTAACCCGGAAGCGCACGATACGAGAGACCCTCCCGCTACACAAGCTTATTTACGTTTGCATCTATAAGACTCAAAGCATCTCATTAGACTTTTCGACCAAAAGAATGAGTTATGATTTCGATAATCCACCAGAAATTGTAAGATCTTAACATTATGTTCCGTAAACGTATTCACAGGGTCTCTTCAGAAGGCCTTAATACAAATGGTTATGGCAAAAGATAAAAAAAAAAGCGGACTTGGGTCCTAGAGAAGTTGGACAAAAAAAACTACTATTAATGCAAACGCTTACAAGTTTTTGAATATTTTTCGCTGTTGGAGGCAAGATTCATATTCATTGTCTGCTCAACTTTTCATGGACAAAAATCGTCATCTTTTGGGGGTATTAGCATTTATATGACTTTCCCTCTAGTCCTCTCTTCTTTTTTCTTCGCATTTGCATTAGTTTGATAATCAATTCTAGACATCCCTAAAGACAAGGGAAACAAGATGCCATCTACTTGTGACCTACATAGACAGGAAGAAATTCTCCCTTTCCTGTGAGAGAGGAAAAGGAACAAAATGGAACAAAAGGAGCCAAGGGAGGATTTATCATCGAAGACCCAGTCATGCGTTTCTGATTCTATTTGGCGTATTAAGAAATGAGAATTTCGGTATACCATTGTAGCCTTTGTTATGATCATTGCGTATACTCCTACCATATACTTTGATGAGGATATTATGACTTTATCGACTCACACAACTCATATTGTCTTGTCAGACTTTGTGGGTTGTAAAACGCTGAATTTCTTCCTCAATTTTGAGTGCAAAGTTTAAACTCGTAATTTCTGCCATAAGTTCTTTAAGAGTTTAAGATTAAAATGTAATATTGTAAGTTTTAGGTGGAGTATGGGGGTTTGTATTTAAATTCCAGTTTTTAGATATAATTTTTCTCTTGTTACCCGAAAACGACTCAAGCAAGCGAATGTCCTAATCAAGGCCATCTCATGAAAGCTGTTGATATATATATATATATATATATATATATATATATATATATATATATATATATATATATATATATATATATATAAATTTTACAAAAGAAGGAACAGAGAAGGGGGCCAGGTGCTTAAGGATCATACTAGGATCATACCAACGTATTTAAGGGTCGTACCAAGGTTCTTAAGGGTCATACCAACGTATCTAAGGGTCGTACCACGGTGCTTAAGGATCATACCAACGTATTTAAGGGTCGTACCAAGGTTCTTAAGGGTCATACCAACGTATTTAAGGGTCGTACCACGGTGCTTAAGGATCATACCAACGTATTTAAGGGTCGTACCAAGGTTCTTAAGGGTCATACCAACGTATCTAAGGGTCGTACCACGGTGCTTAAGGATCATACCAACGTATTTAAGGGTCGTACCAAGGTTCTTAAGGGTCATACCAACGTATTTAAGGGTCGTACCACGGTGCTTAAGGATCATACTAACGTATTTAAGGGTCGTACCAAGGTTCTTAAGGGTCATACCAACGTATTTAAGGGTCGCACCATCATACTGAAAACAGTTGAACATGTTATATAAGAATTATGTAAATATTGTCTAGAATGCGTCCATCTGCTGTTTATGTAAACAAGTCTGAAATGCTTCCATTTTCTGTTCTGTGTGTAGCGATGTTGACCTTTTCCTCTGAACCTGCAAGATTCATCATTGCTGCCTTGTGTTTCTAATATTATATTTGCCAACTTGAAAAAATAAATGAGGCAACAAGAGAGGAAGAAATACAATGTCTTTGTTCTGGTATTCATATCGTTAACATTTTTATATAAAGCAAAAAATGTATCTTTCTTTACATTTTGTTTCCTGTTATGATTCTTATTATGTTTTTACCCCTGACACTGAAATAGTGTTATCAACGACACTCTGCTAATTAGATCTCAGAGACAAACTGTGCTAATAATTATCAGTTACGTGCTATTGTGATTATCATATAACCATCTAGCTATATCATATATGATTATGGTATTTGTGTATGTATTGTCTGTCTGTCTGTGGAAAAAAAAGGGGTCACATTGCCAGAAAAATGTCGTAAACCTTAGGCTTGGCCTTGGGAGTGTAGTGATGATAACCTTAGTAGTGAAGATGAAGGTGTAGGGAAGACGGACAAGGACCTGGTCCAGCAGGCGAGTAAATGATGAAAATAAGCATTTCCAGAGAGGGAGAGAAAGTCCCTTATTATGAGTAGCCTAACCGAGATTTTGCCGACGCGTAGTGCTCATCGCAAGAAAAGCTGGAGTTATGAAGAACAAATTGCGCGACTTGGGTGCGGTCAAATGTATGAGAGATTGTGTGTTTGTGAATTGAAAGCTAGCGTAGCCCACGTGTAGCTTGAGGCAGGAAGAAGAAAGAAAAAGAAAAGTCACCTTGACCCAAGGAGTGAAACCTGACAGCCACATGCTCACTGCGTAGCCGTCATCTATCCTCCCTTCACCCAAGTGGGGATAGGATCAGCAATTTCCTCTCTGGTCGGCGGCTGCCTACCACCTACTACTACCAGGAGGAGGGAGGCGGTGGGTAGATAGATAGATAGATAGATAGATAGATAGATAGATAGAGACAGAATGAGAGAGAGAGAGAGAGAGAGAGAGAGAGAGAGAGAGAGAGAGAGAGAGAGAGAGAGAGAGAGAGAGAGAGTATGAATGCAGATTCAGTGTGTCTCCCTAAATCACCTAATCGATATGTAAGCTGATTATTGATCTCCAGGCCTAAGCCTCTGATACCCGGCAGATCACAACCGTGGCGCGTCTCTCCCCAGTAATTATGCATAGGGTCCACCACCCATTCGACGCATATTCCCCTTACATCATTCATCCATTTCTGAATAGAAATACCACATAGATACTCTTAAATATTTATACCAAATAGATACTCTGCTAAATATCTTTATAAATACTCTTCAATATATCTATACCAAATAGATACTCTGCAAAATATCTGTATAAATACTCTTCAGTATATCTATACCAAGTAGATACTCTGCAATATATCTGTATACTTTTCAATATATCTATACCAAATAGATACATTTTGGCTCGTCCGTCCCATTTTTTTTAATGTATATATGATCCTGAATGTGATAGAGGAATTCGAGTGATAGTTACCGTAGTATCTGTCATATAGTTAGTAATATGGTCTTGAGTAAGATCTCTGTCACGTAAATGTTTCAATAATTCTTTCATATCATTACGTACAATCTTCATCTGTCTTTGGGACAGACTTTGGTATATAAGTAAACGAGGCAGATGCTTTTTTGTTAAAACTTACTTTATGAGAACCAAAGTACATTGCAGATGTTGAAATCTAGCTGGGTTATTGGATATCTATAAATTATGAGCTGATAATTGATCATCTGAAAGATATAAATTACTTTAAAAGTCTATGATTATAGAGGCTATTCCTAAATAATCATGAGGTGGATTAGGTACACGCGGTAAAAAAAGTATCTTACCACTTTTTGTGTGAAACGCTCTGATACAGCAGACGAGGAATTTTGAGAAATGTTTATTGGTCTGGCCTCATATTAGGTAGTCCTGCTTCCAGGATATTGTAATATATTGATTGATAGCGACATTTCCTATTATTTGTCTTAAGTATGTTATATTGATTTCATACTTTGAGGGAGATAACTATAAGGTGGGGTTGCCGTAGTCATTAGGAAGTTTGTCTTGCATTCACGCTTACCAACCCTATCGAAGCAACACGAATCGTATTCATCATCTCGAAATTCATCGGACCCATCCAGGTAGCTACTGTTTCTATCGTGTGTACATACAACTTCTGAGGTCATTTGCAGATGCCTTCAATCCATGTCCAGTGATGGAGAGAAATATGTTTCTCTAACATGTCTTTAGATGAAATATGATCTTAAAATCTCACACTCTTACAGATAAGTCGATGTTTAGATTAGATTCCAGTCCTTGATGATTTAGTGGACAGGAGACTCCTCGAGAGATCTCGTCATATATTGATCCTTGATTAGTGATTCTGAGAAGGGATTTGACGTTAAAGGTAAATGCGACAGAAAACGGTTATTTCCCAGACCAAAACAATGGAGTTACCAGACTCTGCCCTCTGCCCGCATAGGGCTACAAAATAAGCGGACATCACCTTCCTGTGACTTTCTATCGTCACCAGTGGACGAAGAGGAGTCGAGTTCTGTCGATAGCCTTCTCATTATAAAAGTTCATCACTCCCCTGCACCTGCGTGTGATGCACTCTCGAGGCGCGTGTGTGTCTTTCAGATAGCCTAGGCTTGTCAGGGGCCCTTGCCAGCGAGAGTACTTTCTCGGGTTGCCATTAACCAGCTCGGGCGCGCCAGTAAACACGATGGCTCTAGTTTATTCGGCTCTTAGGTGGATGTATGCGTTGTGTAAACTGCCCCATGAAAGGAGCTCCTGGATAGTATGATGATAAGAAATGGAGCAATTATACATGCTCAAGATGGTTATCCAATAATTGGCTCTTTGAGAAAGTATCATTTTCTGAATAAGCAAGCACCGTAATCAAGAGTGTGATCAAAATTATAGTCTTACACTATCAAGCTCATCATAGAGGAGTCAGAAATACGGAATCGTCGTATTTTGATGACTGCAATGTTACTTAGTCTTAGCTCATTAGCTAAAAATGCTATGATATGGATCACTTCTGATATACAACAGAGAACATAGTAAGAGTTCTCCTTTGTTAACATAGTTTATTATTAACGTAACTTACGAAGTACTTTGTGATCGTAGTTATCATTCTTAATTAGTCTTCAACGGTCCAGCATTACAATGTGGCTTCCTGATAACGTGTCTGGACCAAGCGAAAGCTGGTTAGAAAATTGGGTGTGACAGTCTGGTATGACAGTCTCACATGTGACAGTCACTCTTACACGCTTGTTGTAGTCTGCCCCTTTGTAACTTACACTCTCGCATTCATCACAGGATACACTGACAGCCACTCTCACACACTCAAAAGTTTATCGTTAGATGCACACACACACACACACACACACACACACACACACACACACACACACACACACACACACACACACACACACACACACACACATATTCATAACTTTCTGTCATGTGACACTCACTCGTACATACTCAGTATTGCGACTGATACACTCATAATAGTGTCTGTTCTGATGCTCACCCTCATGCACTCATAAAAGTCTACTCTGTGGCACTCATTCTCACACACTACTACTAATATACTTTCTCATAATCATGAACTCATAACAGTCTATTCTAACACGATCACACACTCACTCATAAAAGTCTGTCCTGTGACATTCACTCTCTTACGCTCATGATCGTTTGGTTGGTAGACCTGGGAGATGAATCAGTTGATGTTTGCAGATGACACAGCTTTGGTGACAAACTGAAAATGGGAAACTCCGGAAGCTGGTGTGTGAGTTTAGGAGCCTATGTGACAGAGAAACATGTGAGTTGATGAGGCTGTGAGGTTTAGTAGGATTGGAAGACACGTTGCCACACGTGTCAGTTTGAGTGAAGAGAATCTGGAGCAAGTGGAGTGTTTTGATTACCTGAGTGTGAACTTGAAAGCAGATGTAACTATGGAAGTTGAAGGGAGTTACTTGGTGGGTGAAGTGACAAAGATGCATTGAAAAGTGTGTGCAAGCAGGGGTCAGTGTATGTGTTGGCAAAGCTAATTTTGTTTGATGGGTAATCACTCCGAACGGTGCTATGTGGATACGAGGCGTGGGCTATAAATTCAAAAGAACGGGAGATGATTCTTGCGTTGGAAACGAAGTGCTTGAGGAGAAGATGCGGTGTGAAGAGAGTTGATAGCGTATGGAATGATAGCTATAGTAAGATGTCTCTGATATTAAGATGTATGTGCTGCAATGGTTTTTACATATGGAGAGGATGAGTGAAGAGGGGCTGATGCAGATGATAAGTGTCAGAAGTGGAAGGAACATGGGAAGGGGGTTGGGGGGAGACTGAGAAGGAAATGGAAAGATGGAGTGAAAGAGGCTTTTAGTTACCAGGACCCAAACATGCAGGAAGGTGAGAGACGTGCACAGGATAGAGTAAATGGGAACAATGTGGTTTACAGGGGGCGATGTACTGTCAATAAACTGAACCAGGGCATATGAATTGGTCAAGGGAGACCACGGAAAGGTCTCTGGAGCCTCCTTGTAGATAGGGAACTGTGTTTCTATGTATAATATATGACAACTAGAGAGTGAATTGGAACGAATGAAGCCATTGCTTTCGTGTGTTTTGTGCTTTTGTTTTCTTTTTTTTTTTCCTGGCGCTTTTAAAGTATTTTTGAAACTTGAGTTGAAGGAATTCACAGTGGAGGCGAAAAAAAAAAGAAAAAGGGGGAGCGGACCTCTGGCCTCATCTTGTCTGGTTGGGGACGCTAATTGACGCAACAGCAACAGCCTGGCAAGCTGTCTGGTGCAGGGCGAGGCTTGGGGGACTGGATTGATAATTACGTGGACTGGCAGCTCACAACAATGGGATGCGTTGAGGAGAGGCGAGAAGGTAACTCGAGTGTAGGAGGGAATCAATAAGGTGGCTGTGAATGACTCGCTAGGAAGTTGTATTGTCCTACCTTCTTCGTAATGATAGCAGAACCAGTGATGTTCATAAATATGATTAAGAACGTATATATATATATATATATATATATGTATATATATATATATATATATATATATATATATATATATATATATATATATATATATATATATATATTATATATATCCAGATAGTCACTAAGACCCAGTGAAAACATCACTCTCTGTGAGCTTTATGATTGGCTACAGTATTCGCCCAGTTTGTGATTTGGTCAGAATTTCAAGCTGTTATTGCTGTACACACAGCACAGAAACTATCTTCACACTTTCAAAGTGACGTGGTATGATATAAGGACAATAACTCGTGAGAGCATATGAACCTCTTAAAGTTAACAGGTGATTATTCTGAGACCTGTCGTTCACTGATTGAAAGATTGTTTTTTTTTGTGCTGTGTGCAATTTTCCTATTCAAGTTTTATGAAGAAATTCAATTGTTCATTGCCTCTTCCAGTTCGTAAGATGGTGCAACTTCGTCCCCTAACTCCCGTTAGAATGCTTCCACGATCAAACATCTCTTCTACTGTAAGTATGGAATGTGTGTAGTTGTATGTTTCATATTTCACTTTAGATATATATTTCATATTCAAGTGTAGTTGCATATTTCATATTCTATTAAGTTGTATCGTTCTTCAAAACCTATTGCACTTTAAGGTATCTCATTTGTTCATCGCCATTCGAAGTAGAAATTATTGTATTGCCTATTTTTAATATGGGAACTATATGTTTGATCATAGTATATTCCAGTATATTAACTAATTTAATTGTTCAATAGCTAATTCTCGCCTTTGATGTGGGACATTTTCGCCATTTCCCGCATCAGCGAGGTAACGTTAAAAACAAAGGACTGAGCCTTAGAGGGAATATCTTCCTTTAGTCCCCTTCTCAGTTCTTCCTTTTGGAAAATTAAAGATGGGTGGGGAGGATTTCCAGCCCCCCACTCCCATTTCTGTTGCTTCAATATATATATATATATATATATATATATATATATATATATATATATATATATATATATATATATATATATCCGATAGCGTGATACCTGATATCGCCCGAAAGAAACAGAAAACACCCTCTCTTCACCACCTCTCCATCAACTATTATCTGGTCATGTATCCATCTACGGCCTCCCAGTCTACCGTCATCGCCCAACCCATGGTCGTGGGTCTGTTGTGTACACCCTGTGAACTTACTTATGCATATATCGTACGCCAAAGGACGTTGCTATGAGAGATGAACCTCCACACTTATAAAAGTGCATCTTACTCTTACACTTTACATACGACGTTTAATCATCACGCGAGACCGATTGTAACTTATGCAAAAATTCACATCCCGTTTGGGATGTCGAATTAGTCTTAGCGTTCAGTAATTACTTTTCATCATTATCAAACGTAACTCAAGACAGTTACACCCATGACATTAATACCCTCCGTAGTTAATGACATGCGTTGCTAAATTACGTAATCATGTTATGTAATAAACATGATTAATCGTTTGAAATAAGAGACCGTTCATCTCTTGCCCTTATTTGCTGTCATGTTTTTTAAAGAGACATACTAGCATTCTTGTTTATCACAGGTGCATGTTTGTCACACTTGCTGACGCCAAGTGCCAAGCCAGGTACCAGTGTGTCATACTTGTCTGATCAGATACGAGAGTGTGCTGTTCTTGCCGACCCTAAGTGCCAGGCCAGATACCCTTGTGTCATACTCGTCAACCCTCTCCTGTCAGGACAGATTTCAGTGTGTCATCTGGCAGGCTGAATGGGTGTGTGTGTGGCATACTTGCCACCTCATTCCTGGCAGGCTAGATTCCACTGTGTCATACTTCTCACCTTTCTTTTGTCGGGTCAAATGTCAGTGTGTCACACTTGCTAACCCTCATCTGCCAGATGTTACTATGTCACACTTGCTGACCTTCTTCTGCTGGGTAAGATGTATGTGTGTCACACTTGCGAACCCCCCAGTGACTGGCCAGATGCTAGTGTGTCATACTTGCCAGCCCCAGTGATAAGCCAGATGTTATAATGTCATACTTGAGAGCAGACCAGATGCTAGTGTGTCATACTAGCCATCGCTTTACAACCACGCCAGGTGCCAGTGTGCCATACTTGCTGACCGTCTCCAGCCAGGCCAGATGCCTGTGTTTCATACTTACCAACCCTCTATACCAAACACTATACAAGTGTGTCATACTTGTCAACCCATTCCCGGCAGACTAGGTACCAGTATGTCATACTTGCCAACCCTGTGCATCTCCCTGGTCATACTAACGTCTTCCCGCCCTCAACCACCTGGTTGCCAATCTAGAAATCCCTCACATATAACCCTTTACTCTCTCTCTCTTGCTTCGCTCCATCGCCCGTAAAGATACATACTCATATCTATCTTGCCCTCATCTTATTCCATGTTCTTCCTCACGCAACACATGAGGCCACATCTCTTCTCCTCGCCTCATTCCATGGGATGTGGTCGTGCTTCACCTTGCTCTTATCCTCCGTTCCATATACCTATAATGGAAATCCTTCGTGCCTGTAAAACGTGTTGGGTATCGCTCCACAGCAGTAGAACATCAGGATCGTTTTGATATCAGTTTGATATTTACCAGATAGAATATAAATGTTCTTTTTTATATCCGTGTTAGCTTGAGAGGGCACGGCGTACCTACACGCCCTGATCAAGCCCGTGTTGTTTTGTTTACGTGCATATGCCATAGCCTGAGTCAGGTACTCGAGCTGTCGACCAGCCCCTGAGAAAGGATGAACAGATGGGTTAACTCCGGACAGACTACCGCACCTATGACTCGAACCTGTGCGGGATCGAACCCTGACGGCCCGTGAATCCATCACGTGTGTCCTATTCTCATATGAGCAAAAGTTTTATGTCTGGAATGATCTTACATTTGCGGGATATTGGCTGTTCGGGTCCGTAGGGGTTATTTGCTGCGGTGGTTGTACGTATATTAGGCTTTTTTTTACCTGGTGATTAACGAGTTAACATACTGTGCGTGGGCGTTTTATACCTGATGATTAACGAGTTAACGTACTGTACGTGGGTTTTATACCAGATTAACGAGTTAACGTACTGTACGTGGGCGTTTTATATCTGATGATAAACGAGTTAACGTACTGTACGTGGGCGTTTTATATCTGATGATTAACGAGTTAACGTACTGTACGTGGGCGTTTTATATCTGATGATTAACGAGTTAACGTACTGTACGTGGGCGTTTTATATCTGATGATTAACGAGTTAACGTACTGTACGTGGGCGTTTTATACTTGATGATTAACCCAGTTAACGTACTGTACGTGAGTATTTTATACCTGATGATTAACGAGTTAACATACTGTACGTGGGCGTTTTATACCTGATGATTAACGAGTTAGCATAATGTACGTTTCATTAATGGTAGCTCAGATGCTACGGACAGCTTTGGCCCTAATCAAGACCATCATGTTAACGCCAGGTACTCATTTTATCGACCAACCCCGAGTCGTGGATGAAAAGCAGGGTTGACTGTGGACCGACTGCCGTAACCAGGAGTCGAACCTATGCGCTCGACCCTGGGCGGCCGGTGAACGCGTCACGGTCAGGAACGCTAACCACTACACCACGGGAGTCCATAACATAGGGGGTGCTACACTAAGTAATTAACAGGTGATTATCACATATCATGATGTTTGGTGCTTGGGATTGATCGTCAAGTGTTCGTTGTTATTGGTGGTCAACACACCTTGTTGGGTGATTCACGGTAGTTAAGTCCCGTTGTTCGTCATGGCTAGACAATGTCTCAGAGAACGATCATTCAAAATTGTTCGCGGGTTGTTTCCTCTGTCCTACCACTAGTCTTACACTTGCTCTGACAGTGGGTCTCCCTCTCCAAGTCGTTCATAAGTGTCTCGCCACCGCCACTGACATCAACACTGGCCCTTTAGTCTCCCTTTATGACCCTTGATGTTTGATGACATTAGTATGATGACGTATTCCATGTGTGTGTGTGTGTGTGTGTGTGTGTGTGTGTGTGTGTGTGTGTGTGTGTGTGTGTGTACGCATCATTGACGGTATTCATTTGGACATTTTTTTTTGGTTCATTTTCTTTATAAGTTGAATAAGATGTTAGTTGACGGGTATCGTCTTCCGCATGCGCGTCTTCTGTTCGAAGCCCCGAACTCATGGGGAAGGGGTGTACAGAGCTAGGGCCACTGGGCGAGACGTATTGATGACATAGAACTGCCATAGCAGGCACGGTTTCCCACACGAAGGCACGGATAACATAAAGGATTGTGGCAGCGTGTGTACCCTCATACAGGGAACGTGTGAAGCCAGAAGAAACCGTATTTCAAGAAGGTGAATAACAACAATAAAGCTTGAGAGGTTTCGTATTAAAGGAGATTTTGGGAAGGATCGACTGAAAATTGTGAGCATCTGCACCAGTGATGTATAGATAGATCCTCCTGCAGTATGATTAAATACGAGTAAATACATAACTTATCATGTGAATAGGATTGATTAGAATATTACGTTTCATTACTGACATTATTAGCGATGATCGCTGGCCATGTTAATCGTTGGGAAGGAGATGGAGTTTGTGCCACACAAATATATCACTCGTTGAGGATGAGACGTCAACCCTGGGTCAGACATGCTGACCAGACCCAAACATACACTTGCAGTGGGTCATGTTGCCGAACCTCTGCACACCTGAAGATGTTTTAACCCGAATCTCTCTCTCTCTCTCTCTCTCTCTTTCTCTTTCTCTCTCTCTCTCTCTCTCTCTCTCTCTCTCTCTCTCTCTCTCTCTCTCTCTCTCTCTCTCTCTCTCTCTCTCTCTCTCTCTCCTGAACCTCACTCCTCTGACCTTATACCTCACTCCTCTGACCTTGTACCTCACTTTTCCGCCTCACAATCCACCCTCACCTACAGCTTACGTTCACAGTAGTCAAGGATACAGACAGATGATTACAGGGGGACAGAAATTTCATGCTGGTGTGCTAGAAGGTTTTAGTTTAGCTATGGATATTGTTAGTGATGACTAGAGACATAGAGAGTTATAGAGACAGACAGAAACAGCTAGAGATATACAGACAGACAGAGAAACAGATAGAGAGGTATACAGACAGACAGAGAAATAAGAGATATGCAGACAGACAAAGAAACAGATAGAGATATACAGACAGACAGAGAAACAGAGAGATATACAGACAGAGAAACAGATAGAGAGATATACAGACAGACAGAGAAGCAGAGAGATACACAGACAGACCGAGTAACATATGTACATTCAGAGAGACAGAGAAAGGATCGCATATACATATTTGACGAAGGTAAATGATGGTGGAAAAAATAAGAACATGATAATTTGAGCAATGCAAACATGATACTTAAACACGAGTCTCAAAAGAAAACAGACGAGGAATGAACACAAGGAAAATGAAAAGAAACTTGGCTACCCAGAGAGTTGAACTTAATTACAGCAGACGTGAGAGAGGGAAAGGAGAGTAAATGAGATGATTAAGTGGAGAAAGGTGGAGAAGAGAGGACCAGTCGAAGAAATTAAAGCATTTCTCCTAACTGTGTCAACAAGAATAGTGGTGTCGACTCTGCTCCATTTTGAAGAAAAAGATTCATTGCTGTAAGAAGATAGTGAGTGGATGAACGGGTAGACCAGAGGTAGACGAGAGGAGGAAGATGTAATACTCGAGGGGAATATTCAAAGATAAATATGGTGGTGGTAAGTAGAGGAGTGTTTCGTGGAGCTGTTGTGTTGTTTACCGAGCAGCATAGTTTCTGGGTGTATCACAGAACATCTGTGTCTCCTGCAGTGCAGCATAGTATTTGGTGTTCCTTGGAACCTCTGTGTCTCCTGCAGTGCAGCATAGTTATTTGGTGTTCCTTGGAACATCTGTGTCTCCTGCAGTGCAGCATAGTTACTTGGTGTTCCTTGGAACATGTGTGTCTCCTGCAGTGCAGCATAGTTACTTGGTGTTCCTTGGAACATCTGTGTCTCCTGCAGTGCAGCATAGTTACTTGGTGTTCCTTGGAACATGTGTGTCTCCTGCAGTGCAGCATAGTTACTTGGTGTTCCTTGGAACATGTGTGTCTCCTGCAGTGCAGCATAGTTACTTGGTGTTCCTTGGAACATCTGTGTCTCCTGCAGTGCAGCATAGTTACTGGGTTTTCGATGGAACACATGATTACTGGGTGTTCCATGTTGGCACACAGATATTTCAAGCTGTCAGCGTTACTAAGGAGGCGCAAATATTGTTAAACGTGGACTTCAAGGACAAATATTCGTCAGGTTTTAACCGAATCTGTGGTACTGATTTCAACCACCATAACTGTCGATTTATTCTTGTTGTTAACAGTCGTGTTGGAGGAAAGGTACATTGTCTGATTCGAAGTGGAAGGTCAACGCGTCGTGTTTCCCTGGACACTCTTGAGGAGTGGTGAGGGAAGGAACCCCACGAGTGTAGAACTCTCGTCCTGTACTGCACTTCTCTCATCATTACTTTATACAACCCTTGAAACCCCTGTTTTATGGCACCGGCAGCCTTGAGACTGCGCTACAACCATCTTCTGGGAAAATGATGGCTTCCTTCTCGAAGGAGTTCCACTAGAAGTCTTTTGCTGCCATTCTTCAAGTGGTGATCACACAGCCTCTCCTCTCACGAAGCTACAGGCTCACCATCCGCTTACCCGACTAAAGCAAGGTTACAGATGGTATTAAATATTTAGTTAAGTCTCGTAGAGCAGTAATTCTCTTACACAGCGACATCATAGTGTTGCATAACGATATAATCCTGGTTCTCTTAAGAAACTGTGATACAGTTTCGAGAGAATACCACACAATGGAAAACATTTACGGAGATTTATATGCATGATTAAAAAAAAAGACGGAATTTTCTGAGACGAAGATTATATACCACACAACACTAATGAGATTCTGTTCCCTGGAAAAGTGTATCGAGAATTCCTAACCCGGAAATTCCAGTTCAAAAGGAATAAAAAGAAAACGACAAACTTTTTTCTGTACCGGAATTGTTTCTTTCCACGAAGCTGAAATAGCAGACACACTCAAAGTCTTCTGGATTCTACTTACAGCAGATGCCTCTTCTTGTCTACTGCTCTGCGTTCCTAGGGCAAAGGAGTTGTGAGGATCGTACATACAGTAGATGCCTCCTCTTGTCTACTGCTCTGCGTTCCCAGGGTAAAGGAGTTAAGAGGATCATACATACAGTAGATGCCTCCTCTTGTCTTCTGCTCTGCGTTCCCAGGGCAAAGGAGTTATGAGGATCCTACATACAGTAGATGCCTCCCCCTGTCTACTGCTGTGCGTTCCCAGGGCAAAGTAGTTGTGAGGATCCTACATACAGTAGATGCCTCCTCTTGTCTACTGCTCTGCGTTGCCAGGGCAAAGTAGTTGTGTGAGGATCCTATTCACAGTTGATGCCTCCTCTTCTCTTCTCCACCGCTTCCCCATGGCACCACGACCTCCTACTAGGAGGGGAGAGTTGTGGGGCTCCTGGGGATAACGTCGCTAGCACCAAGCACTGCCCCTCCTGGGCTTCCAGAAGGTTGAACTGGAAGACCACTTCGGTAGATTACTCGTTACAGCCATTGCTCTTCAAAATATGTCGTTCTTTTTTCCCCAGGGGGATCTATTACATCAGCGTTTAATAATCTTTGTAGGTTAATCAAATATGTTTCTATCCTCTTTATTTTTGAAGTTTATTCTCTGACGTTACGAGGAATCCGTCTTTCTCGTATGTACAAAACGGGAAGTGAAGGAAATTGCTCAGAAAATACATGGAGTGACTAAATGTGAAGGAAGGTATGGTGGCTGAAGGCAAGTTGTAAAACGATAGCCATCAAATTATATGTATATATATAACTCTAAGGGAAATTGTTGGCTCGACCAACATGAGTGGTTAGTGGAAATTGTTGGCTCGTCTACCATACTGCTTTAAGAGACAAAGGCAAACACGAGAAGAAGAAATGAGACATTTATTTGCTCAGTTTATGTACACGACCAGTAGAGTCTGATGCAATTTCGATATATCAGAAATATGCTGCTGACGTTCACCGAGACATTTACATATATACAAAGATAGATAGATAGATAGAGTGAGATATATATATATATATATATATATATATATATATATATATATATATATATATATATGAGAGAGAGAGAGAGAGAGAGAGAGAGAGAGAGAGAGAGAGAGAGAGAGAGAGAGAGAGAGAGAGAGAGAGAGAGAAGGGATTTTCGATGAAAGGGTCATCGATATGCATCAATGACAGCATTTCCAATTTCATAATTCTCTCTCTACTTCAGTTAAGGCCCGGCCTTGATGTAGACTTTTGTCCGTGACTGAGGCCAATATTTCTATCTGAAAAACTTCAAAGAAAGCGAAACCTGAGATCAGTAACGTGAAATGATTTTCCTCAAGCTTCTGTCCTTCCAGCAAACTTTCCGCCCGTCTAAAAATGTAAACCCATATGTTTTATTCACTGTGGTCATCAGACACTTCTCATATCAAAGCTTCAGTTAAGAGCTTCAGAGCATTTAACTGGGGTCGCAGCATTCCATTACTCTTACAGGGATGTGTGATTCATAACGTGGCAATCATCCAGGGTAAGTACCTGAAGGGATTGACAGAGAAAAAGTTCTTCGCGGAACACTTGGATATTGATAGGCAAATTACTTTATAAAACCTTATATTAAACTTGCGATATAAATCTGAAGCTAGACAGTCTTACATCTGATAAGGTGGGGGTCGTTCCATCTTCAGTCAGTACTTGTTTACTGACAATAGTAAAGCTTCCCCTTCCTTATATCTGTCTTCCAACATCAAGAAATACAACTGTAAGTCCGCGAAAGCCGAAAGTTTTAAGGTTGACATAGTTTCCCAATCACTAAGAGAAAAAGAGAAAATGTAAAAGTATTTATGACTAAAATTTCCCGAAAGAAATCGTAAAATGTTACATTAGAAACGGTGATGATTATCTTTGATCATGAGGATAGGAGAATCCAAATGCAGATTGCTTATTTTCTTGTCATGTCAACACTAACATATTTCCACACGTGCATTTACCAGAGAAAAATGAAAAGTAAATACATTTATGAGGCCCTAATGAAGTTTTACAATGTAATCTGTTCATAGAATCCTTTGCTGCGAGATATGATGCATAGCTGGGATAAATGACCTTATTGCGTGCACTATCCACTGACTTCAGCGTTGTGATTTTTGTTTTTATCCTCACTCTGCTAAACTTTGGCAATCATTTGTTTTTGTGGTTTCTTGATATCTACGACCTGAACCTTGTTTGTAAGGCAGGTTTTCCATTTCATCTTTCACCATTAGATTGTTCTTTTCATTTCTTTTCATTTATCCTCTGTTCATTCATGCTTTTTTTTTTATCTTATTCGATATCGAAGACGCAGTCTCGATGAAGACTTGTCCTTGGTTGGAGTTTTCAAATAAGGACAAAATATCCAATTTTATGTGACAGCTTTTTGTGTGTTTCCCTTAAGGAACCACTGATAAGTACCTCTTTATTACCAGGCCGAGAGTTCCTGTACATTAAGTAGTTCATCACTCAACATGGTATACCATTTTCTTGTCCCTGTGTTGTAGATGGTGTGTGGGAGATGATGGGTGGGAGATGAGGCGTTTCTCTTCTTGGTGATGATAATCAGTATAGCTTGTATAGCTTGTAGAAGCAATCAGCCTTTGTTTTTTAAGTTGATTTACGTCAAAATGTGCGTAGTAGAATGATAAGTGTGTAAGGCGTTCTGATGTCTTGGTATGTATCACAGTATAGTATGATGTAAACATGACTAATAATTCCATACTTAGACTGGTAAGTTAGAAACCAGATCTGAAGCAGACTTATGGATTATTTTTCTTTTTAATTAGATATCGAATTCCAGGAACAGATTTTCGGACCTTCTAGGCTGCGCTACAATCAGTAGCAGGGACTATTTTGACATTAAAAGATCCTCAATGAGAATGTACTTTTATCGTTTGGTATAACTTGATGCAGATGGGGTCTGATAATACCACTGGATATATAAAGGGCCCCAGGCAGCGCTCAGGAAGCTGGCCATGGCCACTGGGCTGCGCCACAGTGGGTCATAGACTGCAGTGATGTTTTGTGTATGTGTGTGTGTGTGTGTGTGTGTGTAAGTAGAGTAAGTGTGGGGCAATGGAGCAGTGAATTTCTTCATTGTAGCAGCACCTAAGAACTCTCTCTCTCTCTCTCTCTCTCTCTCTCTCTCTCTCTCTCTCTCTCTCTCTCTCTCTCTCTCTCTGGTGGGCAGTAGGTGGGAGGCAGCCACCGACCAGGGAGGTAAACGACCGGTACTGCCCCCGCCTGTGTGTGGGGAGGGATAGTGGCGGCTGTTCAGTTGAGCCAGCAATACAGTGGCTGTCCAATTTCACTCGTGTGGTCTAAGCTGCTGTCTTTTCTCTCTTCCTCACCCTTGTGGTACAACCTCCTTATTGCACACGTGTAACACGTAACGACTGGCAACGCGCACGACTCGTCCTTCGTAACTCTTACGTTTTCCTACGGTGGGCGCATCAGCTGTAGCCTTGCCCTTTGACAAACTCGTGGTCCAAAGTAACTCGTATGTGAATCATGCACGTCGATGATGAGGCCCAGATCCTGTAGGCCCAGTATATCCCCCTCACTGTATCCCATGTAATTTGTAACAATACAGGATTTCATACTTCCACCGTCCCACACCCGCCCACAACACACACACACACACACACACACACACAGAAAATGATTCGCTAATCATGATTTCTTATTCTTTCACGTGAATCAACCTTAACAGCAGGTGACTCATTCCTTGTATCTAGATAATCGCCGATGATTATCATCCAATCAGCTTAGAGCATGTCAGGAGAGAATGTGTTATGATCCTGATTAATTAAACCTTGAAAGCTAAGGTCACCGGGTCAGGCCTGTCATCCAGGAGCGGAGGAGGAGGAGGAGGAGAAAAAAATGACCCCTGATCCCCCTTGAGGCCAACAGCTGGCTATCTGCAGATTAAGACGATGGTTAATATTTACACCAGCTCAGCTCGGACGGTGGCCCACAGACATAGCATAACTCTGGTCATAATTTACTCTCAGAAGTTTGAGGTTTTACGAGCAAAGTTCCCTCCCCCCCCCCCTCCTCACCCCCACAGGATGGGCAATAAGATGCAAATTTTTAACATGGCTTCCGCAGTTTTGAGTCCATTTTGCTGCAAGAAACTAGCCACAGTGAGGTAAGGGCTTAATCAGTGGTGTGGTAGGTGGAGCCCTCCCTCGCCAGACTGCCGGCTCTGGTCAGTGCTCAGCTTGGGTAAGAGACGAAGAATATATTTTAGAGGAAAACATTGATTTATACTAGGGTGCTTCAGTGCTCGTATGAGCTTCTGAGAATACATTTTAGTGAATACATTGGTTTATACGATGGTGCTTCAGTGCTCGTGTAAGCTTCTGAGAATGCATTTTAGAGAATGCATTTGTTTATACGAAGGTGCTTCAATGCTTATATAAGCTTCTGAGAATACAGAAGATGGAGACGTATGTTCTAAGAGGATACTATATTTTGCAAGAATACACTACTGCATGAGAATACATCAAATTTGGACTCTCTGTTGGCGTGTAAGAATACATTACTGTAGGAAGGAGCTGTAGTCGTGAACGAATACATTCCTATTTGGAATTATGTTGCATTGCAGAAGTTTTAAAGCGGTAACATCATGGATACGGCAGTAAATGAGTCTATATGAGTTTAGGAGGGTTGGCAACACTTTACCTTACGAGGATATATTAGTTTAAGACTAATGGTATACTAGTGAATACTTTCTTTAATTCAGAAGAAGGATATAATATTTAGGAATATCATAGGATTTTGGGGGGTTTAAAGGGATGCCGAAATACATTACTGTATGATGTATTTTTTTTTTTTTTTATGTTAGCTGAGACGGCACGGGCAGCTGAGGCCCTAATCAAGGCTAATCCATTAATGATATGTATATACCCTCCCAAAGCGACCCCTGCTCTATCAACTCCTCCAAAACCTCTTCCAAGTTCATAACCACATATCTGCTCCTTCTTTTCCTCCTAAGATTTCTATGCTAAATCCTCATAAGATCTAGCGTTGAAGTCTGGCAATTCTTTTCCCAGCTCCCATACACGTCGCACGGGAGAGGAGTAGGACTCTGAGACGATGCTAGCTAGGCTCTTCCGTATTAACTGCGGTTTTCTAGCAACATCTAGGGTAAGTTAACGTGACGTTTATCCCAGTATTTTAAAGGGGAACAGTCTTGCTGTCCAGGAGAGGAAGGGACAGAGATTTCTGAAGCTCCATAAAGGTGGTAGAGATGTTGGAATTTGTATCAAGATTGTCTAGGGTGGATCTTCTTAAAGGGGGTTCAGGGGTACGAGTTTAATCGTATGGAGACAGATTAGAAGACGAAGAGGTAGAAGAAGAAGAAGAAGAAAAAAAAAAGAAATGGAATGATAAGAAGAAGTAGAAGAAATGAATATATAATTGTTGCTGCAAAATTTGCATGTCGAACGGTCTTGCAGTATCTGGAGGTATTCACTGTAAGCAACTATATTTTAATTCTATCAAACGCAAAGTATTCGATTATTTGATTCGTGGCCATCTCAGAGGAGAGTGGGTGAGGAATGGGAAGCATTTAGGGAGGCAGTGGTGGTATGTGCAAAAGACGCATATGGCATGCGAAAGGTGGGAGATGAGCAGATTAGAAAGGGTAGTGGGTAGTATAATGAAGTACAGTTGCTCTTGAAAGAGAAAAGAGAGATGTTTGTTTGGGACTTACGAGGAAGGAGTACAAATATTTAGAAGAAGTATAAGAGAAAGAGGCAGGGGGTCAAGAGAAAGATATATATGGTGTGGAAGGTAAGCTGCTAGAAGTAGGGAAAAGTTATAATCAGGTGTGTAAGACATGTGTACGAGTAGGAAGGGAGGAGAGTGATTAGTTCTCACTGAAAGTTGGTCTGCGGCAGGGTTGTGTGATGTCACCGTGGTTGTTTAATTTGTTTATGGATAGGGTGGTGAGGGTGGTGAATGCAAGGGTTTTGGAGGTTAAGGGCGATTATATTGTCTATTGGGAATGAGAAGGCCTGTGAAGTGAGTCAGTTGTTGTTCGCCGATGATACGGCATTGGTGACAGCTTCGTGTGAGAAACTGCAGAAATTAGTGTCTGAGATTGGCCCATCCACATCCAGGCCCTACAAACTTTTCCGTGGTTTACCCAAGATGTTTGACATGCCCTGGTTCAGTCCGCTAACGGCACGTCGACCCCGGTATACCACATTGTTCCAAGTCACTCTGTTTTCTGCACACCTTCCACCCTCCTGCATATTCAGGAGGACAAACAGCACATGATCCTCTATCTCAAAGCCTGAGTTACTGCCGTCTCTACTGGAGTTGATTTGATATGACATAATATGAGTATATGCTTCCATGTCGCTGGTACTAGAATGTCATTTGAATACCATTTAAAGTTCACTTTGGCGGGAAGATGGTACTAGCATTTTGATACTGCCATTGCCTTCGGGGCAGCATCCAAAACAAGTCCTAACAACGTGATTCTGATGCTTGGAATAAAACCTCGGGGACTCATCACCAGAAGGACACTTGAGACTCAGACACTCACGTGTTCCAGTGATCATCCCCAGCGCGCAATATGAGACGTTGCTTCATGGCAGCAAAAAAAAAAAAAAAGTTTCTTGGCAGCGAGACTGTTCACGTTGATGGTTATGTGTAGTTATCCGAGACGATAATGGCTGCTGGAAGTTTTAATGGGATGCCCTTATGCTCGGCAGAGTCCATTTCGAGTACGTGTCAAGCAATGACCTTCTCTCGATTAGATGAGATTCAGCCTGGACTACTTGTGTATGATTCTCACCCGATTGAGGAATATGAATTACGAAGACCCGAGCGCATTAGTGAGTATCCACCTCATCATGGAAATAATAATAATATACCATCCTCATGGCAGAAAGAGATTCTTTCATTAGCTGTTTGAATCAACCGAATGTTAGAGACGTATGTGTAAGCCTTGTAGTAGTCGAAAGGGGTGAACCAAGAGCTTTATGTACGCCTGATCCATATCCTGGAACTCGAAGGAGGTTAATGATCAGAGAAAAATTTAGAGATGAACATCTGTACTAACTTAGATTTTGCAAACACCTCTTTGGTCTTCAAGTGCTTTAACGTGCCAGCTCTTGGTTAGTGTTGAGTGGTTTAACATCCCAAAACCTTAGCTCTTCTGTTGGTGTATTGCTTTGGTTGTTGCTCCCGAGAGCTGGCTGTTTGTGTACCCTCCACCACTAATTAGACCACGCGATACTCGGCAAGCTGTTGCGTCACATCATTACTGTGAGACCGTTGGCAAGTCAAGGGTGACCTGTTATGATAATTGTTTTCTTCCCTACTCCTCAGAGCTTGGGGAGTCTTCATCCTCTCATGGCTCTCCCAATATCAATGACCTGGCACATTTTAAAAGACAGGCTTTTTTTTATTTCACTGCCTCGAACATTGGTAAATACCTTTCATTGTCTCTTCTTTTCCCCTTTCATGATCCTCTCTGTATTTCAAATAAGTCCCTGCCTTGATGTGGACTTTTGATCATAACTGGAGCCTTTAACGTGGATGAGAAGAGAGAGAGAAAACAGTGCGCCCATACTCGTTCAACTGTCTGTCTGTCTGTCAGTCAAGTAATAGCATTTCCTTCTCATGAAAAAAAGATGAAACAGAATTCGATGAACGAAACTCGATTCTATTTTGCACTCATCAAATTTCATATGCATCTGTATTCGGATATCTACGATCACACACACACACACACACACACACACACACACACACACACACAGAGTTAATGTTACTGAACATGAGTTATGACGGGGCTCGTCTGTGTTCTAATTCGAATCCTGGACGAGATAGTCGGCCAGCATCCAAATTAGATGTTCATTCTCCCCTTCGAGGGGTATAGAATAACGGGATTTTCATGGTCTCTGGAGTGATCATTTTCATGACAATATTTAGCGATCGCATTTTTGTGGTCATCCTTGCGTACTGCACTTGTCCATGATGATAGTATGAAGGTGAAAACGCACTTCAGTAGGAGTTCATACTATTATATTTAACATGTAATTTTTCAATGCAATATATATATATATATATATATATATATATATATTATATGTTTTATTTTTCTTATGTACCCCACTGCACTGCAGGGCTCACATATTACAGAACTCCCACATAATGACATATAGCTCCTGCCTTCCACTCCCAGCACTCACCTTCCTTTAACGGTGTAAGCGATGCTTACAAACACCAGCTCTTCCTTCTCCCCCACCTTCCCTTTTTCGGCAGCAAAATCTGATTTTTCATCCACTTAGGCAACTTATATCTGTACCATCTGATGCATATATTTCTTGTTACCCGAGTTTTCTAGTTTTCAAAAATTTGTGTTCAGCTCTCCTAAAGTTATAATCGAAGAACGGGATTAGAAAACGGATGGGAAGGATTTATTCACAGACTTTTATCCGTGGAGACTTGAAAGTGGAGGATTAGGTAAGAGTTTACATGACGAACTTACAAATGCAGCCTATTATCGTTTGTTCCCGCCGCTCCCACGCTAACACGGGAAACTGTAGGCAAGTATGAAAGAAAATGAAAACATATATAGGTATGTATACACACACACACACACACACACACACGCACGGAATCAAAGTTGACGACCTATGCAGTGATTTTATTCGTACCTGTTTGACGCTTTTGGTAGACTAATATCCCTCATTCTGACCAATAGGCAGTTACGTAGCAATGAGACACGGTTTGCTAATCACGATTTCATTCTCTCACATGTGTACGTAGATGATTAGATCCTTCATCAGCCGTTCGTGTTACACTGCTTCCTTACTGCCCGTCTTGACAGGGTCTCGTAACTGACAAGGTTTTATCTCTGATGTGATGAAAGGTTTAAGGTGAAAATTCAGATCTCTCATGTCTCGCACCTCTCGTTTCTTAAGTGTCCAGCAGTTACGAACTGAAGTGTTTCTATAAAAGGTATTCGAGATGTACCATTTCTTGGGGACACGTCATGAAAAATAAAGGGAAAAAGGAATTAATTGAGCGAAACTATGAGTTAGACGTTAAAGGGTGACAGTATTGAGTCTCTCTCTCTCTCTCTCTCTCTCTCTCTCTCTCTCTCTCTCTCTCTCTCTCTCTCTCTCTCTCTAAGTAGGGTTAAGGACCCGACCATCTCGCTTGGATCTTGGGTCTGTTTCGTCTGTGTATCTATGTAACTCTCTCTCACACACACACACACACACACACACACACACACACACACACACACACACACACACACGAGTAATATAATGTATCCACACTTACATGCACTATGCAATTACATTTATATATGCACCATTGCACACAGAAGCTAACATGCCTGATCGCATGAGTACACCCACGTCAACACCAATACGAATATGTTTGCAACACAAGCACTCGCCCTGACACCCACATGCCACACTTGTGTCTACACCTTTCTTCTTAGTTCTGAGAATAGCCAGAGATTAATACCAGTATCCCCGTTGCTAGTCAGCGCGAATGAACGCTAAAGCGTTTTGGTTGCGTGGGATCGAATTCAATCCTCTTCCCAAATCCTCTTGACGTTGTCGTCTCTCATTATCAGCCACCTTCACGTGTCTCCAGCGCTGGAGGGTATGAGGTCGTAGAACTGGATTGGTGGAAGGTGGCGTCGGCGCCCCGCCGTTCCAGAACAAATCCGCCTTGGATTATGTACAGGGAGTGAGTGAATGGCCCTTCGATTAACCAGTATAAGAACGCAAGTCCGGGTTCAGGTAACATAAGGGGATAATGTGCTGGATTAAGTAGTGCGAAGGTGCTGGCTTCCGGCACACTGGAGCACGAGGGTGTGTTTGTCTTAGATTAAATGGTATGAAGAGACTGCTTCGGATTGAGTGATGGAAAGGTTTAAGCGTTGGATTAAACAGCTCTGAAGTCTGCCGTCCTGGACTCTGCAGTTGTTATGAAATGAGTTGTGCAAGCCGTACATACAGTCCTGGAAAGTTCCAGTACCACTGCCACTCCAGTCACAACATATAGGCTGTGCATGCAATCCTGGAAAGCTCTTCTTCGCCACCATCTTCCCTCTAGTCACAACACACCAGCCATACACACAGTCCTGGAAAGATATTCCCCAGTGCCACCGTCCCTCCAATCACAACTTATAGGCCATATATTAAGTCCTGGAAAGCCCTTCTCCACCACCACCGTCCTTCCAATCACAGCATACGAGCCTTACATAAAGTCCTGGAATGCTCCTCCTCGCCACCATCGTCTCACCAGCCACAAACATATATTACGATCCAAGCCACACGTACGGTCTCCAAATGTTGTGTTTGCATTTTAGATATATACATCACAGTTCTCAATCCCGAGCGACAGGAAAGGCAAGAAGAACCCATTGAGAAACAAGAGTTTAGTCTTTTGTGCATCCTTCCCTTTATAAAGTCTCGGTAGGTACTCGTTCTTACACCATAGAATCCCAGGAAAGAGTCGAAGAGTTTTCGACTGGCATTTTGGTGGGTAAAGACATCTTTTCATTTCTGATAGCTCATCTCCCTCCACATAGATCCTAGGCAAGCACTACGTAACATCCATGTTCTGTAATATGGAACATGGAAGATGGAATATTTTTTCCTTAGGGTTTTTCTTGTCGCTTTCCCTCCAGTCTTTGAGCCTAGTACGTTGGGGAAGTTACTGAATCAGGTCACGTTTTGCTCAAGGAGAGAGCTGGGGCAATTTTTCTGGGAATCCTTGGGAGATCTGGAATAAGCCTCCGTCTCAAACCTCGGCCTTAGTGCCTGAAGGAACATACCTCAGAGCCCGAGGCTTCGTTGCGTATATGTCTAGTCCCTTTTTGTTTTCCGGCTCTACTGTAGCTACAGCTATCTCTCTACCGCTCTGGCTCTACCGTAACACCTCTTACCGCTCTGCCTCTACCATAGAGCTATCTCTACCTCTCTGGCTCTACCGGAGAGCTATCTCTACCCTCTGGTTCTACCGTAGAGTTATCTCTACCGCTCTTTTGCTCCCGTAGAGCCATTTCTGACGGTTTGGTTCTATAGCTTAGCTATCTCTACTGCTTTGGTTCTACCGCAGAACCATCTCTACCGCGCTGGCTCTACCAGAGAGCCATCTCTACCGCTTTGGTGCGATCGTAGAGCCATCTCTACCCCTTTGGTTCTACCTAGAGCCATATCTACCGCCTTGGTGCTTCCGTAGAGTCATCTCTACAGCGTTGGCTCCTCCGTAGAGCCATCTTTACCCCTTTAGTTCTATGTAAAGCCATATATATATATATATATATATATATATATATATATATATATATATATATATATATATATATATATATATATACCGGTTGGTTTGTTGGTATTTGCCTTCTTTTTGTGTTTCCTTTGTAGTGGAACCGATGCGTCTGTGTTACCGGACTCCGCCTGCTCGAGGTTACATCGAGAGTGAAAAGTCGCCTTTTGGGGAGGCTGTATCACTGGGAGTACAATCACGTCAAAAGAAACTCTCACTTCAAAGGAGTCTCCATTTTTCCATACTACTGAAGGTAGCGCAGCCTTAGGCAACAGGATCTTTTAGAAAGAGGTCCTGGGTGATGCTAGGACTCTTGTCCTATGAAATATTCCTGGGATTGTTATGAATCATTTGATAATTACTAGCTGTAGTTAAGACAAGTTTCTCTACCAGGCGTAGAAAGTTAAAAATAATCTTCTATCGTATCAAAACATATCAGAGTATAACATCATCAAAACATATCAGAGTATAACATCATCAAAACATATCAGAGTATAACATCATCAAAACATATCAGAGTATAACATTATCAAAATATATCAAAGTGTATCATTATCAAACTGAAAAGTATTTAGAACTTGTGTTCTATACCTAGACGCTTAAGAGATATTATTTCTCAAAATAAGACATGATATTTGTCCCGGAATAAATGGCATAGGGGATATATTTCACGATATTTTCATCCTTGAAGCCTTAAATATGATATTTGTCCCGGAATATTTGGCATAGGGGATATATTTCACGATATTATCATCCTTGAAGCCTTGAATATCCTGTGCAAGAAGAGCATTATTCTCACAATGATCCATCACTTAAAGATAATCTTTGTGAAGGGAATTACGTCCAGGACTGACGGCTTTGGTATAGTGTTGTCTCTGGGGCGATACTGGATTACATTAAAGGTTCAGTTACCTTATGAATCTCCGCCTTAAAGTGCAACTGCACGTGGTTGTGATTATCAGCTCACTCAAACATATGAGCTGCACTGTACAGTCACCTCCGAATCACCATTATCAGCTGCACTGAATCACCATTATCAGCTGCACTGAATCGGTGAATCACCATTATCAGCTGCACTGAATCACTGAATCACCATTATCAGCTGCACTGAATCACTGAATCACCATTATCAGCTGCACTGAATCACCATTTTCAGCTGCACTGAATCACCATCATCAGCTGCACTGAATCGCTGATCACAAGCTACCGTTGTAGCCAGGGGTCCTTCATATCAATATACAGCTGCTCCTCATTCCTCCCGCTAGCAGCTGAATGTCCCATCATTCTCAGCTGCACATCATTACTATTTGAAATTGATGCTTGACCACCACAGCAAACAGCTGGAAACCACGACCATCTGCACTGTCAAGTGTTTCTTCCCAGTTGCCACCAGGTGCGATCACCTGTACTTAACCAGCTGTTGCTTCTACAATCAGCTGCATTCCACCAGCTGTTGTACGGCAGAATGCCTATACATCATCGCTAATTTGTATGATAATTGTTCTAATAGGCAATCCTTCGTCTCAATCATCCAGTTTTATACGATTCGTACCAATCAGAAGCTTGAATTCTACAATCACAAGATCATATTTTCCAATCACCTGAATGAGTCTCCGTGGTATAACGGTTAGCGTTCCTGACCATGACGGATTCACGGGGCCTGCCCAAGGGTCGAGCCCTCGTTTGAGTTCGAATCCTGGGACCACTAAAATGCCTTTCATACCACCACAGCCACATGGACTTCATTCAATCCATGTCTGCACTTTCCCCAGTATCAGTCAGGTCCTCGTCTCTGGCCACCAGCCGTACCAATGAAAATGTTCCGAACCATTGAACCAGTGAACTAATGCTTCAGTCTGTCGCATGGGTTCGTATTTCATTATATGCGACACGTCAGTACTATCAGCAACCCTTACCCTCGCTGCGACACGTCGCTACTATCAACAACCCTCACCCTCGCCTCTGGTGACACGAGCGAGAGTCATATTTCGTGCCATTGTGATTTCATACATGCACGTATGCGTATAAACATATACATCTGCATTGATATGCATACAAATGTATGCAGGCTTGAGCAAATGCAATATGCTGAATTCATTGAGCACCAGAGGTAATGGAAAGAGTGTCATTATTTCACACGAACTGTTCATAACTGTTTGAATTTTCATTTGTAATATGTTTTCGGCAAATATTTGCATGGGTGAACCTGCAATGCATCACAAACTCGCCCGAGTCAGCTGGAAAATAATAACAGCAATAGAAAAAATGTTGCGATTTTTTTGGCCAAGAATATTAACAGTCAGGGAACGAGTTACTGAGCCCATTTTGCCTCGCCTTTCCCACCTGAGCGAGGTAGCGTCTGGAACAGATATCTGAGCCTTAGAGAAACCATTCCCTCTTCTTTATTTTGTTCCTCCTTGTAGAAAGTGATGGTACAGGAGGAGAGAGATTTCTGTCCTCATGGCTCCCGTGGCCCTCTTAGTCGCCTTTTCTGAAACGCAGGAGGAATGTGGACAGATCTTCTTTCTTTATCCCTACGGTGACAAATTGTTACCATTATTATTATTATTATTATTATTATTATTATTATTATTGTTATTATTATTATTATTGTTATTATTATCATTATTATCATTATATTATTATTATTATTATTATCATCATCATTATTATTATTGTTATTTTTAATATTATTATTGTTGTTATTATTATTATTATTATTATTATTATTATTATTATTATTATTATTATTATTATTACTACCCCAGGGAAACGGTATCAACACTACCCCAGGGGAATGGTATCATCACTACCCCAGGGGAATGGTATCATCACTACCCCAGGGGAACGGTATCAACACTACTCCAGGGGAATGGTATCATCACTACCCCAGGGGAATGGTATCATCACTACCCCAGGGGAACGGTATCAACACTACTCCAGGGGAATGGTATCATCACTACCCCAGGGGAATGGTATCAACACTACTCCAGGGGAATGGTATCATCACTACCCCAGGGGAATGGTATCAACACTACTCCAGGGGAATGGTATCATCACTACCCCAGGGGAATGGTATCAACACTACTCCAGGGGAATGGTATCATCACTACCCAGGGGAACGGTATCAACACTACTCCAGGGGAATGGTATCATCACTACCCCAGGGGAATGGTATCAACACTACCCAGGGGAATGGTATCAACACTACTCCAGGGGAATGGTATCATCACTACCCCAGGGGAATGGTATCAACACTACCCCAGGGGAATGGTATCAACACTACTCCAGGGGAATGGTATCATCACTACCCCAGGGGAATGGTATCAACACTACCCCAGGGGAACGGTATCAACACTACCCCAGGGGAATGGTATCAAATCAACACTGCCCCAGGGGAACGGTATCAACACTACCCCAGGGGAATGGTATCAACACTACCCCAGGGGAATGGTATCAACACTACCCCAGGGGAATGGTATCAACACTACCCCAGGGGAATGGTATCAACACTACTCCAGGGGAATGGTATCAACACTACCCCAGGGGAATGGTATCAACACTACTCCAGGGGAATGGTATCAACACTACCCCAGGGGAACGGTATCAACACTACCCCAGGGGAATGGTATCAACACTACCCCAGGGGAATGGTATCAACACTACCCCAGGGGAATGGTATCAACACTACTCCAGGGGAATGGTATCAACACTACCCCAGGGGAATGGTATCAACACTACTCCAGGGGAATGGTATCAACACTACCCCAGGGGAACGGTATCAACACTACCCCAGGGGAATGGTATCAACACTACCCCAGGGGAATGGTATCAACACTACCCCAGGGGAACGGTATCAACACTACCCCAGGGGAATGGTATCAACACTACCCCAGGGGAATGGTATCAACACTACCCCAGGGGAATGGTATCAACACTACCCCAGGGGAATGGTATCAACACTACCCCAGGGGAACTGGTATCAACACTACCCCAGGGGAACGGTATCAACACTACCCCAGGGGAATGGTATCAACACTACCCCAGGGGAATGGTATCAACACTACTCCAGGGGAATGGTATCAACACTACCCCAGGGGAACGGTATCAACACTACCCCAGGGGAATGGTATCAACACTACCCCAGGGGAATGGTATCAACACTACCCCAGGGGAATGGTATCAACACTACCCCAGGGGAATGGTATCAACACTACCCCAGGGAAGCAGTGTCAACACTGCTTTATTGTAGCGGCATGGACACTGCCCCAGGGGAGCGGTGTCAGTCCTGCCCCAGGTGAACTCTGTCCCCCCAGGGGACCAGTGCCACCATTACGTGGGGACAGTGGCATCAGACATACTCAGGCAAGTGTTCATTAACCCGCGAACAAAAAATATAGATATATTTCAAATTAATTTCCTGCCTCTTTTAATAGGACAGAACAATGGCAGGGAAGATTTATCAGTCACAATTGTGTGGGTAAATAGATAGGTATTCACATACGCCCACAAACATAGTGATTAACCTCCCCTTTAGTCCACATTGCTATTGTCCATTGATGGTGAACTGTTATCCTGACCTTTCCTTGGACATTGGAGGTAGTGTAGATACATCAACAGACGTAATGATAAGGTCACGTGTGCAATAAACCCTTTTTGAACTAGATGATATTAGTAGTCAAAAAGCTCGACCCGTGAAGGATTGAAAGACGCTTCTACATCTCCGTGGTATAGTGGTTATTGCTGGTGAACCGCTGTGTTATGTGAAGGGCCACTCGAGATCGAGCGTATTGGTTCGAATCCTGTGGCACTCGGTCCACAGTCAACCCAGCTGTTCATTCTCCCTAAGGGGTTATTTGATGAAGTGCGTACCTGGCTTAATGAGATGGTCTTGATTAGGGTATTCAGTCGCCCGTGCCGTCTCAGCTTACATAAAGATATGGTACTGAATAAGAGATTCAGATTGTTGAAAATACAATATAATCTGTTAAAACTGGCCTTATGAATCAGTGATGAATAGAGTGGGGAAATACAATGTATTTTACGAAGGAGGCAAGTGAAACGTATGGATTGGATTGGATTATAGAATTTACTCTTAATAAGTTAAGCAATGGAGCATCTAAGGCTATTCAACGCTCTTGATATAGATTGAAATAAACGAAACATATGACTCTGAATTCTTTGTCAACCATATTGTTACACAGCGCCCTCTACCTATGTTGAGGGCTGCGTCAGAACCATCATGGATAAAGTCAAAATACAACCATGAAAGCTGTATTCGACCTACCAGCAGGACTTGAGGAGGTTATGTTTTCTCCGTCATACGCTCCTTGAAGCGAGCACACACAGGAACCAGCAAGGTTCCGAAGCCATTAAGGGTCTGTGGAGTGGTAACCCCGAATGAACCGTGTGTGGGTGTGTGTGTGTGTGTGTGTATTTCATATTTGTAGCGTGTGTGGAGTGGGTGTGTGTGTGTGTGTGTGTGTGTATGTTTTTCATCTTTGTAGCGTGTGTGTATGTGCGCGCGCGTGCGTTTCATCATTGTAGTGTGTGTGTGTGTGTGTGTGTGTGTGTATTTCATCTTTGTAGTGTGTGTGTGTATGTTCGCGCGCGTTTCATCATTGTAGTGTGTGTGTGTGTGTGTGTGTGTTTCATCTTTGTAGTGTGTGTGTATGTGCGCGCGCGTTTCATCATTGTAGTGTGTGTGTGTGTGTGTATTTCATCAGTGTAGTGTGTGGGTATGTGCGCGCGCGTTTCATCATTGTAGTGTGTGTGTGTGTGTGTATTTCATCAGTGTAGTGTGTGGGTATGTGCGCGCGCGCGTTTCATCATTGTAGTGTGTGTGTGTGTGTGTGTGTATTTCATCAGTGTAGTCTGTGTGTATGTGCGCGCGCGCGTTTCATCATTGTAGTGTGTGTGTGTGTGTGTATTTCATCAGTGTAGTGTGTGTGTATGTGCGCGCGCGTTTCATCATTGTAGTGTGTGCGCGTGTGTGTATCATGAGTGTAGTGTGTGTCTGATCAGTGAATGCTATTCATATGTCACGTCTCATAAAATGCTAAGGAACTGGTGATTATCTCTCATCAACGTCTTGTCAGATGTACGATAAACATCGTTGATGAGAAAATATCTTACATTTTTGGTGAACGAAATATGCGAGCACGATAGTGCAGGATATACATTCGTATCAGAGAAGCAGTTTCTAAAGAAATATATATTTACGTGTGAAAAATGAAATAATCGGAAAAATAATGATTATATGTACAAGAGGAAATAGTGGAATCCTTTGGAGGGCAAGAGGCTTGCCTTGGAAAGAATAAATTGGACCGACATGGTATATGGGGGACGACGCCTGTCTAAGCTAAACCAAGGCGTATAAAGCGTTCAAAGGCTGTGACTGAAAAGATTCATGTTCAATGCACGCAAATTGCCACCCAGAAATTCCCACTAATCCAGTTACCGAGTCCCAGCGTGTGGGTGTAGATCCAATATTAGCGTCATCGCTGCCAGAAATAAAAATTGTCCAATTTTTATGTCCTTTAATTATGAGGACCGAGGCGAATTAATTAGGTTATCAAAGAAATAATGTGGATTTCGGTTTTGAAGGCTACGACCGTGTAGTGATAGGAGCGGAGCTGAGGGTGTCGAATTAATGCCAGAGGCCATAAGGACAATTGTGTTGACGCTTCGAAGTCTGATTTGCTTGTTCGCAAGGGTGCAGGACACGCTGATTAGTTCTTTACTGCTGGGAAAACACTCCAAAACCCTATATTGAAGTCTTGAGATACTGGATACAAGAAAGTAAGTCGTAAAGATTGTAGTTTACTTTTGAAGCATTAGGAAAAAGGAAATTTTTAGGTTTTCGACAGTAGGTTTGATTCTAGCCAGACTGCAGGTTCATAGATCCTCGTTTAGCAACATTTGTAAATAATTACCCATGCACGTAAAGAGCCATACTAGATGGGAAGCACGATTAATTAAAGTAGCATATATACTAGAAATTATTAATGTATATCCAACATTTATACTAACCCGATTTTTAGCTCTGTGTACCCTCGAGCTATCAAAGATCCATTTTCTAGCCTCAGTCAAAAGTATTCCGAAAGATTATCACCCATTGGATTTTTAAGAGCAATCTCGTAATGTTACGTCTGGTGATAGGTTCTCGTAAAGAAGGAAGAAGTAGAATAGCCGCAGATAATGTAGGTATCAAACCAGACACTTAACCAAGAACCAGGGTTCCCATACATAAAATTTGTCGTTCTTGAGCGCCATGTGATGTTACAGTGTACTAGTGCGTA
The DNA here is from genome assembly GCF_036320965.1 of Panulirus ornatus. Lineage (NCBI taxonomy): Eukaryota > Metazoa > Arthropoda > Malacostraca > Decapoda > Palinuridae > Panulirus > Panulirus ornatus. The sequence continues at coordinate 7,842,520 of NC_092249.1, forward strand.
TTTCTAGTGTTTTTCACATGAGAACAGATATGGTGTTTCTGGCTTCAAAGAATGCGATGCGAATTTCAAAACTTAAACCCATAATCGTCGCTTTCTCATTTCAGGACGTCAGTGGCATTCAAATCTAATTGGTTCCAATTAAAGAGTGTATTTACTTGCATTTAAAGACTAAATACCAGCAATAATCGTTTTCTTGTCCGGCGAGGTTAAACGTTTGAAGACAAGAAAAGAAAAAAAATGGTTTTTCTGTTACTAGTAATTTACGAAGTTTCACGATTCATTTATCAGCATTCAAACGCTAAACAGGGGATAGTGAAGAAGTTTTTTTTTAATCATTTGTGGTTTTATATTGTACCAGTTCATTTGTATTGATTGGTTTTGTACTAGAAATGTATTTAGTAATGGTATTGAAAGTATTCGTAGAAGGCAATGTTTGTGATAAAAGCTTTGGGCAAGATGTTGGGGTTTATTTTTTTTTTTCATTAGTTTTAGGTGGTATTAGATACGGTTTTTAGTGGAGTTTTTGCAGTTTGATGTTTTAGGTGAGAGTAGTTTTAGAAAAAAAAAAGTACATTGTTTTTTTATGGTCATATATTGGTTTTTAGCAATGCAAAAATTTAGATATTCATGGTAATTTGTTTAAAGTGATAGTGTTTTTGATATTGGTTTGATTAAGTTACAAAATTTAGTGTATTTGATGTAGTGATAATTTATAAAGTTTACGCAAATTCATTTTGAATAGTGCGTATCAGTTTTATTTTTTGTAAATTTGATAATGTTGAAGTATAATGGTTATTAAGATCAAATTAGTTTTAGTTTATTATTGCACGAAAAGATTGTTTTCAAGTCAGGGTTTTAATAGTATCCTTGGGAGGTAACCGTCACAGTGACAATGTGGGTTGTAGTGCTGATGACTTCTTGTACAAGTTGTTGGGTGCTGACCACTGGCACCGTGTGGATCTTTAGGAAGATTAAGGACGAAAAATTAAAAATGCACGAATTTAAAATTAGATATTTATGAAGTATAAGAATATTTCAATGAAAAATGAATATTAGCAATATATACCTGGTGGATAACACTAATATGCGTTATGCTCTGGATGAAGTCCACGGTCTCCGTGGTAGTCTCGAACTCCGTGAAGACGGATACGAAAGTTTTCACCGGGTTGTAACCCGTCGTTGCAGTTACAATTACGATCTGGAAAATTAATTTGTTTTTAATGATTGTGAAAAATTTATGGTAAGGAAATTTAATTCATTGGGTTTGTTGTGTTTCTTACCGGAGTGGATGTGACTTTGACGACAGAAACACGAGTATCAGGATCCTCAGGTAGGAACTTCCAATTGGTGGTGAATTGTGTCACTAGTGCTTCGACGAGTGTGTGTTCAGTGACCCAAACGTCAGATGTAGAAGTCTCCCTCAGTGTGTGGGTTACAGTTACCTGAATAAGAGAGAATCCATTGGAAAATGAACAGTTTTAGGAATGGTATATATATAATTTTAAACATTTAGGTTTTTTGTAAAGTACTTGCAGTTTCAGTGGTGTAGGATGTCACTGGGGGGACGTAAACTGGCGAATAGTGCGGGTCGTATTTTTGGCACGAGACCTGTTTTTAGGAGAAATTAGAATGAAATTAATGCGAACCAAAAAAGTTTGTGAAAGTTTTGAAGTTATACAGACAGAAGTAGTGAAGTGGACGTTACCTGAGCTATTATTCCTAGAAGGAATAAAGTAAAGGTAGATAGAGACATCTGAAAGGAAATGAAAAGAAAATTAGTAGATGAAAAATATATCGTATATTTGGGGGGAGGGGAGTAATTTTAGACGCTAAATTTTAGGTAGTTTATGTATGAATCGAGTCAGAAATTTATTACGAGATACGGAAACTTCGGTCGAAGTGTACCGAGAAAAACATGAAATTAGTACAAATGACAAGATCCGGATTAAAATATTAGTTAGACTACCGTGGATGTTAAATTTAACAGATGCATCTGACAGTAAATTCATTTATATCAAGGTTAATATCGATCATTCGAAACAAAAAGCTCTTAAGCCATTTGGAAGCCTAAATACATATTCTAAAACCCGTATACTTCAGAACATTACTACCCAGTAAACTCAAAACTCCTGAGCACCACATTACCGTGATTGAAGACGCCGAAAACCACACCGACAGGAGAACTTTAAGGCTACTAGTGAAAAATTTCTGCCGTTTCACAACTATTTCAATGACATTTTTGGCGGGAAAGTCGTTCGAATGTTAACCACGTCTTATGACTTCGTCTTCATTCACACACACACACGCACACACACACACCACCCAGACACACACACACACACACACACACACACATTTCGTGGGAGAGCGGTTTGTACATACTTTTAAGTATGCACTTTGCCAAACGCTGCAGAGTAAATTCACTTACAGAACAAAATTCGAGCTTAACATTCTTTTTTTTTTTTAAAAAAACAGAACCAAGTTAGAAGGACAGAAATCGTAGCGGTGGTCGCAGGTGTCCCATCGGATAACTACGGGTTGCCACTCAGTACGATCGCTGGTAATATTCCAAAGGCAGGTCACTTGTTCCGTTATCCTACGTGTGGCAGCAAAGGCTTACAGAGCTACCTGGAAGAGACAGGTGTTTCTGAAAACGTAAAGTAGCATAGATGACACGACACCTCATAGCGTGAGAGTAAATTCCCAGAATCATTATCAACACGGGCGCGTCGGAAGCTTAAGATTTCTAAGCTGATGATCCTTTAGTTGTTTGGGTGGTGGGAGGACGAGTTCGGCGGAGGCTTGTGAAGTAAGACTTTACCTTGTTTCTCTCGAATTCTGCCAGGTCGTCCACGCACACCCAAAGCGCTGATAGTCTCCTTCGCAGCCAGCTGTAGCCGATCATGCGTCAAAAACGCGACTAAAAGAGGAGGGGGAGTGGCGGGCTGGAAATCCTCCCCTCTCAATTTTTTTTTTTTTTTTAATTTTCGAAAAAAAGGAAATGAGGTAATGGCCAAGTAAGGTTATTCCCTCAAAGGCTCAGTCCTCTGTTCTTGACGCTGCCACACAAATGTGAGAAATGGCAAATATGTATGAAATATATATATATATATATATATATATATATATATATATATATATATATATATATATATATATATAGAAGAACATCGACTCTGGGTATTTTGACAAGCTCTGCTAAACCTACTTGAAGCTCGCCTCCACATGACGTGGAGTCGACCCTTCAGGAAGATGGTCACGTGGTGTCATGCACACAAGCTGAGGCAACCCTTCAGGAAGATGGTCACGTGGTGTCATGCACATAACATGAAGCAATAGGTGGCACGGGTCAAGACCTGGTATTAAGCGATCATTATCCCCACCGTGGACAGGATATGCGTGTTTATGCCGGATTAGATAGACATTTTAACACAGATATTTCGCAACACGAATGTTCATTTTCGTCAGATATTTGTACCCTGACAATACATTCATTGCACATTCCTAACAGTAAATATGCATGAGTTTTTAAAAGTGGGAGGGGAGAAGGGAAGGATTTATATTCATTGAATTAGGATACCTTATGTAACGCCATGACCCTTTGAAATGTTTCATGAATCCGAGAAACAATACAGAAATCTAATCTTTGGGTTCAGGCTAATGTGGTGTAGTGGTTAGCGTTCCCAACCGTGACGCATTCACGGTGCTGCCCCAAGGTCGAGCGCAGAGGTTCGACTCCTGGTTACGGCAGTTGGTCTACAGTCAACCCCTAGGGGTTGGTCGGTGAAATGGGTACCTGGCTCATTTTAGGGTATTCATATTTAGCGTTCATGGGATGGCATTGATTCGGGCCTCAGATTCCCGTGCCATCTCAGCTAACATAGAAGAAGAAAGGGTTTTATGAGACAATGTAAAATGACCTTTGAATTTAATGGTACAGTTACCATGATCTTAAATTACACTGGTCATTTTAGAGCAAGGAATATATTTGAAGGAGTTCTGTGTCATTATGATAGACGGATTATAAGCTTCATTTCCCTAACCTTTTTCATATAACCTGAAATGCCATGGGCAACAGAATGCCCTAAGCAAGGCCATCTAATATATATATATATATATATATATATATATATATATATATATATATATATATATATATATATATATATTCCTATGAGGCCGCGGGGAAAATATAACACGATAAGTTCCCTAGTGCACTTTTGTGTAATAATCACATCATCAAGGGAGACACAAGAGAGAAATATAACAATTGATATACATCGAAGAGACGGAAGCTAGGACGCCATTTGGTAAACATGCGATTGTCCAAAACTTGGACAGTCGGTGAAGAGGACTAATGGGGAGGTGATAACAGGTAGTGGTCATGTGAGAAGGAGATGGAGTGAATACTTTGAAGGTTTGTTGACTGTGTTTGATGATAGAGTGGCAGAGATAGGGTGCTTTGGTCGAGGTGGTGTGCGAGGTGAGAGGGTTAGGGAGAGTGATTTGGTAAACAAAGAAGAGGTAGTGAAAGCTTTGCGGAAGATGAAAGCCGGCAAGGCAGCGGGTTTGGATGGTATTGCAGTGGAAGTTATTAAAAAAGAGGGTGACTGTGTTGTTGATTGGTTGGTGAGGATATTTAATGTATGTATGACTCATGGGGAGGTGCCTGAGGATTGGCGGAATGCTTGCATAGTGCCATTGTACAAAGGCAAAGGGGATAAAGGCGAGTGCTCAAATTACAGAGGTATACGTTTGTTGAGTATTCCTGGGAAATTATATGGGAGGGTATTGATTGAGAGGGTGAAAGCACGTACAGAGCATCAGATTGGAGAGGAGCAGTGTGGTTTCAGAAGTGGTAGAGGATGTGTGGATCAGATTTTTGCTTTGAAGAATGCATGTGAGAAAGACTTAAAAAAGTAAATGGATTTGTTGAAGCATTTATGGATCTGGAGAAGGCATATGATAGAGTTGATAAAGATGCACTTTGGAAGGTATTAAGAATATATAGTGTGGGAGGCAAGTTGTTAGAAGTAGTGAAAAGTTTTTGTCGAGGATGTAAGGCATGTGTACGAGTAGGAAGAGAGGAAAGTGATTGGTTCTCGGTGAATGTCGGTTTGCGGCAGGGGTGCGTGATGTCTCCATGGTTGTTCAATTTGGTTATGGATGGGGTTGTTAGGGAGGTGAATGCAAGAGTTTTGGAAAGAGGGGGAAGTATGCAGTCTGTTGTGGATGAGAGAGCTTGCGAAGTGAGTCAGTTGTTGTTCGCTGATGATTTAACGCTGGTGGCTGATTCGGGTGAGAAACTGCAGAAGCTGGTGAATGAGTTTGGTAAAGTGTGTGAAAGAAGAAAGCTGAAGTGATTGTGATTAAGAGCAAGGTTATTAGGTACGGTAGGGTTGAGGGACAAGCCATTTGGGAGGTAAGTTTGAATGGAGAAAAACTAGAGGAAGTGAAGTGTTTTAGATATCTGGGAATGGATTTGGCAGCGGATGGAACCATGAAAGCGGAAGTGAATCACAGGGTGGGGGAGGGGGCGAAAGTTCTGGGAGCGTTGAAAAATGTGTGGAAGGCGAGAACATTATCTTAGAAAGCAAAAATGGGTATGTTTGAAGGAATAGTGGCTCCAACAATAGTATATGGTTGCGAGGCGTGGGCTATGGATAGAGTTGTGCGGAGGGTGGATGTCTTGGAAGTGAGATGTTTGAGGGCAATATTTGGTGTGAGGTGGTTTGATCGAGTAAGTAATGTAAGGGTAAGAGAGATGTGTAGTAATAAAAAGAGTGTGGTTGAGAGACCAGAAGAGCAGAAATGGTTTGATTACATAGAGAGAATGAGTGAGGAAAGATTGACAAAGAGGATATATGTGTCAGAGGTGGAGGGAACGAGAAGTGAGAGACCAAATTGCAGGTGGAAAGATGAAGTGAAAAGATTTTGAGCGATCGGGGCCTGAATATGCAGGAGGGTGAAAGGCGTGCAAGGAATAGAGTGAATTGGAACAATGTGGTATACCGGGGTGGACGTGCTGTCAATGGATTGAACCAGGGCATGTGAAGCGTTTGGGGTAAACCAAGAAAATTTTTGGGGGCCTGGATGTGGTTTCAGTGCATTATACATGGCAGCTAGAGACTGAGTGTGAACGAATGTGGCCTTTGCTGTCTTTTCCTTGCGCAACTTCGCGCACATGCGGGGGGAGGGGGTTGTCATTTCATGTGTGGCGGGATGGCGACGGGAATGAATAAAGGCAGCAAGTATTAATTATGTACATGTGTATATATGTATATGTCTGTGTATGTCTATTTATGTATACGTTGAAATGTATAGGTATGTCTATGTGCGTGTGTGGACGTGTTTGTATATACATGTGTATGTGGGTGGGTTTTCCAATTGTTTCGTCTATTTCCTTGCGTTACCTCGCTGACGCGGGAGACTGCGACAAAGTATAATAAATGAATATACATCATATATATATATATATATATATATATATATATATATATATATATATATATATATATATAATAGTATTTTTTATTCTATTATACTTAATCGCCGTCTCCCGCATTAGCAAAGTAGTGCAAAGAAACAGACGAAAGAATGGTCCAACCCATCCCCCACACACACATGTATATACTAAACGCCCATACACTCGCAAATCCATACCTATACATTTCAACGTATACATACGTATGCTTACAGAGACATATACATATATACACATGTACATATTCATGCTGGCTGCCTTTATTTATTCTCGTCGCCACCCCGCCACACATGAAATAGCAATCCCAATTTCTTCTGCCTGGTTGGTAGGTAGATGTAACAGTCAAATTAATCTACTTTACATATGCACAGTTACCGATGTGCATTGAAGATTCAAGCTCTTACCTACCGGTTAGAGGGCCAGTACACCAAGACCGGGATTCGAATCGTCAACATCCGAAAGTAGATACTCATACATTTGATGTGTCCAGTGTAGGGACAAGAACTATCTTGAAGTCGGAACGGTATTGTCCATGTACTTTGAAAGATCTGCTGCAAGCGAAGTGCTCCAAGATTTTTGCTCGTAAGACAACAGTTCCATGACACGGCTGGTATAGTAGCAGTCTCCAAAGCTCTCTTAGTCACAGTCAATGCTTGATATATTTCTTGGTCAACCGCTTTTTGGAGAAAGCCAGTGTTGTATAAAGTAATTTCAAGTGTATGTAGGGGCCATCTCCTTGCCTCCGTGAGCCCAGGTTTGTACAACACTCCCGTGTCGAGGTGAGTGAACATGTGATAAGGATTTTGGGTCGATCATTAGCTAGGGTTCTTGAGAAGGACAATACACGTTATTCTCCAATCATGTGGCAATGCGAGGCCAAGAGAGCGTATGGTTGCCATGGCGCAAGGAACAGCAGATACTTGACTAGAGGTCTAGTTTGATGTTATGTGGCGAGATTAGATACGTTCGTCATCTGAAAAGGGAAGGAGCGACGCACTCATCTCGACCACATTCATGTCTTTCTGAAGGTCTCAAGTCTATACATTGCAAGTATATGATTGGTTGTCATATTAGGTCGGATGTGGTAGAAATTGTCGACCGATGCATACACAAGTTTAATGTCCTTAGCTGGATAGGGTTTTGAGGGATGGGGACAAACCTGTTTAGATTTTTGTGTTCAGGTCTTAGTCATGGGTCTGGTTCCAGTAGGGTATCTTGTTAGGAAGGAAGTTAGGGGCTGCTATCCTCATTTAACTTAACATTAAGAACATAAATAATACAGTTGCGAGTGTCAATACAGAACAGCAAGATGTGTCATAGGAGTGTTTTGGTCTCTTACTAAATCGATTCATGTACAGTTCCCCTTCTGTTTTGTAATGTCTGCAGTCTCAACGATTGTAGACATATGTATATATATACCATAGGATTATATAGTCACAAGAATCCTGGTGTTGGATTAAGACGATACGTAACATTCAAGATATTTATGCATATGTTGTGGGTATTGAGTTATAAATGTGCAGTTTCTAAGAACTTTGTTTACAGGCTACAGAAAGCACTATTTTGTTACACAGTTAGACCACGTGTTAATGTGGTTATCTTATGTATATATGTGTTAACGTTACGTGTATATCAAGTGTGATATATGTGCATAGAAGGAGCGCTTTGGCTCCTGGAAGCTCCCGTTCCAGAAATACTAGAGCATTCGCGACTCTCTGTCCCGGTAGCACGGCCGATTTAGCTCCCCTAGAAGGTGCCATCTATAACTTTCCCAGTTCCATCGGTGCCGTACTTGCTCGGGGGCTGGAAGGCAAAGTTTTTCAAGATAATTTTGAATTGTGTCGTAAGCATTCGAATAAAGATATGAATATATACAAGGTTGTAGTATCAATAAGGAATAATACCGTGTTATTGCGGAGAAAGTGTCGTGTGAATGAAGCAACATCGTCTTGTGTGAATCAAGTAAAGTTAGATATCTTGTTAATAAAGCTTTAATTTATATGCAAGTTGGTTATTAAAGAAGATTTTAACGTACCTCTGTATGGTTTGCTGCCGTGTGCAGACCTTAATAGACTAATAGTAGGGCGGCAACGAATACAGTCTTTAAAATCCACATCTGAAAATATGGATTACGTTTCATTTTTGAATGCAGTCCACATCGGGAAACATGGATTACACTTGATTTTTAAATGCTTTTTAGATTTTAACTGATAGCAATTGATAGTACTCACGATTACTAGTTTAGGAACCCGATAAATTGTTTACGTTAGATTAGACTTGGGGGAATTAATTTGAATTCCAGTAAAGTTAGACATGGTAAGCAATGGTAGGTATTCTAACATACTCGTCTTTTTAGATAATTCTGATACAATATTGAATGAATTATTTGATTATGGAGCTTCGTGGAGTAGTCGTTTAAGTTCTGGATAAGAGACACGTTCACGGGAAGTGTCTGTTAGAATGGAAAGGTTCGAATCGTGGTTCGTGTCGGTGTACATTTAACCCAGGTACAGGGGTTAGTAGATGAACTTGGAACGCAATTTATGTTAATTCATGATATACATTTCATAAGTTGGGGTAAACTAAAAGTTTTGGTTGTTACAGTGTCCGGTAATGTAGATTTCATTTCTGGATTTTGTAAATCTTTGATTTACAAGATTTAAGTAACATTTTTTTTATTGTTTTAAACGTGTAAAAAAGTATCAATGTACAAATTTTTATATCCAAATGTAAAAAAGTATTAATGTACAGATTTTTATATCAAATCTAAAAGTCTAATTTCATATAGTTTAAAGATACCAATTTCAGAATACATTTTGCATTGGAATAATACAACTTCAGAAGTAATTAAAAATTATCATTTATAAATAATAAGTGTTTAGGGCATTTACAATTAAAGTCAATTTGATGATCACACTAGTCCGAAAATTTGATACTGGGGTAATTGCGCTTGATTAGGATTAAAGATAATATATTCAAGGATTACAATACATGTAGAGAACCCGTCTGATGTAAATGATTTTAAATACGAAGCATCACGGATTGTTTACACCTAATGAATTAATTCAGTCCGTGAAACGTACATCAGTAAATTGTTTATACGCCTACCAAAATGAAATTATCTCATCAATACACTTTTTTCATACAAATTCGCTGCCATTACCCGCGATTAGCGAGGGAGCGTTTAAGATACATGACAAGTCTCTTTGAAAATGAAAAAAGAAATCCTCACTTGGCCCACATCTCTTTTCTTCTTCTGGGGGAAAAAAATACACATTTAGATAAGAATTCCTCCCGAAGACAGAAAAAAAAAACATCCATGATAAAAACTTCGAAAAATTTGTGCACTGATCGCTGCCCGGCTGGAGAGATGGAGGGGACTGGGATAACAACGGGTCACGAGCCGACTCCCTCAGCACCTCCCCCGTCACCAACACAATGGCCTCACCCACCACCACAACAAGAGACGGGGACTCAACCCTCCTCATCACTTCGTACTTGTCTCAGCCACACAAATCTTACGTGAAGGTTCATTGAAGTGCCTTTGTCGTCGGCCACACGACAGTAAAACTGGCCAAATGAGGTTACCGTCTGAATACAATCAGAGCGACTTCTTCGCGTACGACTCGACTTAACAGCCCCACCAAACTGTAGTTGTCGCTTTGGAGTATTCGTAATGAAGATGCTAGCGTGCTGGGCACGTGTACACTGTATATCTTTAGTTGTATAAACACACAACGCGCATGAAAAGCCGAGTGTTTTAGCTACACTTAAAAATACATGTATCCTGCCAGATGCCCTTTTGATTATCATGTGTTTACATTGAGCGTATTAATCCTTGTGATCGCAAGGCATGACAGGTCTTTCTTCCGTCTGTCCTTTCAGCGTGAGATGTTACTTGTAATTGTATCGAGTACTGAGAAACGAGCTTTAAGCTCACATAACTATTGATAACCATGAAATTCAGTTACTTGTACAGAATGGAAAAAGGTGAGAACAAAGGATGCAAAGGAAGTGGGGGAGGAATGGGATGTATTTAATGGAGCAGTGATGGCTTGTGCAAAAGATGCTTGTGGCATGAGAAGCGTGGGAGGTGGGTTGATTAGAAAGGGTAGTGAGTGGTGGGATGAAGAAGTAAGATTATTAGTGAGAGAGAAGAGAGAGGCATTTGGACGATTTTTGCAGGGAAATAATGCAAATGATTGGGAGATGTATAAAAGAAAGAGGCAGGAAGTCAAGAGAAAGTTGCAAGAGGTGAAAAAGAGGGCAAATGAGAGTTGGGGTGAGAGAGTATCATTAAATTGTAGGAGAATAAAAAGATGTTTTGAAAGGAGGTAAGTAAAGTGCGTGAGACAAGGGAACAAATGGGAACATTAGTGAAGGGGGGCTACTGGGGACGTGATAACAGATAGTGGTGCTTTGAGAAGGAGATGGAGTGAGTGTTTTGAAGGTTTGTTGAACGTGTTTGATGATAGAGTGGCAGATATAGGGTGTTTTGGTCGAGGTGGTGTGCAAAGTGAGAGGGTTAGGGAAAATGATTTGGTAAACAGAGAAGAGTAGTGAAAGCTTTGCGGAAGATGAAAGCCGGCAAGGCAGCGGGTTTGGATTGTATTGCAATGAATTTTATTGAAAAAGGTGGTGACTTTATTGTTGACTGGTTGGTATAGATATTTAATGTATATATGACTCATGGTGAGGTGCCTGAGGACTGGCGGAATGCTTGCATAGTGCCATTGTACAAAGGCAAAGGGGATAAGAGTGAGTGCTCAAATTACAGAGGTATAAGTTTGTTGAGTATTCCTGGGAAGTCATATGGGAGGGTCTTGATTGAGAGGATGAAGGCATGTACGAAGGATCAAATTGGGGAAGAGCAGTGTGGTTTCAGAAGTGGTAGAGGATGTGTGGATCAGATGTTTGCATTGAAGAATGTATGTCAGAAATTCCTAGAAAAACAAATGGATTTGTATGTAGCATTTATGGATCTGGAGAAGGCATATGATGAGAGTTGATAGAGATGCTCTGTGGAAGGAATTAAGAATATATGGTGTGAGAGGTAAGTTGTTAGAAGCAGTGAAAAGTTTTTATCGAGGATGTAAGGCATGTGTACGTGTAGCAAGAGAGGAAAGTGATTGGTTCTCAGTGAATGTTGGTTTGCGGCAGCGGTTCGTGATGTCTCCATGGTTGTTTAATTTGTTTATGGATGGGGATGTTAGGGAGGTGAATGTAAGAGTTTTGGAAATGGGGGCAAGTATGCAGTCTGTTGTGGATGAGAGAGCTTGGGAAGGGAGTCAGTTGTTGTTCGCTGATGATACAGCGCTGGTGGTTGATTCGGGTGAGAAACTGCCGAATCTGGTAACTGAGTTTGATAAAGTGTTTGAAAGAAGAAAGCTGAGAGTAAATGTGAGTAAGAGTAAGGTTATTAGGTACAGTAGGGTACAGTATTAGGTACAGTTAGGGAGGTAAGTTTGAATGGAGAAAAACTGGAGGAAGTGAAGTGTTTTAGATATCTGGGAGTGGATTTGGCAGCGGATGGAACCATGGAAGCGGAAGTGAATCATAGGGTGGGGGAGGGTGCGAAAGTTCTGAGGCGTTGAAAAATGTGTGGAAGTCGAGAACGTTATTTTGGAAAGCAGAAATGGGTATGTTTGAAGGAACAGTGGTTCCAACTATGTTATATGGTTGCGAGGTGTGGGCTATAGATAAAGTTGTGCGGAGGAGGGTGGATGTGCTGGAAATGAGATGTTTGAGGACAATATGTGGTGTTGGTTTGATCGAGTAAATAATGAAAGGGTAAGAGAGATGTGTGGTAATAAAAAGAGTGTGGTTGAGAGAGCAGAAGAGGGTGTTTTGAATTGGTTTGGTCACATGGAGAGAATTAGTGAGGAAAGATTGACCAAGAGGATACATGTGTCAGAGGTGGAGGGGACGAGGAGAAGTGGGAGACCAAATTGGAGGTGGAAAGATGGAGTGAAAAAGATTTTGAGTGATATATATATATATATATATATATATATATATATATATATATATATATATATATATATATATATATATATATATATATATATATTCCTAAGAGTCCACGGGGAAAATGAAACACGATAAGTTCCCAAGTGCACTTTCATGTAATAATCACATTATCAGGGGAGACACGAGAGAAATATAAGTCAGTTGATATACAACGAAGAAACGTAGCTAGGACGCCATTTTGATCATGCGCTCATTTGTGATCGTTTCCAATATATATCACAGACGGATCAAGTATATTTGTGTTTTAGTTCAGGTAATGGATCAGTTCTCAGCACTTCATACCCTCTAACTAAAGCTCTAGTTTGCGTCGATATCAAAGAAAAACAACGAGCATGTGCGAGTATAATTTCCCTCCAAAGCCCTTGGTCGTCAAGAGGGGGAGGCAGTAGTTACGTCCACAGATTCATATACAAAATGACTGCAGCGTGCGAGGTCATTAAGGCAATGATGGGGGTGGGGCTGTCTTTATATCTGGTGGTGTTCGTCTGGATGTCCAATCGCTGCTCTGTACCAGCACGCCTGAGTGAGAGAGATATAGATAGATAGATAGATAGATAGATAGATAGATAGATAGATAGATAGAGAGAGAGAGAGAGAGAGAGAGAGAGAGAGAGAGAGAGAGAGAGAGAGAGAGAGAGAGAGAGAGTATCCGTGATTGAATTCAACACACATCAACATGTTAGAAATCCAGAACTCGCACCATACGTCAGATGAATTATGTAACCTGTTACAACATAATGCCAAACTAGGTCGTCTGTATTCATGAACTGAGATATATTTACACTTGGTTGTGACTGTTCTCCCCCGTCATTTTTCAATACATGAACCATCACACCGACCCTAACAAGGACGTTAACTTTAACAACCTTCATCTTCGTGTGTCGTAGTTCATTCCAACTCGCTGAAATCACTCTGTATCTCATACATCATCACGCGTTGTAGTACTCACAACACCCCAGATGAAGAGATTGAAAATGGAAATGATGGAGGTACACATTGCCTGGGATGTTGGCGGTGCTGGATGAGGCGGTGAGACCGCTTGGTGCAACCAGCAGGCATCGCATCGCGCACACACCCACACCTAACCTCCTGACCCGCTATGTCCCAGTTACGCATGCATCTGTGGCTACGTGTTGATATTCTAGTGACTGCTCCAAGTACCTTATGTCAGTATTTCTGTCCAGTTAAAGACTTTTAGTGTTGTGTTTTATAATAACTTTTCGCCTACTGAAACATACGTCAATTTTTCATTTGTCTCTAGTTCAGTGGGTCGATTTCCCATTACAGTATAGTAGTCATGGTTGTATCAGAGTATAAACACCATGCTCACAGCTTGACACGACCTAAGCACCTTCCAGTTTGATGAGTAAAGATGTGGTCAAGTGTGATGACTTCAGCGCTGATGAAGGCCATCTTCCTTCAGATATAGACCTGAGGTTTCGTATGCTGCCACTGAGGGACATCTGTTTTCTAGGGTAGATTAGGTAGACAGTCTTGCAGGCTACCTCCACTAGCTAGACATACGGTACATTTGATGCTGCAAGAAGCTACGAGAGATTCCAATGTTGGAAATACGTGAATTCGTACATGAAAGTGGTTATTCTGGGTATGGTAGTTGGTGAGCTGGTAGTATGGGCTTTCGGCCTCTCAGCTTATTACTGCCAGGGTCCACTCAGGCGGTCAACGACTCGCTGCTTCAACCTGCACGGACCGGAAAACCTTCAACACTTCTTAATGAGTTGAGAATAATTCTACGACTGTATATACATTCTCACTATGCATATATGGTCTATAACAACTGGAGAAAGCAGATAACTTTCATATCTGTCCCCCTTCCCTGCAAGAGACTAGTGTATGTCCGCCAATTTTGAGTGGTTTACCAAGGTTACTTCTATAAGACTTCGAGAATGTAAGGGACGAAATCTACGAAGGCACAAATTTTACGAAATCGTAAAGTTTTCACTTTATCTCGCATTCAGATGAACGCACACAGACGGGTGCAAATGTGTCCAGCCTACCTACCTGCATCTTATGCTCTCATGATGTGTTAAGTCGTCCTCATCATGACCTCCCAGCTCCGTAATATGTCATAACTCTTTATTTTCAGCCGAATGGCTGTCTAGATTCAATACACCGTTGTCTATCATATCTATTCATTCTAGATATGCCTCCATAGTGACGTAAGGTACGTTAAACTTAGACAGAGAGGCTGGCAATAGCGAGATTCGACCATGTCTCATACACTCAGTTGGACCTGATTAAGTATTTCAAGCGTGAATATCAAACATTATTTTTATTGTTCTCTGTCCAACACGGGCAGGTAATTCTGGTCAATCAGTCAGCTCGCTGGCGATCAGTAAGCATTCAAGACTTGTTTGTCAAATAGCGATTAGTAGAGCATGTGTTGAAATCAGTCGTTCCTCAGTGTTTCCTATAGGCATTTAGTGTAGGAGTTGAGTGAAGAAAGAATATTGAAATTCGACGGCAGGAATATTCCTGAAGCCTACAGTATTCCTTGTATTAATCCTACTCACAAAAGTATCTTATTGCCGATAGAGTGATGAAATGATTTCATTTAGTGTTCGTCAAATCCTATGAAATGCAACTAAATGAGTTACATTTATGCAGCTTTGAAAAGAGAAGGTTAAGAGTTGATCAAATACAGGTACTTACAATCAAACGCTCTTATGACTGGGATCTAACGAGCTACTTAATGATACATTCGTCTGATTACATTCGTAGCAAAGGATGCAAACTCATGGGCTAGCGTATTGAATGGAAGGAATAACCAATTAGAGTATTTCGAAAGCAGTATTACGGATACCTGTAAGAATAGACTTATTACGTGTTAGAGTTTCAAATCCACGAATGACATTATCTGCACCTCCTTAGTTACATGGAATGTTTACAGGTTCATCTCTTTTAAAACGCCTGAGTGTTTTTCTGCTCCTAACGCACAACTCTGTGAATTTCTGCTCCTAATACACATCCCTGTGAGTTTTACTGTTCCTAACACTCAACTCTGTGAGTTTTACTGCTCCTAACGCACAACTCTGTGAGTTTTACTGCTCCTAACACACAACTCTGTGAGTTTTATTGCTCCTAACACATAACTCTGTGAGTATTACTGCTCTTAACACTCATCTCTGTGAGTTTTAATGCTCCTAACGCCCAACTCTGTGAGTTTTACTGCTTCTGACGAACAACTCTGAGTTTTACTGCTCCTAACACACACCTTTGTGAGTTTTACTGCTTCTAACAGACAACTCTTGAGTTTTACTGCTCTTAGCACGCTGCTCTGTGAGTTTCTGCTCCAAACACACACGCCTCTGTGAGTTTCTGATTTCTTCCGCTGTTCTAAAGAGCCTCGAAAGAACCCAGTGTTGGTCTGTTGTCGTATGAATTGCCTTGTTAAAGATACAGACGTTACAACGTGAACACGATATCATATTTTCTTTTTCTCTTTTGAGCTTCAGAATGAAATTGAGTATCAAAGTATTGTATGTGGTATATCAGTGTTAGGAGTATATGAATATGTTTTGTTGCAGGAAACTGTGACGCGCACACTGCGGGCGGTGTGCACGAACGTGACGGTGACGTTAGGTAGTGGAGGTGACGGCTATGTAATACGTCACCCTCCCGTCACCCACGCCAGAGGACGCACCACCCATCGACAACCTCACTTCACCTGCCGTAAGTTCATATACGGAAAAAAAAAAAGTGATCCGTCTATCTGTTTATCACTCCGTCCACTTATCTATCTCTGTCTTTTAACCTGTTTATCTATCTATGGAGTGTTGCATCAGGTACATTGCATTCTCTAGAAATCATCCCACGTATCCTCAACCCTGGTATCCAAAGTGAAATATAGATCCCCCACACTGACCACAAACTCTTCTTGCATTTTTTTTTCCACTTGTTAGGTGAGACCAACTCCTCCAGTCACACTCCTCTCCAGTCCTCGTTAATTCGGGCAGGATATAATGCACTGGCTATCCAGAGCTATCCAGTTCAGTTGAAGGGTATATGTGTATTGCTTCATTATCCAGGAGTCTATATTTGGTCGCCATTGCATGTGGGTACAATTACGCAAATTCCCTTCCGTTGTTATAACGTGATCCGCAGTTCCTGAGGACGTCTTTCCAGTGAAAGTAGATCAATGCGATAGAAATAAGACGCTGGCGAATGAAAAATGACATGTGACGTTAAGGCCACCTGTCTGCATGTGACACGCACTTGGATCATCCCTATACAAGGAAGATCGTGAGCAGACCTTTACCTACTGGAGAGATTTGATCAAGTCTCATTCGGGCTCCAGGACTGTCCCAGATATAGGTTCGAGCTCTTCGAAATCACCTCGAAATCCCTGAAGTTACATCACTATAACACAGGTAGCTTGACGCCGGACGAATGAGGCGTAGTGGTGAGGAAGTTGCCACTGCTGGGCCACCTGCCTAGGGTCGAGTCGTCGTAGGTTCGAATCCATCCGCGGTCGCGGCAGCCTTTCCTCACTCACCCTAGCTGTTCATCCTTTCCTAGAGGCTGGTCGATAAAATGGGTGCCTAGGCTTAGGCTAAGACATCTATCTCTTTATCTGAAGATAGATAATGACATGGCCGCAATTTGGGTAGTTACAAGTACCGTCTTAACTAACAAAAAAAAGCAGAACAAAAACACTATTCTCATCACTTATCATCTACAGTAAATCAGGAGAGATTTATCCCTTACAACAACGAAGAAATATCGAGGAAGAAATGGACTAAATCACTTCAGTTTGACCAGACAACATTCTTACATATATCTGGTTTTGACGAGAACTGGATTTGATTGTGTTACTCCCTAGGAAACTGTGAGTGGGGCTCATAGCTTGTTGGATGCATAATCATGCACATGTAGATTCTTTTGTTCAGCTGCATCTTTGTGCTTAGCTGGACCAACACTGGGTAAAGAGAATTTCCAGCAGTGGTCAGCAGTGGTCATAGGAGTGAATGACTCTAATAAACCCGGTGTTTACAACCGGTGTCAGACAGCTGTGAGGAGGGGGTTATTTGGCAGACAACTGACCCCACGTTGAGTTACTGTCACTTAACTGTAATCATTTTATAAACGCATGAGACACGGGAGCGAGGGACAGAGGATGATACGATGAGCAACTGACATACCTCTCTGTGTTTCCAGACTTCGTTTGGATGGTAAAGTCGTTGGTTAGGTTAGGTTTTTTGGGCCCATCAACTTATTACTTCCGGGTTCCTTACGGTCGTCAAGAGCCACGAAAGAGAAAATGTTGAACACCTTTTCTTAATGTAGTAAGGATGATTAAAAGACCACATGCACGCACATTGTATGGCCCATCTGTGTCTTGGGGTAATGGTGAGGAGAGCAGTGGTGTGTGCTGAACCAATGGACTGTTGAAAATTACTGTCACCGAGTTTTTCTTTCATTGAAAGTCTTTATTAGAGGGATTGCTCGGCGCTTTTCCAAGCACGCTTGCATATCCCCCTTTCATGAATTATGTATATCTATTCCCTCATAGATCTTCGTTTCTCGTGTTAGAGAGGTAGCACTGGGAACAGACGAAAGAAAGAGCGCAGTGCACCTAAACCCCAGCTCCCTCCCATTATGTGGTGTCGCAACATTACACATGACAACTAAAGAATGAATGCAAACAACTAAAGAACGAATAAAGTCGTTCTGCTGACTCGTGTGTCTATCTTCAAGTGCATCCTGACTCCTATGTCTATCTCCAAATGCAGCCTTGTACATGACTGAATACTTCTGAATTTGAATATCTCTTTCACAGCGTCAAACACCATGATTTTGTGTGCAACACCAGGTAATCTGGTCTCATTTACGTAAACTCACTGCATACCAATGCCTTTTAACAACTTTCGCAACTGCTGTCTTAACCCTGTTTGAAAAGCAGTTTTTTTTTTTTTTGTCTCAAAAACCGCTTAAACTATCCTTTATACCCCTCCTTGTTTCTGATTTCACATTTTCTTTTCTGCTTGAATGCTTCGTGCAATTCAAGGTTTTCTTCAAGTGGCAGGAAACAAGTGAAGATGGTTCTGTTTGTACTCCGACTTATTGTAGAGTGGCAAGATAGAGATTGAGAACGTTTCATGAGCTTAATTCGAACGGAAGCAGCTGGGAGCTAGTGTGCGTAGTTTGTGCCACAATCACAGTAAAACATATTATTTTCTATGTTAACTTAGGCGGTTCGGGTCAATGAATCCCTGATGAATGACCATCTCATTAACGCTTTATATATGAGGTGTGAGGTGGCTTGATCGAGTAAGTAATGAAAGGGTAAGAGAGATGTTTGGTGATAAAAAGAGTGTGGTTGAGAGAGCAGAAGAGGGTGTATTGAAATGGTTTAGTCACATAGAGAGAATGAGTGAGGAAAGATTGACAAAGAGGATGTATGTGTCAGAGGTGGGGGGAACGAGAAGTGGGAGGCCACATTGGAAGTGGAAGGATGAAGTGAAAAAGATTTTGAGCGATCGTGACCTGAACATACAGGAGATTGAAAGGCGTGCAAGGAATAGAGTGAATTGGAATGATGTGGTATACCGGGGTGAACGTGCTGTCAATGGATTGAACCAGGGCATGTGAAGCGTCAGGGGTAAACCATGGAAGGTTTTGTGGGGACTGGATGTGGAAAGGGAGCTGTGGTTTCGGTTCATTACACATGACAGCTAAAAACTGAGCGTGAACGAATGTGGCCTTTGTTGTCTTTAACTAGCGCTACCTCGCGTTTATATATGTATATGTCTGTGTATGTATATGTATGTATACGTTGAAATGTATAGGTATGTATATGTGCGTGTGGGTTGGTCCATTCTTTCGGGTGTTTCCTTGCGCTACCTTGCTAACGCGGGAGACAGCGACAAAGTATAATGAAATGATATCCAATATATATATATATATATATATATATACGAATAAAGTGCATATGAACGCGCACCTTCATAGAACATACAAACCTCCAACAGCCAGGATCGAACCCGGGACCCCTGTGCAAGAGGCAGGCATGCTAACCGCTAGGCTATGGGACTGTATAATAGGAAACAACTATTCGAAATACTAAGTACTCGAATACCCTTCGTCTCACAATGGTGAGCAACGGGGTCTATACCATTGTGAGACGAAGGGTATTCGAGTACTTAGTATTTCGAATAGTTGTTTCCTATTATACAGTCCCATAGCCTATCGGTTAGCATGCCTGCCTCTTGCACAGGGGTCCCGGGTTCGATCCTGGCTGTTGGAGGTTTGTATGATATATATATATATATATATATATATAAATTTCATACTATTCGCCAATTCCCGCGTTAGCGAGGTAGCGTTAGGAACAGAGGACTGAGCCTTTGAGGGAATATCCTCTCTTGGCCTCCTCCTCTGTTCCTTCTTTAGGAAAACTAAAAACGAAAAGGGAGGATTTCCAGCCCCCGCTTCCTTCCCATTTAGTCGCCTTCTACGACACGCAGGGAATGCGTGGGAAGTATTCTCTCTCTCTCTCTCTATATATATATATATATATATATATATGTACCCAAGCTTGTATTGGGTACCCGTTTATCGACCAACCCGTAAGGGTGGACGAACAGCTAGGTTTGAATGTGGACCGACTATCGCAACCAGAATTCGAACCTATGCTCTCGACCCTGGGGCGGCCCGTGAATGCATCACGATCAGGAACGCTAACCACTACACCACAAGTGTAACGAATGTGTGGAGTTGCTCTGTGCCTTGTGTGTGTGTGTGTGTGTGTGTGTGTGTGTGTGTGTGTGTTTGTGTGTTACGGGGGGAGAGTTTTACACTCGTGTTGCCCCGTCTGTCAACCTTGTATATATGTACTATGTCTCTACTCTTATATGTGTATAAACACTTACAATTACACACAGCAGCCCAAGCTAGGTACTCATTTATCTTCCAGGCTCGAGGGGAGGACGAACACCAGCACTGGGTGTAGGCCGACTGCCAAACCCACGATTCGAACCTACGTGGGGTCGACCTCGGGCGGCCCTTAAATTCGTCGCGGTCAGCAGCGTTGACCTGTACGCCACGAACGCAGGATGTGATCTGATAAATCAAGTAAGTGCTGATGTGTTCTGGTTAGAGGGACATCTCGCGTCACTTAAGAGAAGTTTACTAAATTCTAAGTTGACCTCTTCTCTACTTACTACTTTTTTTACGTCTACGAATACTGGGATGAAAGGTGCTTGTTATTGTATATCCTTCAATCCTCCGAGCTGGCAGTAAGAGAAGATCAATTGTTTATTATTTCTACTTGAAGGAAACCATTATCTTGCGTCTGTTTTCTGAAGAGATCCTCTCTTTCCTTATAGCTGCTTGAGGGAATCCTTTATTTCCTTATTGCTGCTTGAAGGAAACCTTTATTTTCTGCTTGCTGCTTGAAGGAATCCTTCATTCGGTTCTTACTGCTTGAGGGGAATCTCTTGATCTCTATACACAGGGACATATATGGTATCGAACGCTTGAGCAGAGGTTTGTAATGGTTTTCACGACACAGGATCAGGCAGCTGTCTGTCTGGCCCAAAGATATGAGAACGTCCATAGCTAACAACGAGGAAGTCGAGACATGTGTTTATTTACATGTATTTACATCTCTCAGACTGTTCACCACGTAATGTTCGCTCAAGTTCATAATGTATGAATCATAGTACTCTTGTATTGTAAACCTTCTTGTATATCAGCCATCCTGGATGTCTAGACGCACCTCACTCACGTGCTTATCCAAACCGTGGCCACAACTATCCAGCCCCACTTTGATCTTGAGCTCTTTTATGATGAATGAACCAGTAACTACCATGACTTCCCAGCTCTGTAACTCCAGTGTATTTTCAACTGGTAACTATTACGGCTTCCCACTTCCGTGACATCCATGTATTTTCAGCCAAATGGCTGCCTTCATTCAATAAAACCCATTATTTACATATTTGTTTTTATGGTCAGAACGAGTCTTTTTGCCGCTGTAGGTCTACAGTAGAGCGAGGGTCCTCCGTTCCCTTCAAACAACATTTTTAAGGGACTGAAATTGGGTACGATGAGAGGGAGCCTCAGGCACTTTCAATTCGAAATATTTCATGTGCTCAGGACACGGGTAAATAATAGTCCAGGAGTCTGGGGGGGAAACTTTTGATTAGCGACAACACCCACTGGGCCACTGACCACCTACCCTCCTCTCGTATAATATCTTGTTTAGAATGGAAAGTTTCCTTCAGGATATTAGAGAAGGATTGTCCAGATATGTCTGTTATTATTTTTCTTCTTCATATTATTATTATTACCCAGGTCCAATTTCTATGAAAGAGTCCTGGTGTTACCCAGGACCTTTCGAAAGGTTCCTGCAGAGGAGGGCTGCACTACTTGCGGTAGCAAGGAAAGGTAGACTCCTTTGAATAAGCACTTCGTTTGACAAGACTGCATCCCCAATGATATAGCTTCGACAAAGGTGACTTTTTAATTGCGTTGCAACCTTCTGCAAGTGGAGTCCGGTAAGACCTATATATATATGTATATATATTATTGTAAACTTTTTCCACAATACCCTGGGCATCGATCCCTGGAACATCTGTGTGGCAGCCAGGTAGCCAAACCCCCAACAAAGATTAGCTTAAAACAGCATCTCTCCGCAACACTGGCTGACTCACGGGTCTCACTGTTGCGTCACGCATCCTTTACGAGGTGGAAATACTGCCACACACACACACACACACACACACACACACACACACACACACACACACACACACACACACACACACACACTGCACAAGCAAGAAAGGCGTATTAAGGGGCTTCCAGGACTAGGACGCTACGTCTCTTCGTCGTATATCAACTGACTGTTAGAGACCTTCCTTGCATCTCCTGTTGATGTGATAATTACACGGAAGTGTACTCGGGAACTTGTCGTATTTCATATCCCCCGTGGACGTACAGGAATATACTTGATCAACCGCTCAGTTGTGATCATTTCCGATATATATGTATATATATATATATTTTGCCAAAGAGGAGAAAGAATACTTCCCACGTATTCCCTGCGTGTCGTAGAAGGCAACTAAAAGGGAAAGGAGCGGAGGGGCTGGAAATCCTCCCCTCTCTTTTTTTTTTTTTTTTAATTTTCCAAAAGAAGGAACAGAGAAAAGGGGCAGGTAAGGATATTCCCTCAAAGGCCCAGTCCTCTGTTCTTAACGCTACCTCGCTAACGCGGGAAATGGCGAATGGTAAGAAAAATGAATATATATATATATATATATATATATATATATATATATATATATATATATATATATATATATATATATATATATGTGTGTGTGTGTATATATTACGAAGATGGAGGGAGAAATGAATTATGTAATAACTTGTGGCCACGAGCGATTAGGCGAAAAAGAAAGAGAAGGGACATGACGATATTAAACATTAACACTTCTAGCGGGAGAGTAACACCAGAACTCTTAATGCTTGCTCCTGTTATCTTATTCATGAGTCGTTGGGACGTGAGTCACAAGTCTGGAGGATTATTCCTTCACCCCTGGGGTTAGCTACGCGGGCCCACCAACCCCTCGTGTTCAAGCATTTACGGCTGGTTTTGCTGGACCATTAGAAAGTTTGTGGAGACATGCACGACGGGGGGTTCTGCGCTGCTACGGAGTGTCTGTACGTGAGGAATGACTGACGATTCTGGAGACGAGACGTATGGATGTACAGTACTTATCCATAGACTCTTCCTTGATCCATGATTATCTTATCCATTTATCTTGTCTGTCTGTCTGTCTGTCTGTCTCTCTCTCTCTCTATATATATATATATATATATATATATATGAACAAAGTGCACATGAACGCGCACTTTCATAGAACATACAAACCTCCAACAGCCAGGATCGAACCTGGGACCCCTGCGCGACAGGAGGGAGCGCTACCGCTCGGCTATGATCGCCTCTAATAGGGAAGTGACCATTCGAATACTATGTACTGGAATACCCTTCATCTCACGTTGATGAGCAACGGGGTCTACACCTGTCACTTCCAAGTCTCGTGAGTTTGACTCTTTTTACTCTTACTACTAAATTGAAACTACACCCTTGAGACAAATCATGAAGGCACTTAAACACCACGTCACTTCTATTGTTCTTACAGTTTTATATTTCACTCACTATTAACGAAACAACATGAGATCATATCCTTAACTGGGAAATCTCTCATTACGTTAGTGAGGCTTAGGCTGACCAAGGCCTATTATTATTCTAAACCTTGGCAACAAAGAGGTCTTACTGTTTTTGACAGCTCAATTCTTTTCCCAGTTTTTCTGTTCATGAAACTTTTAAGTCTTCCTTCGTATTAACTAGATTCCTAATAGAAAACGAGGCACTACACGTTAATCCCGCTAAGAGGTCTTGCAAAGTTGGACAGACTTGACAACTTCGTATCCCCTAATCAGATCTCGCTGTTGCCTGGATCCGACATGTTTACGTAAAGAGTGACAGAGATGCACCTAAAACTACACAACACACTCACACACACACACACACACACACACACACACACACACACACACACACACACACACACACACACACAAGCTCCCGATCTCCCAGCCTGTTACAACCTGGACTATAGATAGGGTTATGCGGAGGAGGGTGGATATGTTGGAAATGAGATGTTTGAGGACAATATGTGGTGTGAGTTGGTTTGATCGAGTAAGTAATAAAACGTTAAGAGAAATGTGTGGTAATAAAAAGAGTGTGGTTGAGAAAGCAGGAGAGGGTGTGTTGAGATGGTTTGGTCACATGGAGAGAATGAGTGAGAAAAGATTGACCAAGAGGATATATGTGTCAGGTGGAGAGAAGGAGAATTGGGAGACCAAATTGGAGGTGGAAAGATGGAGTGAAAAAGATTCTGAGTGATCGGGGTCCGAACATGTAGGAGGGTGGAAGGCGTGCAAGGAATAGAGTGAATTGGAACGGTGTGGTATACCGGTGGAGTGAACCAGGGCATGTGAAGCGCCTGGGGTTAACCATGGAAAGTTCTGTAGGGCGTAGATGTGGAATGGGAGCTGTGGTTTCGGTGCATTATACATGGCAGCTAGAGACCGAGTGTGAACGAATGTGCCTTTGTTGTCTTATCCTAGCGCTACCTCGCGCGTGTGCAGGGGGAGAGGGGGGGGAGGTGACAAATCATCTGTAGCGGGGTGGCGACGAGAATGAATAAAGGCAACAAGAATGAATTATGTACATGTGTATGTATACGAACATAGTGCATAGAAACGCGCACCTTCATAGAACATACAAACCTCTAACAGCCAGGATCGAACCCAAGGACCCCTGTGCAAGAGGCGGGAATGCTAACCGCTAGGCTATGGGCCTGGCCGCTGTTGGAGGTTTGTATGTATATATATATATATATATATATATATATATATATATATATATATATATATATATATATATATTTTTTTTTTTTTTTTTTTTCTTTCATACTATTCGCCATTTCCCGCGTTAGCGAGGTAGCGTTAAGAACAGAGGACTGGACCTTTGAGGGAATATCCTCACCTGGCCCCCTTCTCTGTTCCTTCTTTTGGAAAATTAAAAAAAAAAAACGAGAGGGGAAGATTTCCAGTCCCCCGCTCCCTTCCCTTTTAGTCGCCTTCTACGACACGCAGGGAATACGTGGGAAGTATTCTTTTTCCCCTATCCCCAGGGATAATATATATATATATATATATATATATATATATATATATATATATATATATATATATATATATATATATATATATATATAAAATATATATATATATATATATATATATATATATATATATATATATATATATATATATATATATATATATATATATATATATTGAATGTACCAAGGCGTCAGCACCCTGTTTTGTGCACGAATGAAGACAAAGAGCGTTAGAATATAGATATAAATAAGACGTTTCATAAATGTATGTACAATAAAACACACACACACACACACACACACACACACACACACACACACACACACACACACACACACACACACACACACACACACATTGGTAACACAGAGAGCCACATAATCGCCCTCAAAGTCATCGCATTACCAACACTTTTTCATGATATAAGAAATTATCATTTCCCTTCACAATCCTTGCGACAATGGGAGCGACCTTTTGTGTCGTGGATGCCCGTGTGCCTGAGGACCTTGAGAGACAGCTGGTGCGGGTGTGAGCCTGACACACACACACACACACACACACACACACACACACACACACACACACACACACAATGTCTGAGGCATTAGAGGTTGCAGGAGAGCAGGAGCTTCTCTCCCAAGCCTTTGTTGTCCAGCGAGGTGATAATGGCTCGCCACTGCAGGGGCCGGTGCCTCTGTGTTCCCACGGGTGTCAAAAGAGACGCATTATGGACCAGGATGATATCACGGGCGTTTAAACGACGCTAATTAAACGACATCAAAGACGGAGGATGATGGACACGCATTTTTTTTTTCTTCCCCTCCACTGAGAAAGTTGATTCAAGGCATTACAGTTAAGTGGTACAGAAGTGAAATACGTGTCGTCAAACACCGTCTTCAAGTAGTAGTTGCCAAGGAAAAATAAGCATAGGAACTTTATCAATGGAATGACCAAAGGATAGTAGGAAATATGAATTATATTCCACATGAACGTAAAGAATGAAGCAATTGGAAGAAGGAGGATGATGTGAAGGAAACCAATCGTCTTCTGTGGGTTGTCAAGGTTTAGGGGTCGGATGCCACACTTAGTGAAAAACAAAAATGGTCAAAAAAACAGCAACGAAAGTTGGGAAGCCAAAATACTCGGAACCCTATTCGTCCTTGCGTTAGTTTCGACAACAGCACCTTCAGGAAAATGACGATCATTATACTCCTCAACCCCTGGAGGAGACGTTGTGGAGACCAGTGCTGGAGATCTTTCCACAACCTCAAACACTCTCAGTGTGTATACAGCTTATGTGTGTAGCGGACAAGGATCAGAAGATCTTGAGAAATATCGAGTTTCTTCTCGTCACTCTGTTCTTATCCATGATCCCCAGACTGCCATCTGTGGTGGTGGTGCTGCTGCAACCACAAAGTTGCTGCGCTACGTGCTATTAGCAGAGTAGTGATGGATTCCTTTAGAATGAACTGTTCCTCGAGGATACTCTACTTCCTTTACTTCACTGATGAGGATAATGCAGACTCGCCAAAGGTGACTTTTCACTCGCTGCCTTCGCTAAATGGAGTCCGGTACTGTCTCTTAGATTTCTCACAAACGTTAAGTATCAAGAAGCCGAGAGAACACATGTTACAATATCCTTTTCATTGATGAGACTGAAGGACACAGAATGTGAAGAAAAATGATAGCTACTAAGAGGAGACTGGAGTGTTGGTGTCAGGGTCTATGAATCTGATCAGGGAAGGTGTCAGAAAAACCTGTACACGCAGCGTTGTCACCCTCTGCACTTCTGATTATTTATGAGCCTCCGTGGTGAATTGGTTAGCGTCACTGACCGAAACTCAGGTATGGGCAAGTCCTGGGTCGAATCCGAATGAGTTCGAACCCTGGTCGTGGCAGCAGGTCGAGAGTCAACCCAGCTGTTAAGCCTTACTTTGGGTCTGGTCGATACGTTCATTTGATGCCTGTCTTAAGCTAAGATATATATATATATATATATATATATATATATATATATATATATATATATATATATATATATATATATATATATATATTCCTATAAGTCCACGGGAAAAAATGAAACACGAAAAGATCCCAAGTGCACTTTCGTGTAATAATCACATCATCAGGGGAGACACAAGAGAGAAATATAACAGTCAGTTGATATACATCGAAGTAGACGAAGTTAGGACGCCATTTGGTAAACGTGTTTACATACTTGCTGCCTTTATTCATATCCGTCGCCACCCCACCACACATGAAATGACACCCCCTCCCCCCACACACGCGCGAGGTAGCGCTTGGAAAAGATTACAAAGGCCACATTCGTTCACACTCAGTCTAGCTGTCATGTAAAATTACCGAAACCACAGCTCCCTTTCCACATCCATGCCCTACAAAACTTTCCATGGTTTATCCCAGACGCTTCACATGCCCTAGTTCAATCCATTGACAGAACGTCGTCCCCGATATACCACATCGTTCCAGTTCACTCTTCTTTGCACGCCTTTTACATACTGCATTTTCAGGCCCCGATCGCTCAAAATCCTTTTCACTCCATCCTTCCACCTCCAGTTTGGTCTCTCACTTCTCGTTCCCTCCACCTCTGACACATATATCCTCTTTTTCAATCCTTCTTCACTCATTCTCTCCATGTGACCAAACCACACACCCTCTTCTGCTCTCTCAACCACACTCTTTCTATTACCACACATCTCTCTTACCCTTTCAGTACTTACTCGATCAAACCACCTCACACCACATATTGACCTCAAACATCTCATTTCCAGCACATCCACCCTCCTCCGAACAACCCTATTTATAGGCCCACTCCTCGCAAGCACATAACATTGTTGGAACCACTATTCTTTCAAACATACCCATTTTTGCTTTCCGAAATAATGTTCTCGCCTTCCACACATTCCTCAACACCCCAAAACCTTTAACCCCTCCCCCACCCTGTGACTCGCTTCCCCTTCGATGGTTCCATCCGCTGCCAAATCCACTCCCAGATATCTAAAACACTTCACTTCCTCCATTTTTTCTCCATTAAAACTTTCCTAACAGTTGACTTGTCCCTCAACCCAACTGTACCCAATAACCTTGTTCTTATTCACATTTACTCTCAGCTTTCTTCTTTCACACACTTTAACAAACTCGGTCACTAGCTTCTGCAGTTTCTCACGCGAATCAGTCACCAGTGCCGTTTCATCAGCGAACAGCCACTGACTCACTTCCCAAGCCATGTCATCCACAACAGATTGCATACTTGCCCCTCTCTCCAAAACCGTTGCATTCATCTGCCCAACAACCCCATCCATAAGCAAATTAAACAGCCATGAAGATATCACGCACCCCTGCCGGAAACTGACATTCACTGGGAACCAATCACATTCCTCTCTTCCTACTCTCTTCCTCGATAAAAACTTTTAACTGCTTCTAGCAAGTTGCCTCCCACACAATATACTCTTAATACCTTCCACAGAACATCTCTGTCAACTCTACCATACATACATTGAATATCCTCACCAACCAGTCGGCAACACAGCCATCCCATTTTTAAATAAATTCCACTGCAATACCATCCAAGCCCGCAAAGCTTTCACTACCTCTTCTCTGTTTACCAAACCATTCTCCCTGACCCTCTCACTTCGCACACCACCTCGACCAAACCACCCTATATCTACCACTCTTATCATCTAACACATTAAACAAACCTTCGAAATACTCACTCCATCTCCTTTCTCTAATCACCAATACTTGTTATTACCTCCCCATTTGCCTCTTCACCGATGTTCCCACTTTATTTACGCGCTTTATTTACCTCCTTCCAAAACATCTTTTTATTCTCCCTAAAATTTAATGATACTTTCTCACCCAACTCTCATTTGCCCTCTTTTTCACCTTTTACACCTTTCTCTTGACCTCTTACCTCTTTCTTTTACACATCTCCCAGTCATTTGCACTATTTCCCTGCAAAACTCGTCCAAATGCCTCTCACTTCTCTTTCACTAATAATCTTACCTCTTCATCCCACCACTCACTACCCTTTCTAATCTGCCCACCTTCCACGCTCCTCATGCCACAAGCATCTTTTGTGCAAGCCGTCACGACTTCCCGAACTACGTCCCAATGAGCAAATGAGATGTGCCGTCTTTGGCAACATAGGAAGAACATAAAAATGAGTTTTAATATCCATCTCATCTCTTTAGCTTCTGGAAATCTGCACCTCTCTTCGCTCATCTTCTCTCTTAATGGGTACAATCGTCAGAAGAATGTGCTGTTTGGGTAAAAGTAATTTAGAAAGACCCCATCAGGCGCCTCTCGTTCTTCGACAGTACGGGCAATGATTGCATATGCCGAACTCTTATGGAAAATGAAAAACAGTAATGGGAAACGATATATCCAGACTGGCGATTACTGAGTTCATAATGCATTAGTCCCCACGCTGGACACAATCATAATGACGCAGTACTTCAAGCACGAACGAAAACGTAAAACTAAGTGTCTCTTTTTTTTCCCTACTAGTCAGTAAATTTACTGTTGTGCCAAAATCAGAATAGAAAAGAAGTTCTTGTTATTGGTTTGAGGCTGATATGAGACATATAGCTAACCCCCCCCCCCCCCTTAAAAAAAGGCTTTCGAAATATCTCCCAGTCAGTAGAGAGAGAGAGAGAGAGAGAGAGAGAGAGAGAGAGAGAGAGAGAGAGAGAGAGAGAGAGAGAGAGAGAGGATGTAGTGACATTTATTTCATTGCTGAATATGAATCATGCATGGACCCGCCAGGGTTCGAGTTCAGGGTTAGGCAGATGGCCCATAACTAATCCAGGTGTTCATCCTTTCTCAAGGCTGGTCGATAAATGGGTAACGGATTATGGGTACGATACATTTCGTATGATTTCATTGCCTGAACGATGTACTGTAATTGTAATGGAATTATACGAAACTGTTTGATACTTCGTAATTTCTATTTCTTGTGTAAATGAGATGGTCTTGATTAGGTCATTTAATTGCCTGTACTGCCTCAGCTAACGTAAAATGAATAGTGTTAGGAAAACAAGAGAACAGGTAGAGCCATCCCTGGAAAGAACAGATGGGGATGTGGTACGAGGCAACAAGAGAGGTGAAGATGAAGTGAGCATTTCAAAGGAATTGTTGTGTTAGACCAGGGGATCTTAGCCCCTTTATGTCAGTGGAGCACTGAAGAGACACCTGCTGTGTCTGTGGATCACCCTCAGCATGTAACCAACACCATATCTGGTCTGAAATCACAAACAGTAAAACATGATATCACCTAAACCGTTACTAGAGATGATATCTTTCCTTCTCTAGACCATTGGAAATGGGACATGGATCACAGGTTAAGATCCTTAGTGTTAAATGATAGGATGACAGATGGGGGTGTCTTGGACCTTGAGGTGGGTGGGCTGGTAGAGTGGTGACCAGTGGTTCGAGAAGAGATGGTGAAAATTTTGCACTTAGTGTGACGTTCGTCAGATGTAAGAGGGACAATGAAAGGGGAAGGGCTGAGTACGAGATGGACAGAAAGAGTGAAAGACGGTGGTTGAACACGCAGGAGGGTGTTAGGCATGCGTGGGATAAAGAGAATTGGAACGATGTGGAATATAGGGGAAGACGTGCTGTAAGTGAGCAGAACCAGGGCCAAATGAGTTTGTCAGAGGCAACTAAGGGAAAGTCTATAGGTCTCTTTGTGAATAAGGGGCTCTGGTTTCGAAGCGTTACCCATGACAGTAATAAGACTTATGATGAAAAGGGAGATTCCACTCATAGAAAACGATCCAAAAAAACGCAATTAGAGGGATTCAAGGAAGTAAAATCTTACTTTCTAGAGAAAACGAGGTTCAGATTTGATGCCCAGCCAAAACACATTTCGCTTCGCCTCGACATTAGCGCGAGAGCTTACAGCAGGAGCAGGAGCCACACGTCTCAAAAGGCATGCGCCTCTAATGGGCACGTCAGCAAAGAAAAAGATAAGTCGCTTAAAAGTACGGAGTCAGGATCTACCAACGGGGAAGTCATGTATACAAGAGGTGGGGGAATTCTTATAGCCAAAGGTATTTTGACATTCAGAGCTTCGTAAGGTGATGTAGAATAAAATGGCGTTACGTTTTCTTTTTGGTTTGCTGAGATAACACGGGAAACTGAGCCCTAATCTAGGCCATCTCATTAATTATATATATATATATATATATATATATATATATATATATATATATATATATATTTTTTTTTTTTTTTTTTTTTTTTTTTTTTTTTTTTTTCATACTATTCGCCATTTCCCGCATTAGCGAGGTAGCGCTAAGAACAGAGGACTGGGCCTTTGAGGGAATATCCTCACCTGGCCCCCTTCTCTGTTCCTTCTTTTGGAAAAAAAAAAAAAAAAAAAAAACGAGAGGGGAGGATTTCCAGCCCCCCGCTCCCTTCCCTTTTAGTCGCCTTCTACGACACGCAGGGAATACGTGGGAAGTATTCTTTCTCCCCTATCCCCAGGGGATATATATATATATATATATAACTTTATTGTTGATAAAATTTGTAAAATGATAAGTTTATGAACGCTTGTTGTATGTTCTGGACAATCACATGTTTATCAAATGGCATCCTAGCTTCGTCTCTTCGATGTATATCAACTGACTGTTATACTTCTCTCTTGTGTCTCCCCTGATGATGTGATTATTACACGAAATTGCACTTGGGAACTTATCGTGTTTCATTTTCCCCGTGGACTCATAGGAATATATATATATATATATATATATATATATATATATATATATATATATATATATATATATATATATATATATATATATATATATATATATATATATGTATATATATATATATAT
The DNA here is from genome assembly GCF_036320965.1 of Panulirus ornatus. Lineage (NCBI taxonomy): Eukaryota > Metazoa > Arthropoda > Malacostraca > Decapoda > Palinuridae > Panulirus > Panulirus ornatus. Next base: position 7,874,626 of record NC_092249.1, read on the forward strand.
ATATATATATATATATATATATATATATATATATATATATATATATATATATATATATATATATATATATATATATTATCCCTGGGGATAGGGGATTAAGAATACTTCCCACGTATTCCCTGCGTGTCGTAGAATTCGACTAAAGGGGAGGGAGCGGGGGGCTGGAAATCCTCCCCTCTCGGTTTTTTTTTAATTTTCCAAAAGAAGGAACAGAGAATTGGGCTGGTGAGGGTATTCCCTCAAAGGCCCAGTCCTCTGTTCTTAACGCTACCTCGCTAATGCGGGAAATGGCGAATAGTTTGAAAGAAAAAGAAAGAAATATATATATATATTTTTTTTTTTTTATACTTTGTCGCTGTCTCCCGCGTTTGCGAGGTAGCGCAAGGAAACAGACGAAAGAAATGGCCCCCCCCCATACACATGTACATACACACGTCCACACACGCAAATATACATACCTACACAGCTTTCCATGGTTTACCCCAGACGCTTCACATGCCTTGCTTCAATCCACTGACAGCACGTCAACCCCTGTATACCACATGACTCCAATTCACTCTATTTCTTGCCCTCCTTTCACCCTCCTGCATGTTCAGGCCCCGATCACACAAAATCTTTTTCACTCCATCTTTCCACCTCCAATTTGGTCTCCCTCTTCTCCTCGTTCCCTCCACCTCCGACACATATATCCTCTTGGTCAATCTTTCCTCACTCATTCTCTCCATGTGCCCAAACCATTTCAAAACACCCTCTTCTGCTCTCTCAACCACGCTCTTTTTATTTCCACACATCTCTCTTACCCTTACGTTACTTACTCGATCAAACCACCTCACACCACACATTGTCCTCAAACATCTCATTTCCAGCACATCCATCCTCCTGCGCACATCTCTATCCATAGCCCACGCCTCGCAACCATACAACATTGTTGGAACCACTATTCCCTCAAACATACCCATTTTTGCTTTCCGAGATAATGTTCTCGACTTCCACACATTTTTCAAGGCTCCCAAAATTTTCGCCCCCTCCCCCACCCTATGATCCACTTCCGCTTCCATGGTTCCATCCGCTGACAGATCCACTCCCAGATATCTAAAACACTTCACTTCCTCCAGTTTTTCTCCATTCAAACTCACCTCCCAATTGACTTGACCCTCACCCCTACTGTACCTAATAACCTTGCTCTTATTCACATTTACTCTCAACTTTCTTCTTCCACACACTTTACCAAACTCAGTCACCAGCTTCTGCAGTTTCTCACATGAATCAGCCACCAGCGCTGTATCATCAGCGAACAACAACTGACTCACTTCCCAAGCTCTCTCATCCCCAACAGACTTCATACTTGCCCCTCTTTCCAGGACTCTTGCATTTACCTCCCTTACAACCCCATCCATAAACAAATTAAACAACCATGGAGACATCACACACCCCTGCCGCAAACCTACATTCACTGAGAACCAATCACTTTCCTCTCTTCCTACACGTACACATGCCTTACATCCTCGATAAAAACTTTTCACTGCTTCTAACAACTTGCCTCCCACACCATATATTCTTAATACCTTCCACAGAGCATCTCTATCAACTCTATCATATGCCTTCTCCAGATCCATAAATGCTACATACAAATCCATTTGCTTTTCTAAGTATTTCTCACATACATTCTTCAAAGCAAACACCTGATCCACACATCCTCTACCATTATATATATATATATAATGTACACAGTTAAAGAGATGTCCTGGATTATAACTAGAGCCATCTCAGCGAACATACAAAAACAAACACAAATGATGTCCTTTCGATCTACATTTTTAGCAAGCAAAACTTAGAAATATGACAGAGGAACCAAATTTTTAACAGTGTAAGAAAGTTCCGCCGAAAGTCGTGGCCACTGGGAAAAATGGACACATATGACACTGGTTAGAGATAAGGATTCTAGCTACTGATGAGGGATTTAGTCACTGTAAAAGTGTTTGCCCACTCATGAGAAGCTAGGCTGCGGGTATATATGAAACTGGTCACTGGTGGGTGTGAAGCCTGGCCACTGCTGGGTGTGAAGCCTACCCACTGCTGGGTGTGAAGCCTGCCCACTGCTGGGTGTGAAGCCTGCCCACTGGTGGGTGTGAAGTCTGCTCACTGGTGGGTGTGAAGTCTGCCCACTGGTGGGTGTGAATTCTGCCCACTGGTGAGTGTGAAGCCTGGCCATTGATGGGTGTGAAGCCTGGCCATTGATGGGTGTGAAGCCTGGCCACTGATGGGTGTGAAGCCTGGCCATTGATGGGTGTGAAGCCTGGCCATTGATGGGTGTGAAGCCTGCCCACTGATGGGTGTGAAGCCTGGCCATTGATGGGTGTGAAGCCTGGCCACTGATGGGTGTGAAGCCTGGCCACTGATGGGTGTGAAGCCTGGCCACTGATGGGTGTAAAGTCTGGCCTCTGGTACATTACAGATCCCATGTCAACAAATCGCCTCTCCTCTGGGTCCATGTTAGTGTCATCGAGGCCCTGAGCCTAATGGATTCTTGTAACGCTACGATCAAACCCTCCTGTATTGCGGGTAATGTTGATGACCTAAACACTGAGAATAAATGTTTTCACTACGAGGTATGTGGGTACGTCAGAGTACAGATTTTACTTTCGCCGAAGGTGATACTCGCACGATCATAACAAATGGACGACAGACCAAAAGAAGATTGATTCCTCGTGGGATTTTCTTTTTTCGATAGACAGTTGCTTTTGACAAGCAAGATAGATAGGTAGTCGACATCTACAGATGAAATAAACGGCTCTCTTAATCTAAATCATTCAATTAGAAGATTTGATAGAAAAATGTATATTGCTAACAATCGGACTGCAAGAAAGTCGAAGTGATAGGGGGAACGATAGTTTGGGATGCGCGGCGTTTGTTTCCAGTTTACACTGATGATAAGCCTGTCTTTATCGCCATCATGTAGACTGTATGTTTGCAGCCTTGGAGGGTAAAGCTCAAGCTATCATTCTCTCTCTCTCTCTCTCTCTCTCTCTCTCTCTCTCTCTCTCTCTCTCTCGAGGAATCATCTTTCGGGGCATGACAAAGAGTAAATATTGAACGTACGTACTGATTCAATTGGTCTGGGACCTTGTGTCTTGGACGCTCTCCCTTTATCATTTGTCAAATGTTCCTGATCCATGGCAGAGAACACGACGGTCCAGGGCTCTCACTCCTCCTCCCCTGTTTTCAATTCGAGCCTTCATTCAAATTGTGACGGGTCAGAGGTCATGAATCCCAACTTTTACAATAAAACTCTATGGAATGGAACGCGATCACTTCGTTGGAAGATAGATGGGGCGAGACATTAGCATTTGTTCGCGAATGACAGATTTTTTTTTCCAGCTTTGGAACGAGTCTGAAAAATGTTACATTTAGGAAATGCTTTTGGATAGACTGTCGATGATGTATTAAGGCCTTCGATACTTGCCTCTGATGCTGCTGCTGCTGCCTCCATAATCACTCTCTCCTTTACTGATGCCTCTTCTTTCATCCCATATTCTTCTTTACTGCTGCTTCCTTCATTCCTCTCTCCTGTTTCCTTCATCCCAATCTCACTTTCTCCTCTACTGCTGTTCTTTCATCCCACTTTCTCCTTTACTGATGCTTCCTCCATCTCATTTTCTCCTTTGGCGCAGCTTCCTTCACCCCTTTCTCTCCTTTACTGCTTCTGGTTCGTTCATTCCACTCTCTCATCCCTTGTTGCTTCCTTCATCCCACTCTACTACAGCTGCTTCCTTCTTCCCACTTTTCTTGTGCTTCCTTCATCTCAGTTTCTCTCTTACTGTTACATCATTTATCCCACTCTCGTCTCTACTTCTGCTGTCTCCTTCATCGCTCCGTCTCTTCTGCTGTTTGAAGCAGAAGAAGGAGTCGAGCAGGGAGTTCTCATCCTCCTCAAATGCTCAGATTGGGGCGTCTGAATGTGTGTATGTGTGACCCACTCTCTTCCAGTGTTACTTTCCACAATCCACTCTCTTCTTTATGCTATAATCTTTATCCCACTCTTTCATTAACGTCACATTATCACCCTAGCTCCATTAACTCCTTATTTCCCTTCATCTTTCAACATTATATCTCACATGAAGACTACATCAGCTTCCGTAATCACAAGATACACAACTCCCTCGCTTGCAGCACCTCTTGGAAGCAAGCTGTCCCTGATTCACAGCACCTTAAAGACACTGAACAGCAGGACCTGATGACATCCGCTGGCACGGCACCAACTTCTGCTACACAGCTTGACATCATTATTCTATTCCCTGTGTTATAGGGAGCATTATTGCTCCCCTCCAGGCGTCCTCGTCTTAGTCCATCAGGTCTCCTCTTAAATGGCTTTCCCATGTCCTCAAGCAGATAACCCTGTCATGGGCCATCAGGTCCTCTATGATATGGTTTTCTTATGTACTCCACCATATAACCTCGTCACAGACCATTTCGTCGTCTGTTAAATGGTTTTCCCTATGTCCTCCAGCAGATAAACTTGTCCTAGACCATCAGGTCTGTTACCCGGCTTTCCCATGTACTCCCATGTTCTCCAGCAGATTAAGTTGTCATAGACCATCACGTCTTCTGTTATCTGGCTTGCCCATATACTACCATCCCCTCCCGCAGATAACCTCCTCGTAGACCATCAGGTCTTCTGTTACCTGATTATCCCATTGTGCTTCAGTTGACACACTTAAGTATTGGCTCCGGGTTCGAGGATAGGGTTGAGGATACATTCCACTGGCTCTAAGATAACACTTACGAAATTCGTCTTTGCCATCTTGACTTTGAGTTCACCGACAAAGTCATTTTTTTGATGATTGTAGTTCATCGTGTGGCTTCAGAATATCGAAAGACATTTCATTTTATGACCGTCATCCGTCGCTTATCATTTCTTGAAAGTTGTCGTGTCCCTCATCATCTTCGCTTATCATTTCTTGAAAGTTGTCGTGTCCCTCATCATCTTCGCTTATCATTGAAAGTTGTCGTGTCCCTCATCATCTTCGCTTATCATTTCTTGAAAGTTGTCGTGTCCCTCATCATCTTCGCTTATCATTTCTTGAAAGTTGTCGTGTCCCTCATCATCTTCGCTTATCATTTCTTGAAAGTTGTCGTGTCCCTCATCATCTTCGCTTATCATTTCTTGAAAGTTGTCGTGTCCCTCATCATCTTCGCTTATCATTGAAAGTTGTCGTGTCCCTCATCATCTTCGCTTATCATTGAAAGTTGTCGTGTCCCTCATCATCTTCGCTTATCATTTCTTGAAAGTTGTCGTGTCCCTCATCATCTTCGCTTATCATTGAAAGTTGTCGTGTCCCTCATCATCTTCGCTTATCATTGAAAGTTGTCGTGTCCCTCATCATCTTCGCTTATCATTGAAAGTTGTCGTGTCCCTCATCATCTTCGCTTATCATTGAAAGTTGTCGTGTCCCTCATCATCTTCCCTCATTGACGGAGTCCTTGGGTGTTGTCACATTCGAGAATTGTGAATTTGACCCTCTCAGTGTCGCCACCACCCTCCTGATTCTCACCTTCAAGAGCTTTTCCCCTGGTTTGCTCAGAACCACTTATCTGTTCTCAAGCTTCCTCCTCGAAGGAACCATCTGTCAGCTGTTCCGTTCTCATTTCGTTCATCTTTTGGCGTTTCCTTCCTTCCCTGTTCACACGTTCTCGGAAATCTTTCGGATTACCGTTCCTCCGTTCCCTCATCTACCATAAGTTCTACTTCCTCCCCAATTGATATTCTTTATAGTCATTTATCGTATATCTTTTTTATCACTATTGTGCCTTGAGTGTTCTGTTCCATTCACGCACACCAGTGCCTCGCACACAAACCAGCCCTCCTTTCCGCAGCATGGTAAGTTTTTATTCCTTTACCTTCTTTATCACTTTGTTCAGGGATCCTGTTCCCTGGAAAGGCGCCCGTGCCTGACTCGAAGCCCTCCTTCCAGCAGTACGGTACGTTATAATGGAGTCCATTCCTTGCTTTGAAAATTATCCCTCATTCGTCATTACCTCATTTTTCTCTCTCTATCCCTCCTTCTTTTCCCCCGCTAATCCTTTTCTCTCCTTCAATCATTCTTTTCATTCTTGGATGGATTTTTCATTCATGTCTTTCATTATGGCTAGAATTCCCCTCTTTCATATTTCATTCACCCTCTTCTGTCCCTCATTCATTCTTTTCATTTGCATCTCGATTTGTAATTCATACCTTTCATTATAGCAAAATTTCCCTCCTTCTTTCATTTTTCTCCCCCATTTTTCGATCCTTCTTTCATGGATTAGTTTTCTATTAATAACTTTCTCCATATTTTCTCATTTTGTCTTCGCTGTAAAATCTTTCTTCCATTGAGTTTTACACGAGTCTCCACACACACACACACACACACACACACACACACCCCCCCCCGCCTTTCGCCTCATTCTTTTCCACTCCCTGTCTTCCTCTTGATCTTCCTCTTCACCTTAATAACCCAGCATCTTCCTCCCTACTCCTCCTCCTCCTCCTCCTCCTCTTCCTCCTCCTCCTCCTCCTCCTCTCCTTTCAATTTCCTTGGATGCTTCCCACATAAAGCGTCACTTTTATCACCAGTTTCATTCTCGCTGGTCGAGGCACACACACACACACACACACACACACACACACACACACACACACACACACACACACACACACACACACATGCGGCCTTTCTACCCCGTGTGTCCATAGCGCTGTATTTATTAATGCGGGAAACGGCGAAGAGTCGAAGGAAGAGGAGATATACGGGTTTAGTCTGGCCAAAAGCCGTCACCTCTCTGACAGGAGGCGTCTCATCATTAACGCTCGTCGGGAAAAATGATGAGAGCAACAAATGATTACGTCGAGGACAGAGATGCTGTAGCCTGGACACACCACACACCACGGGAAGGTGTGAATGTGTGAATGGTTGTTAGTGTATATATGAGGATAGTAATAGCAGTTTCAATACGGTCTTCTTACGTACACCATTAAAAAGGCATCATCTCTGGCTATATCGCTCTTAGATGTATGTTCGTGAACAGTAGAAGTAAAAAGACTTAAATAAATTAACGTAAGTCACAAGAGTTCCATCGTAATGTCATTAACATTGCACGAAAACACTGTAATCTGTAAGTGGAGTCACCTTACCATTCTCTGGTTGGGCTTAATGTGTCTGAATTACGTTACCTGTGTTGATCGCTGCCACTTCACCTTAACTATGACGCTGCTATAAGCCACACTAATTATTGCTGCTTTTCTCTCTTGACACTATTATTATTGCTACTAGTGTCACTTCCCTCCTCTTCCTCTCCTTTCCCTTGCTCTTTTTCCTCCTCCTTCCCGGAATTTCAAGCCAAGTACATCCATTTCTCCTTCCACTCCTTTTCTCTTAACTCCTCGTGTTGTCACAATGAAACAACACAACACACAACGATAGACTTCAAAGAGAAAGCAAATGATAGATAGAAAAGTGGCGAATGAAAGTGTGTGGAAGAAGAAAGTTAAGAGTAAATGTGAATAAGAGCAAGGTTATTAGGTACAGTAGGGTTGAGGGTCAAGTCAATTGGGAGGTGAGTTTGAATGGAGAAAAACTGGAGGAAGTGAAGTGTTTTAGATATCTGGGAGTGGATCTGTCAGCGGATGGAACCATGGAAGCGGAAGTGGATCATAGGGTGGGGGAGGGTGTGAAAATTTTGGGAGCCTTGAAAAATGTGTGGAAGTCGAGAACATTATCCCGGAAAGCAAAAATGGGTATGTTTGAAGGAATAGTAGTTCCAACAATGTTGTATGGTTGCGAGGCGTGGGCTATGGATAGAGTTGTGCGCAGGAGGATGGATGTGCTGGAAATGAGATGTTTGAGGACAATGTGTGGTGTGAGGTGGTTTGATCGAGTAAGTAACGTAAGGGTAAGAGAGATGTGTGGAAATAAAAAGAGCGTGGTTGAGAGAGCAGAAGAGGGTGTTTTGAAATGGTTTGGGCACATGGAGAGAATGAGTGAGGAAAGATTGACCAAGAGGATATATGTGTCGGAGGTGGAGGGAACGAGGAGAAGAGGGAGACCAAATTGGAGGTGGAAAGATGGAGTGAAAAGGATTTTGTGTGATCGGGGCCTGAACATGCAGGAGGGTGAAAGGAGGGCAAGGAATAGAGTGAATTGGAGCGATGTGGTATACAGGGGTTGACGTGCTGTCAGTGGATTGAATCAAGGCATGTGAAGCGTCCGGGGTAAACCAAGGAAAGCTGTGTAGGTATGTATATTTGCGTGTGTGGACGTGTGTATGTACATGTGTATGGGGGGGGGTTGGGCCATTTCTTTCGTCTGTTTCCTTGCGCTACCTCGCAAACGCGGGAGACAGCGACAAAGTATAAAAAAAAAAAAAAAAAAATATATATATATATATATATAAATTTCTTTATGGATGGGGTTGTTAGGGAGGTGAATATATATATATACACACACACACATACACACTCACACACACGAACATATGGTGCAATAAACGTGCAGCTCATGTGAACATACAATACCCTCCTGACACCTGGATTCGAACTGCTGCCATTTACGTGGGGAGATGGGGACGTAATGACTAGGCTATGGGCCTTATAGCCCAGTAGTTACCTCTCCATCTACCACGCATATGGCAGAGGTTCGAATCCTGTTCTCGAGAAAGGATTATATAAACAAATGTACACTGTGTGTTCACGTTGAGAAGAAAAGCTCGAAATTGAAATTTAGTGAAAATGTGTGAATGGTTGTTAATATATATCAGGATAGTACTAGCTGTAATAGCAGTTTCAATAGGGTCGTCTTGCGTACACCTTCAAAAAGGCATCATCTGGTTATATCACTCTTAGATGTATGATCGTGAACAGTAGAAGGAAGAAGACTTAAATAATCTAACGTAAGTCACAAGAGTTCCATCGTAATGTCATTAACATTGCATGAAAACACTGTAATCTGTAAGTGGAGTCACCTTACCATTCTCTGGTTGGGTTTAATGTGTCTGAATTATGTTACCTGTGTTGATCGCTGCCACTTCACCTTAACTATGACGCTGCTATAAGCCACTCTAATTATTGCTGCTTCTCTCTCTTGGCACTACTACTATTGCTACAAGTGTCACTTCCCTCCTCTTCCTCTCCTTTCCCTTGCTCTTTTTCCTCCTCCTTCCCGGAATTTCAAGCCAAGTACATCCATTTCTCCTTCCACTCCTTTTCTCTTAACTCCTCGTGTTGTCACAATGAAACAACACAGCACACAACGATAGACTCGTCTTCAAAGAGAAAGCAAATGATAGAAAAGTGGCGACTGAAACGTGAGATGATAACTGATGATAGGATCTATGACGCATTCACGGGCCGCTCGGGGTTGAGTGAACATGTTCGAATCTTGGTTATGGAAGTCGGTTCGAAGTCATCCCAGCTTTTCATCCTCTCTTATGGGTTGGTTGATAAAATGGGTACTTGGCTCATGCTACGGTGTATATATATATATATATATATATATATATATATATATATATATATATATATATATATATATATATATATATATATATATATATAACCATGAAAAGGACTACATTGGAACTACATTGAAAGAAGAAAATACATACAAAGACACTGAAATAATCGGAAAGAAAAACGAACGAGATACAACACAGGAGATAATAATAGTGTGCCAAACGGGAGATAACAGGTGAAGCCAAAAAAAAAAGGAGAAAAACAGCTAACAAGAGGAGCAAAAGGTGATGGAGGAGGAAGGAGAGAGGCGGGTGGCGTGTTGGCGTATGTGATGAGGTCAAATTATACCTTTTGAAGGTGACCTTTCTGGCGGCTGGGAACAACACCAGCTGAACTCTCCAAACACGAGCACGCTGGAGTCCAAGTGTGGACGGTGGAGCCCAAGTGTGGACGGTTTAGACCAAGTGTGGACGGTTTAGACCAAGTGTGGACACTGCAAGTGAGTAGGATGCAGTGTTGAAGTGTTGACAGGGAAAAGTAAACCAGCGGCCGTGTGGACGGCGCTGGTTGAAGAGGGGCATTATGAGGCGAGGGGGACAGTTTGACTATACGTAAAGACACTTTAGGCTGAGTGCTGAGCTCTGTATATAGAACAGGGAAGGTTCACAAACGAGTCGTATTATGTACACATAGTCGTATCTATGATGATAGATCACACACGCTGAGGATAATCTAAGCATCAAAGAGACGCTTTGCTGCGTTCAAACTGTTGTCAGTTTAGACGCAACGATATATCTAGACATAGTCAAGCTGAATTAAATACGAGGTACACATTTCGGACGGAATCATTAAGACTTTTCAGAAGTGGAGAGGCTTAATTTATGAGCTGAAGACAGGGATAGAAGTGAAGTTTTCGCTTGACCAAGTAAGGTTCATTTTCCTGACGACGGAGATGAGATATTTTGGATATTATTCTGAAGATAGCGAAGAATTTACGAAAAATATTGCAGGGACGAAGTAGATCCTATGAGGCTGGGAGAGACAGTAAGAACTCCTGATCATCGGCTGAAGACGATGGGCACCGTGGAAGTAAAGAGATTCATTAAGAAAAACTCTTCCGGTCCAGGAGACAGGCGCTATCAAGTTTTCCATGCGGCAGACGTCCAGCAAAAAAAGAAAATGGATGTTATATATAAAGAATCGGGACACTAACAGAAGGCCTTAAGAGGGTCTAACTCTCGTCAGCCGAGACACATAAGCTGAACTATACAAGCCGACGCCCGAGGGACATACTGAAGAAACTACACTAGCAGGTCGGCTGAGACCGCCATTTAGAACCTCCTCGGGAACCCTTCTGCAGTCCAGCCTGCTTCGTTAGTCCGAGCAGACAGCGGCGGCAGCGGAAGCAGGTTTACTCAAGACGCAATAAAAGCTTGAGTCAACTTCCACAGAAAGATTAGAAACGAACTGCAAACGCGGCCGCCAGAATATTCTAAAAGCGATGATTGGAAATATTGCGTCCTCGGGGGTGGTAGGAAATGTTCTGGAACCTGCTGGTCCGTGTGGCCTGGTTTTATTTCGGGCCTCTCTTTATGCTTGCACGGCTCCTTCTTATTGCCCATTGCGTCTCGGATGTGATGTAGTACTCCTGTGGCTGGCAAATTATCATTTCCTTCGGCTTGTGGCTTGTCCTTTTGTTTATAGGAAGATTTTACTATTGTCTTTCGGTCTCTTTCCGTTTAGATATGATAGATAAGCAGATAGACAGACAGTGAAATTCTGTGTGAGAGGGAGAGAGTGTATGTTGGTGGACTGAAAGCCGCCAGTTGGCCACGTGTGGTTGGCCATGGGCTGCGGGTCAAAGGAATGACCCTTGAAGGTCGCTGATGGAATACTGGCTCAGAGCGCAGCCGTCACGAACTCTCACAATACTGAGGTGGATCGTGCCAGTGACATACCCCTCTGGTCGGTGGCTGCCTATAACACCTATCAGAGAGAGAGAGAGAGAGAGAGAGAGAGAGAGAGAGAGAGAGAGAGAGAGAGAGAGAGAGAGAGAGACGCATCAACTAGGCAATACCGAAGTGTTTGGAAAGTAAACAAACATGGACAATCTAGAAACCTTTGCATATATATATATATATATATATATATATATATATATATATATATATATATATATATATATATATATAAACACAGTGATACAGAAACGTTGCCTTGGCAGAAATTAGACGTGGCATTTGAAAAAAGATTTCTCGAAAGAAAGTGTGTAAGATTTTCTTTGAGAAAACCCAGGGTAGACAAGGCTATCATGAAATGTTTTTTCATAAGAACAAGAGTAAAGAACACAGTTGAGAACGAATAGAGTAAGAACGTTTTGTGGATGGCAACCCATAAATGAGGTAGTTCAGAAACGTTTGATGATAGAAATGATATAGAAACATTTGTTTGAAAGAATAATGACAATATCTCGTTCATGATTCTGGTGGACGAAGGAAGGGTATACATCAGTAATCGTACACAATATGGCTCTAGGTTCAGTTTTGCTGCAAATAACTGCTTTATTATGTGTGATTTTTGAGATCTAAATGTGTCTTTTTTTTCCCCCACCCATTCATTTCTATACTGAGCCTTTTATTTCTGTGTAATGCAGTTGATTTATACAAACCAATACGTGACGCTCATGGAGTTTTACAAGAACAAAATCGACAGCATTTTTAACCCGGCTCGTGTGTCCCCAGGGATGTCCAACATCCGACAGCAACGCCCTCTGTGTCAGGCCTAATGAACTGACCATATTGTGTCCAGGGGACACGGCCATTACAAACAACAGGCCTAATGAGCCTACCAGAGGTGTCCGATGTCGGGTTACATGGCCACTACTAACAGGCCCTAATGAGGGTAACAGAGGTGTCTAATGCCCAGCACCTCTGAGTCAGGCCTAATGAACCCACCACAGGCGTCCACCACGTCCGGGACCAACTGACAGGCCTAATGAGCCATACCCGAGGTGTCAATAACCGGGGACATGGCTCACACTAACACTCCTAATGAGCCTTCCTCAGGGCGACCCACATCCGGAAAAGATGTTCCCCTCGGACGGGATTGATAAGCCTGCCAGGCCCTTTGGCTTATACTTTGCCTCATATCTTTCTTCTTATCATTCTTTTCTGAGACAGAAAAAAAAAGATAATTTCTTCGAGTATAATTAGGATTTAGCATCAATTTGATGACATTTATTGACTGTCACATAAGAGATATCATAAAGACTTTGAACTCCAAATTGTTTTCGGGTCGTGGTCTTTCGTGCCGCACGTATCTTAACATGATTCGTGCGGTATTCGCACTCTTTCGTGTCGCATTTGTCCTTGAATATCTACGTTCGTGTGGTATTGCTCCACTCGCTCATGTCTTTGATGATTAACGGTACCAGTGAGTAAGTCATCCTCAGATTAGTTGAGTGAAGCGATGTCTCCATGGACGACACTGCTAACATAATTGATCCTGTGTGAGCCACGGCCAATACACTAGTGGTAGTACACTGAAAATAACTTTTTTTTTTTTGATATGTGACGGAATGAGGTTCTGTTTTTGAGTCAGGGAGGCAGAAGGGACTACTTGCAGACGATGCGTAAAACTTTACGAAGGACTCTGTTGAAACTGGGAGGACAAATGTCTATTCTTATCAGCACAGAGGTAATCTAGTAATAGCATGAACCTCTGTGGTGTATCGGTTAGCTGCCCTCGGTCGAGCGCATAGGTTCGAATCCTGGTTGGGGCAGTAAGTCCACAACCATCCCCAGGGGATTGGTCCATGAACTGGGCATCTGGCTTCGGTCAGGGTATATCTATCTATCTGTTTATCTATATATCTATCTATATCTATATCTATATCTATTTACATCTATCTATATCTATCTATCTATCTATCTATCTATCTATCTATCTATATATATATATATATGTATATATGTATATATATATATATATATATATATATATATATATATATATATATATATATATATATATATATATATATATATATATTATATGTATCTATATATATATAGCGTTAGTAAGACGGCCCTGATTAGGGCATTCAGCTGCCCGTGCCGTCTCAGCTAACATAAAAAGAATATCACGGTCCTCGGCTGCTGCCACCTGGGCGTATCATATATCCAGATCAGATTTCGTCCATAGGACACAGAACCCGACCCTCAGGAGCGGCTGTGACAGCCAGTACAACCCCAGGTGTCCATTGTTTTGGGGATGAGATACTCCTCCCACACATATGCTGTATACATGGGTGTACATATCCATATAGATGGAGACGAGACATGTCCATGTAGATGGAGACAGAAGGCCCACCTTACTTGTACGTGTTGGGACGTGGAAGAGACAGATAACACAAGACCTGATGGTCTCTGATGAGTTTATCTACTGGAGGACGGTAGCAGTTCCCAGATTTCCTCATCTGTGTTGATGGATACAGGATTGAATCACAGCTCTGCCTCTGTCTCCATCTTAACAGACCCTGGCACTACGTAGGTAAGGGTCCTAGGACAGTCTGGGAATCTATCCTCCAACCGAACTAGAAATCTGGCATCCGTTGCACTTCGTGCTCTTCCATCCATCGGAACTTAGCATTACACACTTACAAGCTGTGACAGATTGGTTGCCATGTATGTAAGTAGCCTATATGTTCCGTTGCGCTTGATATCTTGTCAGAAGTCTGCTAAACGAGGGAATCAGATACGATCCAGTTGCATTACCAGTTAACTGCTCTTCATACGAAAGGAAAAATAGGGAAGATAAGATTGTGATGCTTCTGACTGTATGTCTGTGTTGATCTTGTCATTATTCGGGAAGTAATTATATGCAAAAGAGTCAAAAACGTTTAGAACATTTAAGAACGTTTCGCACTTTGTTTGGGACGTTGAGATGGATGTGCATAAGTGAGCTTATCACAGCTTTTTACGACGTGGAGGTTTATGGGAAAGGTCATAATCCTTTGCTCATCCAAGGATGAGTGAGTCTGGTAGTGTGAGTGGAAGTGTGTAAACACCTATTTGTATTGTGTGAGGAGGGAGTTCTACCCTTGTGTGGCCCCCATCAGTGTGGAGATACCTATTTGTACTGTATGGGGAGGGAGTTCTACACTCGTGTGGCCGCCGTCTGTGTGCAAATGCCTATTTGTACTGAATTGGAAGGGAGTTCTACATTCATGTGGCCCTCATCTATTTGTAAATACCTATCTGTACTGAATGGGGAGGGAGTTCTAAACTCGTGTGACCCCATCTCTTGAAGAGTCTCAGCTATCATGCATCTCAAATCTATGTATGCTGCCTGCACCAACCATGTCCTTGGCCATGTGTGTGTGTGTGTGTGTGTGTGTGTGTGTGTGTTTGTGTGTGTCTAAGGAAGAAGGCGTGTGAAGGAGAGAGAGAGAGAGAGTGAGAGAGAGAGAAAGAGAGAGAGAGAGAGAGAGAGAGAGAGAGAGAGAGCGTACAATGTGAGAGAGAAAGAGAGCTGTGCAAGCGAGCGCGATGACGAGGAAAGAATAACCCGGATCCTTGCTTCCCGGGACGTCTTCCAAGCTTCATTCATCGCTGGGCAACGCACGACTCGGCTTCCTTCATAACACAGCCTCGCCAGAGTATCACAATAACGTTTATGAAAAAAGCAAGTGCACAGTGTCCTGTTTTTTGTCACGGTCTTGTGGCTTAGTTTGCCTCGTGAAAGAGAGAAAGAAGCAGGGGATATTTTCTACCCTCTTTATTGCAGCCAGTTTTCATTCATTTTGGTTGAGCTTATTTTTGTCATGGATGATATGATGTTAGATTTCGAGTTCTCTGAGCTCGAACATGTAGGAGGGTGTAAAGTGTGCACGGGATGGAGTGAATTGGAGCGTTGTGGTATACAGGGGGGTGCCATGGTATATGAAGTGGCAGCGGAAAACCATAGAAAGGTCTATTGGGCCTGGTCCTGGATCAGGAGGCAGTGGTTTAGGCGCACTAGGCATGACAGAGAAACTAGATATAAGTAAATGAGGCCATTTCTTCGTTCGTTCCTGGCGCTAACGCTAGAAACAGCGAACAAGTTTAAGAACAATAAATGTCTGCAGAGGATAAAGTGTTTGGTGAAGCAAAGGGTGAAACAATGAACCCCTCTTAGTGTGGAAAGAATAGGCGGATGAGAAGGTTATTGAAGTCAAAGAGGCACATGATTAGCTGCTCCAATGCGGCAGTTAGTGACCAAGTGCCTGCTTCTGCAGTGCAGGAAAGGCTGTTGTGCTAACTACTGAAGAAATGTCAATTTGGAATATCACGAGAGGGCATTGCGAGTCCATCAAACAATATTATTTGCTATTGTAAGGGAGATCTCACTGTGTTGTGGTACTGCTCAATTATATGTGCCGGGGCTTCTCAACAGTCGGACGGCGGTTCGAATCAGGACCTCGGAGAGCTTTGGTACAGATCCGGACGGCGGTTCGAATCAGGACCTCGGAGAGCTTTAGTACAGATCCGGACGGCGGTTCGAATCAGGACCTCGGAGAGCTTTAGTACAGATCCGGACGGCGGTTCGAATCAGGACCTCGGAGAGCTGTGGTACAGATCCGGACGGCGATTCGAATCAGGACCTCGGAGAACTTTGGTGCAGGTCTCTGTCTCTCCCTCTCATACGAGAGAAAAGAAAAGAAGAAAATAACTGAGATTTTCTTTAACAATACGTCTTAACTTCTGCAGCATCTTATAAAATTATTTCTTGGGTGAAATTAGAGTAATTTTTCCAGTTATTTAGCCCGAAAAAAATCGTAGCACGGGGTCTTATTTATTCTTAGTTATGTTATTCTAAAAAAAAAAAAGGCCATATATCCGGACCTCTGGTACCTAACGAGTTTGTATGAATGGAATTTCACTGCAAATATATGAGTAGTCCTGATACATGACCTTCGTGATGACAAAGATTTACTTAGAGAACATAGAGAAATATTTAAAAGAAGATTTATGAAATATGGAAGTAGATAATATACAATTTGGAATATCTATCAGGAACCTGGGACTCCCTTGAGCAAATCAAAACGCACAAGGCTAAGTATAGTTTAGAAAAAGAAATATTCATGAAATTGCAGATAGAATCGTGCATCACAACAGAGAGAGAAATATGCTTTCTCAATCACCATTGTGTGCAGCCACGAAAGGATAAATCAAAACAAGATCCACAAAATAGAGCAAATAGCGTGCAAATAATCATAAAAACTTTGCTTCAAATCAGCGACTGACATTACTAGCAATCTCCTTAACTATGCGATGTAAGTGTACAGACCAGCTCTGAAATATCTGTCTTTCAAGCAGTTTTATCAATGAGTTTCTATTCTCTTCTACCATCACAAAGAGCCTCGTTAGGACACACTGGTCTGTTGCAGTTGGACTTCAGTTGTATTCGGCTGAATAAGGATAAAAGATGAGCGAACTCAGAATATAGCGCACACACGACACAGAGGACACAGCAAGGAGTTCTCTGTGAGAGAGAAAATGTTTTCATGTCAGCTGAGAATAGAGAGAGGCTCTCTGGTAATTATACAGACAAAGATAGAAGCCATCTTCTTCGTCTTCTTCTCCTTCTTCTTCTTTTCCTTCTTCTTCTTCTTCTTCTTCTTTTTCTTCTTCTTCTTCTTCTTCTCCTTCTTCGTCTTCTCCATATCAGCGAGGGACGAGAGACGTCGAATCAGTTGTTAAGAACGTCTAAGATATTTTCGGAACACATGCTAAAGACGATGGTGCATAGGCAGCAAATCGTCTCCCATGTACAGTGATAGAGATTCAAAGATTATGGGATTCAGGAGGACGCAAGGAGGTTCCAAATCAAGACTGAACCCTTGTACCAAAAGACAGAGAACCTTCATGTTCAGGATGTTTAAGAGCGCCTATACGAAGAGATCTGCGATGAGTTGTCACTTGTAGGGAAAAACTCATTTTCGTTGGGTAATGTTTTGCTTAATATTGATCCATTTTGCGAAGGAATTCCGATGTGGGTAGTATCTTAGGGAAATACTGATTGATAAACGATGATTATGATCGCTGTGTCTTAAGAATGGTAAGTGTCACTGGAACCAAAAGTTGTCGAGGACATTCTGTACACGTTGGCATTGGACGATTCTGGGCAGGGAGGTCTGTGGGTTTGACTGAAGATGGTGTGTGGCCTCCTGGGACTGCCTAGCCTGGCGCAGTGCGTCGTGGTAAGGGAGAGTGACGTCTGGCACTGCGGGAGAAGGGTTCCGTGGGAGGCAAGACAGTCTCAATTGGAAGGTAAGGAGATCACGATTTGGAGGTAAGGACTTGGGAATTATAGATGCGGGGAAATTAGTTCCTGGAGATTAACTTATTTGAGGAGAAGAATTTGGATTTGGAGGTTGGAAAGTTACGTATTAAAGGTTAGCGGATGGGAGTTTGGAGGTATGGAGATAGGTTTCGTTGGATGGGAACTGGGATTTGGAGCTATGTGTTCTGGATTTTGACATTAGGAGTTTGATGATCCACCTGAAGGTGACAGGGCTGGGATTTGAGTCTCTGAGAGATAGACAGTTAAGAGTAATGATGAGAAAATACGTCAGATAGTAAGAGATCCAGTTTATATAGAGACAGTTACGTACCAGATGTCTAAATCGTAAAACTTATAGCTGATTGCTGGTCGATGAAGGTGAAGGAATTTGCTGCTCAGCACTAAATAGATAGGGAAAGGGAAACTCATTCATGTGACGCTGGAGAAGTAATTCTTGTATGTCAGCTGAGAGGGCAGGGGCAACTGAATGCCCTAACCAAGACCATCTCATTATAAAGCTGAGCTGAATGTAGACCAACCGCCGAGACCAGCAGTGCTAACCACCACAACAGGGGGAGCCTGATATATCAATGTTTTCCTTTACTTTGCCATACAGCTTACTTATATCATCCGCTCTACGGCAATATTGTATGAGTAAGATGTACACATGGGAGAGAGAGAGAGTCGACGGGTTTCGGATGCCCTTTGGAGCCAAGTTGAGAATTCAAGAGTATTCAAGCTGGATTCTGAGCTCTGCAAGAGGACTTAAAGCTGACGTTGGCGATTCACGAGAAGGTGAAGGAGGAAGCTGGTGGGGTAGAGAGAGAGAGAGAGAGAGAGAGAGAGAGAGAGAGAGAGAGAGAGAGAGAGAGAGAGAGAGAGAGAGAGAAATGGGAATGAGGCATTTTAAAGATGGCTGCCAGTGTTGTTGTTGACATTCTGTGGACTTTAAAGATGGCTGCAAGTGTTGTTGTTGACAGCTTGTGAGCATTTAAAGATAGCTCCCAATTTGTTGTTGACTTTCTCTGGACTTTTAAAGCTCCCAATTTGTTGTTGACTTTCTCTGGACGTTTAAAGCTCCCAATTTGTTGTTGACTTTCTCTGGACGTTTAAAGCTCCCAATTTGTTGTTGACTTTCTTTGGACGTTTAAAGCTCCCAATTTGTTGTTGACTTTCTCTGGACTTTTAAAGATCCCAATTTGTTGTTGACTTTTTCTGGATTTTTAGAGATGGCTCCAAACCATTTTAATGCTCGCGTAGGTGGCTGACGGTAGGCTAAGATTTAAAAACCAGCTGAAAGTCACCTTTGTCAGGTGATACAGACTCACATCTTTTGAGTAATCTTCGTCTTCTATATATATATATATATATATATATATATATATATATATATATATATATATATATATATATATATATATATATATATGTTATCCCTGGGGATAGGGGAGAGAGAATACTCCCCACACATGCACTGCGTGTCGTAGAAGGCGACTAAAAGGGGAGGGAGCGGGTGGGGGGTGGGGCGCTGGAAATCTTCCCCTCCAATTTATACTTTTGCAAAAGAAGGAACAGCACAAAGAGCCAAGTCAGGATTTTCTCTCTTAGGCTCAGTCATCACTTGACGCTACCTCACTGATGCGTGAAATGGCCAGTATGCAATAAAAAATTGAAAGGTAGAATATATATATATATATATATATATATATATTTTTTTTTTTTTTTTTTTTTTTATACTTTGTCGCTGTCTCCCGCGTTTGCGAGGTAGCGCAAGGAAACAGACGAAAGAAATGGCCCAACCCCCCCCCCCCCCATACACATGTACATACACACGTCCACACACGCAAATATACATACCTACACAGCTTTCCATGGTTTACCCCAGACGCTTCACATGCCTTGCTTCAATCCACTGACAGCACGTCAACCCCTGTATACCACATGACTCCAATTCACTCTATTTCTTGCCCTCCTTTCACCCTCCTGCATGTTCAGGCCCCGATCACACAAAATCTTTTTCACTCCATCTTTCCACCTCCAATTTGGTCTCCCTCTTCTCCTCGTTCCCTCCACCTCCGACACATATATCCTCTTGGTCAATCTCTCCTCACTCATTCTCTCCATGTGCCCAAACCATTTCAAAACACCCTCTTCTGCTCTCTCGACCACGCTCTTTTTATTTCCACACATCTCTCTTACCCTTACGTTACTTACTCGATCAAACCACCTCACACCACACATTGTCCTCAAACATCTCATTTCCAGCACATCCATCCTCCTGCGCACATCTCTATCCATAGCCCACGCCTCGCAACCATACAGCATTGTTGGAACCACTATTCCCTCAAACATACCCATTTTTGCTTTCCGAGATAATGTTCTCGACTTCCACACATTTTTCAAGGCTCCCAAAATTTTCGCCCCCTCCCCCACTCTATGATCCACTTCCGCTTCCATGGTTCCATCCGCTGACAGATCCACTCCCAGATATCTAAAACACTTCACTTCCTCCAGTTTTTCTCCATTCAAACTCACCTCCCAATTGACTTGACCCTCACCCCTACTGTACCTAATAACCTTGCTCTTATTCACATTTACTCTCAACTTTCTTCTTCCACACACTTTACCAAACTCAGTCACCAGCTTCTGCAGTTTCTCACATGAATCAGCCACCAGCGCTGTATCATCAGCGAACAACAATTGACTCACTTCCCAAGCTCTCTCATCCCCAACAGACTTCATACTTGCCCCTCTTTCCAGGACTCTTGCATTTACCTCCTTTACAACCCCATCCATAAACAAATTAAACAACCATGGAGACATCACACACCCCTGCCGCAAACCTACATTCACTGAGAACCAATCACTTTCCTCTCTTCCTACACGTACACATGCCTTACATCCTCGATAAAAACTTTTCACTGCTTCTAACAACTTGCCTCCCACACCATATATTCTTAATACCTTCCACAGAGCATCTCTATCAACTCTATCATATGCCTTCTCCAGATCCATAAATGCTACATACAAATCCATTTGCTTTTCTAAGTATTTCTCACATACATTCTTCAAAGCAAACACCTGATCCACACATCCTCTACCACTTCTGAAACCGCACTGCTCTTCCCCAATCTGATGCTCTGTACATGCCTTCACCCTCTCAATCAATACCCTCCCATATAATTTACCAGGAATACTCAACAAACTTATACCTCTGTAATTTGAGCACTCACTCTTATCCCCTTTGCCTTTGTACAATGGCACTATGCACGCATTCCGCCAATCCTCAGGCACCTCACCATGAGTCATACATACATTAAATAACCTTACCAACCAGTCAACAATACAGTCACCCCCTTTCTTAATAAATTCCACTGCAATACCATCCAAACCTGCTGCCTTGCCGGCTTTCATCTTCCGCAAAGCTTTTACTACCTCCTCTCTGTTTACCAAATCATTTTCCCTAACCCTCTCACTTTGCACACCACCTCGACCAAAACACCCTATATCTGCCACTCTGTCATCAGACACATTCAACAAACCTTCAAAATACTCATTCCATCTCCTTCTCACATCACCGCTACTTGTTATCACCTCCCCATTTACGCCCTTCACTGAAGTTCCCATTTGCTCCCTTGTCTTACGCACCCTATTTACCTCCTTCCAGAACATCTTTTTATTCTCCCTAAAATTTACTGATAGTCTCTCACCCCAACTCTCATTTGCCCTTTTTTTCACCTCTTGCACCTTTCTCTTGACCTCCTGTCTCTTTCTTTTATACTTCTCCCACTCAATTGCATTTTTTCCCTGCAAAAATCGTCCAAATGCCTCTCTCTTCTCTTTCACTAATACTCTTACTTCTTCATCCCACCACTCACTACCCTTTCTAAACAGCCCACCTCCCACTCTTCTCATGCCACAAGCATCTTTTGCGCAATCCATCACTGATTCCCTAAATACATCCCATTCCTCCCCGACTCCCCTTACTTCCATTGTTCTCACCTTTTTCCATTCTGTACACAGTCTCTCCTGGTACTTCCCCACACAGGTCTCCTTCCCAAGCTCACTTACTCTCACCACCTTCTTCACCCCAACATTCACTCCTCTTTTCTGAAAACCCATACTAATCTTCACCTTAGCCTCCACAAGATAATGATCAGGCATCCCTCCAGTTGCACCTCTCAGCACATTAACATCCAAAAGTCTCTCTTTCGCACGCCTGTCAATTAACACGTAATCCAATAACGCTCTCTGGCCATCTCTCCTACTTACATAAGTATACTTATGTATATCTCGCTTTTTAAACCAGGTATTCCCAATCATCAGTCCTTTTTCAGCACATAAATCTACAAGCTCTTCACCATTTCCATTTACAACACTGAACACCCCATGCATACCAATTATTCCCTCAACTGCCACATTACTCACCTTTGCATTCAAATCACCCATCACTATAACCCGGTCTCGTGCATCAAAACCGCTAACACACTCATTTAGCTGCTCCCAAAACACTTGCCTCTCATGATCTTTCTTCTCATGCCCAGGTGCATATGCACCAATAATCACCCACCTCTCTCCATCAACTTTCAATTTTACCCATATTAATCGAGAATTTACTTTCTTACATTCTATCACATACTCCCACAACTCCTGTTTCAGGAGTATTGCTACTCCTTCCCTTGCTCTTGTCCTCTCACTAACCCCTGACTTCACTCCCCAGACATTTCCAAACCACTCTTCCCCTTTACCCTTGAGCTTCGTTTCACTCAGAGCCAAAACATCCAGGTTCCTTTCCTCAAACATACTACCTATCTCTCCTTTTTTCACATCTTGGTTACATCCACACACATTTAGGCACCCCACTCTGAGCCTTCGAGGAGGATGATCACTCCCCGCGTGACTCCTTCTTCTGTTTCCCATTTTAGAAAGTTAATACAAGGAGGGGAGGATATATATATATATATATATATATATAAGGGCGCACTTTCATAATACTCATAATGCGTATCTGACAGTAGGATTCGAACCGGTCTCATTTGTGCGAGATTTGTAGGTCCTGGGGGCGCAAGCTATAGAGCTAACTAGGCTGGTAATTAGAGTCCCCAGCTCCATCCCAAATAGCAGGGATTCGAATGTTGCTACCAGGGGGGTATTATATAATATATATATATATATATATATATATATATATATATATATATATTATCCCTGGGGATAGGGGAGAAAGAATACTTCCCACGTATTCCCTGCGTGTCGTAGAAGGCGACTAAAAGGGGAGGGAGCGGGGGGCTGGAAATCCTCCCCTCTTGTTTTTTTTTTTTTTAATTTTCCAAAAGAAGGAACAGAGAAGGGGGCCAGGTGAGGATATTCCCTCAGAGGCCCAGTCCTCTGTTATTAATGCTACCTCGCTAACGCGGGAAATGGCAAATAGTTTGAAAGAAAGAAAGAAAGATATATATATATATATATATATATATATATATATATATATATATATATATATATATATATATATATATATATATGTGTGTGTGTGTGTGTGTGTGTGTGTGTGTGTGTGTGTGTGTGTGTGTGTGTGTGTGTACTGAACTGGGGGCTCATGAGTTCTCCTTTGAAAGTCAGCACAAAAGGCATAAAATTATAAAGATGCAAGGACACAGCATCGACTGATAACATAATACATCCTTATAGTAAGGTAGAATCAAGATCTCCTTTACTTCCCTCATACATTATCTCATGCGCATGGAAACGGTTGCCTTCGCGTCAAGAGGATCATCGTAACTTCCTCCTTTGTCCAATTAGACACAGGAGATGAAGCAGGCGATAGTGAGACGGGTGCAAACCATTTGTTATTAAATAGTTCGAACCGTGAAAAATCTCATTTCATACTCGAACGCCCATTAGATTTTGCTCTCTTGTGGTGAATGCAGCTAAGGGTAAAATTAATGAGAGAGACAAGAAGAAAAAAAGAGAAACGAGTAATAAAAAAAGAGAGAGCGAGCCAGCGAAAGGATAAAGAGAGGCTTATCCGGATCTCTGGTCCTCGGGACGTCTTCGGAGCTTCAGTCACTGTTGGTTGCCTCACGTTTCCACTCCCCTCACAACACAGCCTCGTCAGAGCATCACAAAAGAAGTATTCAAAAAAGCAAATGAATAGCATCCTGTTTGCTCCTCTGGTCTCTTTGGGATATTTTGCCTTTGGAGGAGAAACACACAAGCCTTATTATCCTCTTACTGAACCGGGCGCACAAAAATGCTTCGAACTGACATCATTTCACAGAGCTATTCGTTACAGAATGTTCTGAAGATCCCAGGAGAGCAGAGCTTAAGTGGCGCTGAACGTAAAAGCTGTGCATGCCAGCTTGGTGATGACGAACTGATAGATGAGATGTTACTGAATGAACCTATCATACGAAATGCTTCGAACTGACAAGACGTAAAGAACAGGTTGTTTCAGAATGATCGAAGCTCCCCAGGAGAGAACAGCATGAGTGATACCGAGAGTAAAAGAATGCTAACTTGGTAATGTCGAATCTATAGATGGAAGATGTTACTGAAACATTTTCAAATGCATATATGTTTAGGTATCGTCTTTTGACATGTGTACTATTAGATTTCTCCTGAACTTGCTCCAGAGAAACGTCTTCTAGAATCAAAACACATTTGTTGGTGGCATGTAATATCAGTTCATATCATGTGATATCAGTAATATCTTTTACACCGGTGGTGGTGGTGGTTATGGTGGTGGTGGGGGGAGGAGGAGGATTGAGTTCTCAGTGACATTCCTTATATATTTGCAGTGGGAGTATATTAAACTAAGTATATTGCTTAAGATGCAGAGGAAGGATCTTTGCGGTTAGTGGTTAAGTGATTAAGTATGTATTTCTTGAATATTGACTCAGTCTAGAGTATTTCTCAGATAAGGATAGCCGAGGTAGAGAAAGACATGTAAAAGGTATAGATACACGAAGCTGTATTTATCTGCATCGACCCTTGGAAAGTCAGGGCCTCGCTGCGGCCTCACAAACAGAAAACAGTTGTGGACGTGTTGGGAAATCTCACCCGTGGACCATGTGCGACCAACCACTTGGGCCCGGCCAGCATGGAGCAATATGTTGCAGTCAGAGATAGCGACGTCTGGCAGTGTGTGAGAGAGAGAGAGAGAGAGAGAGAGAGAGAGAGAGAGAGAGAGAGAGAGAGAGAGAGAGAGAGAGAGAGAGAGAGAGAGAGAGACGGGGGAGTTCCCTAAGGAGAGAGGCGACAGGTACTCGGAAGTTGTGAAGTGTAAATTAGGATGTCGGGAGTTAGTGGGTCGTCGACGACGTGTGGAGCTGAGATCTGGAGGCGCCCCCAAGATGGAGGCGGGGAGTCTGGATTGGAGGAAATGAGGAGAGCGACCTGGAAGGAGATACCCAAGATCTTAAGAATAAGTTGTTCAGCTCTCGAGACTGACACTACGAACTTGGAGAATAGCATTAGTGATTATGATGAGATGAAATGAGATAAAGACTGGGATGAGGGTCGTTAACGATAAGGGATTCAGAAGAAATTCCTTAATACTGATAGGACATGGGTTTATGGGACATAAGTTGACGGTCTGGAGCTGGAAATCTGAGGGAGGAAGCTGGACGGGTGGACGACTTGGTGAACTTGTTAACGGGAACCCGTCGTCTTAAAGTAACACAACCAAGGCTCTAACGCTGTACATTTCAAGCCTCCTCGTATGGTGTTTACTTCCTCAAAATCTTCATTGGAGTTTAATTGTATGACTCATTTCACAGCGTCTCAAGGCTTGACAGGGAAGAGGACCTGATGGTTCATGAAGGCATCGAATTAGATCTTAACGAATGAGTTCGGGAAG
Source organism: Panulirus ornatus (assembly GCF_036320965.1). NCBI lineage: Eukaryota > Metazoa > Arthropoda > Malacostraca > Decapoda > Palinuridae > Panulirus > Panulirus ornatus. The sequence goes on from NC_092249.1 coordinate 7,900,299, forward strand.
ACTGAGCGGACTTAGGTATCGTAGCTAGAGGGGAGAGATAGAGGGAGAGATGAAAAGAAGAGACAGAGATAGAGGAGAGATAGGAAGATAAGCTGAGGTAGAGATATAGTTACATATGGACCCTCCGTGGTCGAGCGCATATGTTCGAATCCTGGTCGTGGCGGTCGGTCCACAGTCAATCCAGCTGTTCATCTACCCCTCGGGGTTGGTCGATGAAATGAGTACCTGGTTCAGGCTACGGTATATATACAACGTTAATGGGATGGCCTTGATTAGGGCCCCAGTTACCCGTGCCGTCTCAGCTAACATAAAAAGTAGATATATATAAAAAGACTGATAATGGATACAGTTATTCTTGATGATTTGAGGTTTCTGTAAAGCTGTCTCGCCTTATTGCTCCTCTTGTCATCTGCGACCCGTAGCTAAAGCCCTCATTTCACGCGAGGGTCTCCATCAGCTGAACGAACAGTTGCGTTATGAAACACCCCTGGGAGAAATACCTTACATGCCCCATCCGCACGTTTACCTGTATTATTTACATATTCTTCCGTTTTCTCTCAAGTCTTAAAGAAATAAGAAGAAAATGTCGTCAGTGTTACTTTGTACAACATATAAACGAGGAACTATTCTTCTGGGCTTTTTGTAACACGTCACAAAGGAAGTGAAGGCGTCAGCATGTCAAGAAAAATGCGTTGTTGAATCTCTCTCTCTCTCTCTCTCTCTCTCTCTCTCTCTCTCTCTCTCTCTCTCTCTCTCTCTCTCTCTCTCTCTCTCTCTTACTTTCATATATATATATATATATATATATATATATATATATATATATATATATATATATATATATATATATATATATGTATATATATATATATATATATATATATATATATATATATATATATATATATATATATATATATATATATATATATATGCGTGTGTGCACCTGTATGTATATACATGTGTATGTGGGTGGGTTGGGTCGTTCTTTCGTCTGTCTCCTTGCGCTACCTCGCTAACGCGGGAGACAGCGACAAAGTATAGGGGAGAAAGAATACTTCCCACGTATTCCCTGCGTGTCGTAGAAGGCGACTAAAAGGGGAGGGAGCCGGGGGCTGGAAATCCTCCCCTCTCGTTTTTTTTTTAAATTTTCCAAAAGAAGGAACAGAGAATTGGGCCAGGTGAGGGTATTCCCTCAAAGGCCCAGTCCTCTGTTCTTAACGCTACCTCGCTAATGCGGGAAATGGCGAATAGTTTGAAAGAAAATATATATATATATATATATTCCTTGGGATAGGAGAGAAGGAATACTTCCCACGTATTCCCTGCGTGTCGTAGAAGGCACCTAAAATGGAAGGGAGCGGGGAGCTGGAAATCCTCCCCTCCCGTTTAAAATTTTCCAAAAGAAGGAACGGAGAGGTGGGCCAATTGAGGACATAACCTCTAAGGCTCACTTCCCATTTCTTAACGCCATCTCGCTAACGCGGGATAAGGCGAATATGTATGAAAAAAAGAAATATATATATATATATATATATATATATATATATATATATATATATATATATATATATATATATATATATATATATATATGATATACTCAACCTTACTTTCCTGCCTCAAGACTCCTTTTTGGTACTTGAATGGTGATGTTTTCTATCTGTTTTTGCAAGATGAGAACAGTTGAGTAATACGCGTTCAATATCTTCAGTGTGGTTGCTGCGTTGTAGGCATGAGGTATCATGTGATATATTGATTCAGTGTATGTGATGATTGAGAGATGAGTTCTTCAGAAAGCAGGCGAGGAAGTATAACGCTCGCATGTCTCGGGAGTGCAGTTTCAGATGGGTTTTTGTTTTGGGAAAGGAGTTTTAAATTGGATTAGGTTAGAAGCTGTGCATTGCTTCTCGCTTGTCTACATCAGTGAGGTTCAGAAGGGAGAATGTGCGAATCTAGGCTGTTGAAGTGTGAGCTAAGATGGGCTTTTTCTCTTTATCTCTGCTTGGGTGTTAACTGTTGGAAATAAAGTCCTTTGGGCTGGACGCGTCTTGTTCGCTTGCAAAGAATCGAGTCTGGACAATGTTGCAGTGGGATTGCATAAGAGGTAATTCTCTTTTGTCGTGCAGGTGCATGAAGTTTGTGCTTGCTGAGCGACTCGTGAGTGTCCTGAGTGCTCCATCTTTTGTGGTCTGTAGTTTTATCAAGTTTATGAAAGTGTGCAAGACCAAGAAGGGTGTGGCGTAGTTTAGGATGGAGTAGGTTGATTACTTTGGAGTGACCTAAGATATTATCTTGTCCTTTTGTAAGATGGTAGTTGTTAAGATGGGTGTATGTGTTCTGAAGACGTTCATTTGATATTTGAAGTATTCTACGGTGTGAGTAGTGAGGGTCATGTGTGCCGCAAGGGATACAGCCGGAGGTCCTGTTGCCTACGGAAATAGGACGAAGGACTTTCGATTACGGGTGATTCAGCTAGCTGCTTCCCTATTATGGGCACTAGTGGCGTAGTGGTAAGCGCTCCAGTCTTTGTGTTGGACATGGCATGTACGTATCATAGAGAGGCGCACTCTATGCACTATTTGATATATATATATATATATATATATATATATATATATATATATATATATATATATATATATATATATATATATATATATAGTGTTACTGATCACTTGCTAAAGATTGCACCACGAGCAAGAAGACACCCTCAGCAAGGCTGTATCATCATCGATGGACAGAAAGAAGCTTAGTCTTGTCAAGGGCCAATTTGTTCCAAAGTGGTCAATCATTTGCCCAGCTCTTGAGTGGACTGCATCCTCGAAGTTACAAGATTACCATCAATTGAGTCCTGATATATATATATATATATATATATATATATATATATATATATATATATATATATATATATATATATATATATATATATATATATATATATATATATATATATGCATACATAAAGTCCGTTGCGACAAGTATGTAGACTTTAGTGATGTTTATACACAGGTGAGAGCCTTCAGGCTTTACTCCTCGAGCCCTTTGGGATGCCGAGAAAGCTTCTTCAGTGAGGCTAAACAAGATTTAAAATGTATGACTTCCAACTCTCTGGACCGGCGTTCCCAACTCCCTCCAGGATGACTGGATTCCCCAGGTTCCGTTTCGCCGAAGTCCGCCACCGCTGTGTTTGCAGCTGCTCTCGCCCATCATATGAAGCCTTCACCGTGATTGGTAATTCGTCCTATACCTATCACTTCCAAGGCTTTGTTCGCATGTTCGTTTACTCCTTCATGCATTTTCCCGCTCCCTGCTACCTTAGCAGGTGGTCATACATGTTTATATGGACAATAAAAGCATTGGATATTCTGTGATGACGTACATTAGCTTTATGTTTGATTGTCTTTTTGGTTCCGCTGCATCGGATACCGTATACTACGCTATCCATATTAACACTTACACCACTTATGATTTTCATTTGGCAAAGAGGTAGGAGCTTCAAAGAGGTTAATGAGGCTTACGTATTTACCACATCATTATACTCTTCATTATAATGCATAGCTTACTGACGCAATTGTTGTCAATCGGCTTCTCATTTTCTATATAGAATAGTAAATGACTGAACATTTTTTTGCCCCTACTTTTCTTGTTCCGCTCATTCGGACGTACTTCATATTCAGCCACCGACTCTGCCAGCAGCGCCATGTGTTTGCATGTGATTTCCCGTCCTTCTATATTCGACCAAGCAACCACATGATCCCAATCAGGGGGCGTTAACTTCCCGCGTTGACTCGTAGAGACAGATTGCCTTAAGGACGTGTTACTCTGTCTTCAGGATTCCAATTCTTCACTACACATTGCATATTCATCCGCCTTTGTTCTAATGTTATTCCTCACCGCACAAGTAAACGAAGTATTCAGTCGGAACAAAAGGTTCGGTTTTTTTTTTATATTTAAGCTTGTCTAAATTATTCATTTCATTCACAGAGTTAAGTGAATAGTTTGAAAAGGAGTTACTAGAGCGCCTATCACAGCGAATCGTTACAGAATAGTTGCTCGTTTTGTAATCGTTCAGCGACTCAAGCTCCTGTGCAAATATCGCTTTCCTCGTCATTACCGCTCCTTGAATTCTAATACTTATGACGCGTCCAAACCGGGAGATGATTAGACACGAAGGAGAGATTATAGGTCTCGAGAGAGAGAGAGAGAGAGAAGAGAGAGAAGAGAGAGAGAGAGAGAGAGAGAGAGAGAGAGAGAGAGAGAGAGAGAGAGAGAGAGAGAGAGAGAGAGAGAGAGAGAGAGAAGAAGAAGAAGAAGAGAAGAGAGAGAGAGAGAGAGAGAGAGAGAGAGAGAGAGAGAGAGAGAGAGAGAGAGAGAGAGAGAGAGAGAGAGAGAGAAGAAGAAGAAGAAGAAGAGGAAGAAAGTGGGAGAGGATGATAGAAAGAGTGAGGGAAGAGGTGTGCCCAAGTATCCCAGGCCAAAGTTAATGAACAAGTTACCCCCCTAAAGACCCGGTGAAGCAAAACAAATTACACCCGCCAGCAAAAGTTCCTCCCACACGACAAGTGCAGACGAGTGCTTGCTCTAGCCATGTGACGGGCCCACGACACATGATGTCCCCAAGGACGATAATTCTTCCTCTCGCTTACTCTGGGAAATTTTTTGGACATTTCCAGGTTGGTCTTTTTACATGTTCGCTGAGACGGCACGGCAACTGAATGTAATCAAAGTCATCTTACATATATATATATATATATATATATATATATATATATATATATATATATATATATATATATGAATTGTCCTCAAACATCTCATTTCCAGCACATCCACCCTCCTCCGCACAACTCTATCTACAGCCCATGCCTCGCAAACATATAACATTGTTGGAACTACTATTCCTTCAAACATACCAATTTTTGCTTTCTGAGATAATGTGGTTCCAACAATGTTATATGGTTGCTATAGATAGGGTTGTTCGTAGGAGGGTGGATGTGTTGGAAATGAGATGTATGAAGACAATATGTGGTGTGAGATGGTTTGATCGAGTAAGTAATGAAAGGGTAAGAGAGATGTGTGGTAATAAAATGATTGTGGTTGAGAGAGCTGAAAAGGGTGTATTGAAATGGTTTGGTCACATGAAGAGAGTGAGTGAGGAAAGATTGACAAAGAGGATATATGTGTCAGAGGTGTAGGGAACGAGGAGAAGTGGGAGACCAAATTGGAGGTGGAAGAATGGAATGAAAACGATTTTGAGCGATTGGTGCCCGAACATGCAGGAGGTTGAAAGGCGTGCAAGGAATAGAGTGAACTGGAACGATGTGATATACCGGGGTCGACGTGCTGTCAATGGATTGAACCAGCGCATGTGAAGCGTTTGGGTTAAATCATGGAAAGTTTTGTGGGGCTTGGGTGTGGAAAGGGAGCTGTGGTTTCAGTGCATTAGTACATGACAGCTTGAGACTGAGTGTGAACGAATGTGTCCTTTGTTGTTTTTTCCTAGCGCTTCGTCGCGCGTATGCGGGGGGAGGGGGGAGTGACATTTCATGTGTGGAACGGTGGCGACGTGAATGAATGAAGGCAGCAAGTATGAATTATGTACATGTGTATATATGTATATGTCTGTTTATGTATATATATGTATACGTTGAAATGTATAGGTATGTGTATGTGCGTGTGTGGACGTGTATGTATATACATGTGCATGTGGGTGGGTTGGGTCATTCTTTCGTCTGTTTTCTTGCGCTACCTCTCTAACGCGGGAGACAGCGACAAAGCAAAAAGAAAAAAAAAAAGTATATATATATATATATATATATATATATATATATATATATATATATATATATATATATATATATATATATATATAATTCTTCTCACGTATTCCCTGCGCGTTGTAGAAGGCGACTAAAAGGAAGGGAGCCTGGGGCTGGAAGTCCTCTCATCCCGTTTAGATTTTCTAATAGAAGGAACGGGGAGTTGGGCCAGGTGAGGATATACCCTCTAAGGCTCACTCCTTTGTTCTTAACGCTACCTCTCTAACGGGGGTTAAGGCGAATGTTTGAAAATAAGGTGAAGACACGTAAAAAAAAAGAAATGAAAGTCTTTTAGAAACGCCTTCGCTACCCGCCCTTTTCAACATCACATCACCTTCCATAAATGCCTGACAGAGGGGCTTCACATTTTTCAAATTTTCGCTTCCTTCAAAATGACGAAATCAGGTCCAATTTCCTTTGAACTTAAGGTAATGCAACATTCCCGCCGGCCCTCACGCCTCGTAGTGGCCGGTGAAGGTCTTCTGAAATACCAGCAAAGTTACGGTAGGAGGGAGGGAAGGACAGAGCACAGCATTGGATTCAAGTTAGCTTAGGTGGTCGGTTAAGTTTGATGGATAGTTTGTAGGGTGAAAGAGTAGGTTAGGTGAGATGCGTTAGGGGATTAAGTTAGGTGAATGGGGAAGGTTAGGTTAGGTTGTTAGGTTAAGTTAGGTTGTTAGGTTAAGTTAGGTGGTTAGGGTAAGTTAGATGGGTAGTTTAAGTTGTTAGGTTAGGTTAGGTGGATAGGTTAAGTTAGGTGGTTAGGTTAGTTTGTTAGCTTAGATTGTTTGGTTTGGTCAGATAAAGATACCAGTTGATGTAGTGGTTAGGATATTAGGTTAAGTTAGGTTAGGCTGTTTGGGTAGGTTAGATAAGTATAACTGATGGTGAAGTGATTAGATTAGGTTGTTAGGTTAAGTTAGATAAAGACGGCTAATCAGTGATTAGGTTATTACGACAGGGAAGGTTAAGTTATTAGATTAAAAAGATGGCCTCATTAGTCTAGGTGATTAAGTCGTGCTAGATGACTGGGTGAAGTTTGGGTAGACGTGATTAGCCAGACCAGGTGGTCAAGTTAGGTTAGATTAGATGCTCAGGTTGACTTAGCCAAGTGAGGCTGGATTAAGATGTGGGTGACGTGAGATGATCAAAGATGACATCCACAGATCATGTAGAGATAGGTCGACGCCTCCCTCCACAGTCTCACAAGAACCCTCAAGTCTCAAGCTGGACGCCAGCACTTTTTCCCTCAGCGATGGTGAGCTGGCTCGCTGCCCGACCTATAGAATGGCCAACAGAGGAAGTGGCCATATCAGCATATCTGGTTCATTTTGCATTCTTTGTACTTTTTTTGCTTTGTGTTGTGTCGTGAAAGGATCAGCGTAGAAAAGCCTTCTCAGACCAGGCTAGATGATGATACACACACACACACACACACACACACACACACATATACCATTGCCCTTTATGAGAAAGGAATCGAACCTATGCCGCTTGTGTTTCTTTTGGCATCGGGTAATGCGAAGACTAGGCTGGGCGCCCATAGTAGAGGAACAGCTATTCGATAATAAGTGATCAAATCCCCTTCGTCTTATATACATAAGGAACGGGGTATATTACACCAGCTATATGCCATCGAGCATATATAGTAGATCGACACCGCTTTGAGAGGGCGTTGTACGTAGTATGGAAGGAAGCGAACTTCGTTATATGGATTACCTTAGGCTATTTTGCTTAGTGGTTTACGGCGATGATCGCTCAAGACTCTCGTGAATGGTGTGTACCTGATGGGAAATGTCTGGTTCAGGGCTGCTCTTACGACCCGTACCGTCGTGTTCAAAGGCTGCATCCTCGTCCTTAGAAAGTTACATGTACCGTCTTGCTAAAGAGGTGCGCCATCACGTCTGAGAGATGTACCTTATTACCGAAGGATCGTTGTACCGTTCCGTTCAGGGGCAATGACCCCGTGCTCATTGTGTGGTACCGTCGTGCTCAGGTGCTGAAGAAAGACTCATACACTCACCTATACACATATCATACACGTGTGTATATATATATATATATTGGAAAGAATCACAATTTTGCGCGTGATCAAGATATTCCTATGAGTCCATATATATATATATATATATATATATATATATATATATATATATATATATATATATATACACCCTATCGTAAGCCAGGTACCCTATTTATCGACCAGCCCTTACGGGAGGAGGATCAGGTGGACTGACTGTGAACCGAATGCCTCAACCAGGATATTGGAAACTATGCGCTCTACCCCAGGCGGCCCGGCAATGTGTCATGGTCATCAACGCTAACCACTAGACCACAGAGGACCATACAGAACTCATGGACATCTGTATATATATATATATATATATATATATATATATATATATATATATATATATATATATATATATATATATATATATATATATACATACAGAGAGAGAGAGAGAGAGAGAGAGAGAGAGAGAGAGAGAGAGAGAGAGAGAGAGAGAGAGAGAGAGATAGGAATGGTATCAGGGAACGCTGTTGCCTCATACCCGTCGGCGTCCAATACTATCAGCCTCTGATGGAGTATAAGGGGTCCCTAAGGAGAGTTAGGGAGAAATAACAGCAATACCACTGCAAGGTGTTTGTATCCCTCTCCCTAAAGGGCGTCCAATACCATCCTGTTGTGATGGAGAGGCGGTGCATCTCGTCCCGAAGAATGAATGACAGGGAGAGATGAAGTGTCAGAAATGGCCCGTGCGAACAAATGGTTGTGGAAGAAAATGGAGGTTTTGATGAATGAGAGAGGAGAAAATGGGATTAACTTACCGATAGGAAGAGTGATAGACAAGGAGGTAGATATGTGGTAGATAGATACAGATAGGTCCATGTGTAGACCTATCCAGATAAAGAATCGACGATGAAGACATGCCAAGTGACGTATTCTGTGAGAGAGAAAGATATAGACAGGAACAGAGAGAGAGAGAGAGAGAGAGAGAGAGAGAGAGAGAGAGAGAGAGAGAGAGAGAGAGAGAGAGAGAGCTGAGCAGTTATACAGATCCATTTTAAACGTAACCCGGTACAGAGTCAAAGACGATCCGATACTGAATGAGTGACTCTATTAGAGAGAGAGAGAGAGAGAGAGAGAGAGAGAGAGAGAGAGAGAGAGAGAGAGAGAGAGAGAGAGAGAGAGAGAGAGACCTAGGCAGTTGAACAGAACTACAGTTAGACATAATGCGATACAGAATCAGAATCGGTCAGATACTGAGTTACTCTATGAGAAAGAAAGACATAGAAAGGAACACAGAGAGAGAGAGAGAGAGAGAGAGAGAGAGAGAGAGAGAGAGAGAGAGAGAGAGAGAGAGAGAGAGAGAGACGATAAGACACAGCTAAACTATAAAAAAAATCCAAAAAAGACGCTGTATAGAAAGCATTCTTAACACGTCAGACGTAACCGCATCAAATACTTACGAACGTGGAGTATTACGAAACTAGAAGGAACTGAGGGAAACAAGGAAAGACTCGTATACATACCTTCATCTCGAGTGGAGGTACGTCGACTTCACATGTCCATTCGGGAAATTGGCGCTTACAATGATGTAAGGAGACGACACAGGGAAAAGATATTTCTTTTACCTTCTGTACGCACTTCTGGCGGTAAAGCTGCTTCGCAAGGCTTCTAAGGTAATTACATTTGTCATATGTGTAGGGTTGTGGTAAGCTGTTATACTCTAATGCATCTCTGTGTTTAAGATGATAAGTTACTTAGATATTATGTCACACACACACACACACACACACACACACACACACACACACACACACACACACACACACACACGTGAACAGTGAACAGTTCTTGGGGAAATGTAGGGATAGAGCAACCAGAGGACGTGGTATGAAATTAAGTAATAAATTTGTTACGATGGATCTAAGAAGTTACTTTTATGGTATAAGAGTGGTGGATAAATGGAAGAGAATGACTGAAGACATAGTTAACGTAGACAGTATACGTAAATTTAAAAATGTATATGATGAGTAAGATTCTTCAAGGGAATGGCGCACCATATGTGGAGAAGGGAGGTATAATATGGGTAAGATTCTTCAAGGGAATGGGACACCATATGTGGAAAACTCCCTTCCCTTAGAGTACAAACAGATAAATACAAATAGGTAATTACACACCCACACACTCTCAGAAGATAGAAGAGTGAAGGGTGATCTGATCACAGATCACACATTATTATTATTATTATTATTATTATTATTATTATTATTATATTTATCATTATTATTATTCTTTTGATTCATCTAATTTCTCGGCCGACGTAATTCCTAGATTATCCCGCTTCCTCGCTGGGCAGGTCTTCTGCAAATACTAAGCGCTGTCAGTCAGTAGATACCTCAGAGTCACAGTTACCCTGCCGTTACTCTGTATACTCTGTATATTCTGTATATATACTCTGTATACTCTGTATATTCAGAATGGCTGGGGAGACTGCTACGTATGCCACTGTGAGTGCAAACTTTCACATCGAGTTAGTGGCTCGAGGTACCTGAGGTGAATCCCAGGTTCTCAAGGCTGACGCCACCTCCGGTAACGCGTGCTAGTATGTCCGAGCCGGAGGCCTGGTAAATCTTCGAAGTCTGGCAGTCTCCGATCTCACAGTCAAGTCATCATCTTCCTTCGTTACCATCCTCTTAAGTCCGTTTTCTTCAACATCATCCAGTGTCCTCCCTCATCCAAGCGAATTCTAGATTTCTTCGGTCCATTTCATTGTAGGTCCTCCTGCCGGGCCTCCTCCTTCAGGAGTCGAGTTCAAGTACCCTTTGGAATATCTCTCGTGTTCTTCCATTCTCTACGCTATGGCCACACCACCCGAGCTTGTTCGTACCAGTCGATTCCCGTAGAGATTTCAACCCTTCAAATCCTGGTGTCTCTAATTATATTTGTTCTTCTAACGTCACTGGTTAACATAATAAGGCGAACACCCCTAGTCGATATCCAGGCGCCGATGAAGCTCTACTAGAGGAGCATCACTGTTGCTTCCGTCCTAAAAGAAAAAAAAAAAAAAATAGGAAAAGACTTTATTTTCTTCGAGTGAAGGGAGGTAGAAAACGTTTCGTCAGGGTAGTGCTTCCCCTGTCGGCAAAGACGTTCCTGTTCGCTTTTGAAGATGTAAACACCACAGCTCGAAATGCCTAAAGGAGATGAAGAAGACGAGGAAATGCTATGGGAATCTCAAATGACATTTTTCTCTCCATACGACAACTATCGTAAAAAAGAGCCTTTCCTCCCGACCAAACCTTCGATAAGGGATATCCCATCGCACCAAAGATATCCCAAGCTTACGTCCATACTGCTCTCTGAACACAGAAAGGATATTCAGCATTGAAAGATAAATATTCCCTCACCATCCTTTGTTCTTTGAGGTTTCCGATCTGTTATCGAACTTTAGCGTCGTAGATATAGTGACAAATTCTCATTCACAAAGAGAAGAGTCGTTAGTTCTTAGAACGCATTACGAATGGCCTTCGTTTCCCATTTTTCAGGGTGAAAATATTTCCGTTGTTTTCACCGCTCTTGACATGTCAACCCCTAACTTGTGTGCGCGCGGGAGGCAGCGGAGGTTGATTTCAGTCAAGTGGAAATGAAAGTCTGTATCGAATTATCATATTATTGTTTTCATTTTCTGTGAACTTGGTGTATTGGGCGACGAAAGAAATCCTGAGTTTCTTCTGCTTGTATGTAATTATTAGGCTGAGACGGCTCGGTTAACTGATGTATGCTGATTACCACGAGGAAAATGAAACACGATAAGTTCTCAAGTGCAGTTTCGTGTAATGATCACATCCTCAGGAGAGATACACTGAGATAGAACGCCTAGAACAGTCAGTTAATATACAAGGAAGCGACGTGGCTGAAACGCCATTGGTGTCCTCAATCTCATATATGCCTACGACACGCAGAGAATACGCAGCTAGAGACTGAGTGTAAACGAATGGGGCCTTTGTTGTCTTTTCCTAGCGCTACCTCGCACACATGTGGGGGGAGGGGGTTGTTATTCCATGTGTGGCGGGGTGGCGATGGAAATAAATAAAGGCAGACAGTGTGAATTATGTACATGTATATATATGTATATGTCTGTGTGTGTATATATATGTGTACATTGAGATGTATAGGTATGTATATTTGCGTGTGTGGACATGTATGTATATACATGTGTATGTGGGTGGGTTGGGCCATTCTTTAGTCTGTTTCCTTGCGTTACCTCGCTAACGCGGGAGACAGCGACAAAGCAAAATAAAATGAATATATATATATATATATATATATATATATATATATATATATATATATATATATATATATATATATATATAAATATAAAGATTCCATTCGGTACTTCATAGAGACATCATCATCCACCAAGCCCAGTGATTTCCCTCCACAAGGAGATTTCTCCTGGATGTTCCACGTCCGGGGTTTTTAGCTGAACAGTTCCAGAACCCAGGACAAAAAATGTATCACTCTCCCAGTCAGCGGGTTCTCTCTCTCTCTCTCTCTCTCTCTCTCTCTCTCTCTCTCTCTCTCTCTCTCTCTCTCTCTCTCTCTCTCTCCCAAGGGTAAAGCCTCTTCGTTATCGAAAGTTCAGATTGCGTCTTTCTCCCTGACGGAGACGCTGCCTTGCGTGCTTTGCGGTGGTGGGGAGAGAGAGAGAGAGAGAGAGAGAGAGAGAGAGAGAGAGAGAGAGAGAGAGAGAGAGAGAGAGAGAGAGAGAGAGAGACGAGTAATACCTGGAGTGGGGAGGGCCTTCGGGGAGGATACTGGAAGGGTGGGATCAATGCGCGTCTTCCAGTATTGCCGGACTGGGGGGAGGAAGCCTTTAATAACAGAAGACGTAAACTAAAGGAAAGTCACTGTTATGTCTTGCCTCTGAAATTATATGTAGTAGGTATATTCAGTGTCTTATACGTAGAAAAAATATAACATTGTACAGAGTTTGGAACTCGTATGCGACAGTATTTCGTCCTAGTGGTGTCGACAAACATCAGAATTGACTCGGGTTCGATCCCCAGCGCGGGCAGACGCCGCACAGCTAACCCAGCTGTTCATCCTTCCTATGGTTGGTGGGTAAGTCATCACCGAGTTCTTGTGGGGTAATGATTCCTAGGTGTGACAGGCCGAGTCAGCTGACAGAATGGGAGATAGAGAGGGAGTGGAAAGGAAAGGTGGGGAGGAAGTATATGAAGGAAGAGGTAGTGAGGATGAATGTGAGAACTGAAGAACGAATTGGGACAAGAGTGGGAATGTGTTTTCCTTTTGGGGCCTGTATGTCCTGAGTGCAAGAAAGACTGGAATATACACTAGAAGTTCACAGACTGGACCCTCAGTGAGAGGAGACCGTGTTCTGTGGTAGCATGTTATCACCAAAACGACACATAACCAAGGATAAAGAACGTCATCAGTTAGTCAGTCCATCACGCTCGATATATAAGTTCCTGAAGTGGTCACTCGAAGTCGCATCTCTCTCAGAAGAAGCATAGGGGGTCGTTCGCTGAGAAATGCCAAAGGCTTAATGATCGATCGTAGCTCCGTAAACATTTTTTTTTGACATTGACCGATGTGGTATGGGTAGAACCTGCTCCAGTCTAGGGCATCTTGGGTGAAAAAGAAAAAAATTGTGAAAGTAAAAGATATTAGAAATTAATCATGGTTCTGTTGGTTTTTGTAGATGCTAGACACTAAGTTTGTATATAGAGGGACCTCAATGGTGTAGCGGTCAGCGTTCTTGGTCACGACGCATTCAAAGACCTGCTAAGGGTATAGTGCATAGGTTCGTGTCTTGGTTGCGACAGTTTGATCTACAGTCAACCCAGCTGTTCATCCTCCCTTATGGGTTGGTCGGTAGAATTGGTATCTGGATCACGCTAGTTGCCCGTTCCATCTCAGCTAACATTAAAAAAAAGCTAAAGACGAGAGAAGGGAGAGAGAGAGAGAGAGAGAGAGTACCACAGCATAGCTTTACGAGGGAAGAAGGAGGCATCGAAAGAGCTAATCCTAGAGTGGCTGGAATCCCCACCGAAACTGTAGGGAGCAGCAGTCAGACGCATGCTAGTTCAGTATGGCAAGGCCAACATGATTCACATTGGATAAGTCTGTCACTACGTCAAGAACGCCACTCACCTGCATGCCATAAGAGAATTACATCAGTCGTTATGTACACAGCCGACTCTCAAATGAGCAGTGTTAATGTTCCTGACCAGGACGCTTTCGTGGCGTCGCCGCCCTGGGTAGAGCGCATAGGTTCGTATGCTGCTTGAGAGAGTGGATCCACAGTTAATTCAGCTGTTCATTCACTCTTATTCATATATATATATATATATATATATATATATATATATATATATATATATATATATATATATATATATATATATGTATATATATATATATATATATATATATGTGTGTGTGTGTGTGTGTGTGTGTGTGTGTGTGTGTAGCTTTAATGGGATGGACTTAACTTGGACCTCAGTTGCCTGTGCCGTCTCATCTAGCATAAAATAGATACAATCCTCAAACCCACTTAACTGCCCCGCATTTTGTTTCCTTACAAAGGCATTAAGTATTTGACGAAAAAAAAAAACATTTCATTGCCATCAAACATCTGGTTAACTTTTAGGCTCCGCGAAATTGTCCCCCGACACTTCATTATAAACCCTACAGAGCGAGAGGACAGACAAGTCCCATATAACAGAGGACAGACAAGTCTTATATAACAGAAGACAGACAAGTCCATATAACAGAGGACAGACAAGTCCCATATAACAGAGGACAGACAAGTCTTATATAACAGAAGACAGACAAGTCCATATAACAGAGGACAGACAAGTCCCATATAACAGAGGACAGACAAGTCTTATATAACAGAAGACAGACAAGTCCATATAACAGAGGACAGACAAGTCTCATATAACAGAGGACATATAAGTCCCATATAACAGAGGACAGACAAGTCCCATATAACAGAGGACAGACAAGTCTCATATAACAGAGGACATATAAGTCCCATATAACAGAGGACAGACAAGTCCCATATAACAGAGGACAGACAAGTCTTATATAACAGAGGACAGACAAGTCCCATATAACAGAGGACAGACAAGTCCCATATAACAGAGGACAGACAAGTCCCATATAACAGAGGACAGACAAGTCCCATATAACAGAAGACAGACAAGTCCCATATAACAGAGGACAGACAAGTCCCATATAACAGAGGACAGACAAGTCCCATATAACAGAGGACAGACAAGTCCCATATAACAGAAGACAGACAGGTCTCATAAGCCCTCGCAGGTTTTACCTTCATTAAGAAAGCTGGCCTCTGAGGGCTGGGGTTCGTATCCAAGCCGAAGGTTGATACTGTTCAATCCCTCGGTTGCTAGTTTACACTGCCACAGGGCGAGTTAAAAAAAGAAAAAAAAGGCAATGTTTCCCACAAGGGTCAATGAAGAGGTGGGGAGAAATCAGTGTGTGGCAATTGTGTCGCCTCCCCATCATCTGTCAAGCCACACAACACGACCCTTTGTCCTAGATGGGTGTAATCTGCCCAGGGCCTCATTTTTGCACGATGGGTTAATCAGAGGAGACGCTAATGTGATTAATATCGTGATAGCTGGGGAAGAATCATTTTAGATCGTGTTATTTCAAGACGAGGACAAGAACTGAACACTTCCCTCAATACTTCATTGTCCAAAATTTTTGAATGTATGTTCTTATGTTTGCTGAGACAGCATAGGTAACTGAAGCCCTTGACAAGGCCATCTCATTAACGCTATATATATATATATATATATATATATATATATATATATATATATATATATATATATATGATCCCTGGGGATAGGGGATTAAGAATACTTCCCACGTATTCCCTGCGTGTCGTAGAAGGCGACTAAAAGGGGAGGGAGCGGGGGGGCTGGAAATCCTCCCCTCTCGGTTTTTTTTCAATTTTCCAAAAGAAGGAACAGAGAATTGGGCCAGGTGAGGGTATTCCCTCAAAGGCCCAGTCCTCTGTTCTTAACGCTACCTCGCTAATGCGGGAAATGGCGAATAGTTTGAAAAAAAAAAAAAAAAAAATATATATATATATATATATATATATATATATATATATATATATATATATATATATATATATATATATATATATATATATATATATTCCTATGAGTCCACGGGGAAATGAAACACGATAAGTTCCCAGGTGCACTTTCGTGTAATAATCACATCATCAGGGGAGACACAAGAGAGAAATATAAGTCAGTTGATATACATCGAAGAGACGAAGCTAGGACGCCATTTGGTACACATGTTTTGGAAAACATGCGTTGGAAATGAGATGTTTGAGGACAATATTTGGTGTGAGGTGGTTTGATCGAGTAAGTAATAATAGGGTAAGAGAGATGGAAAACATGCGTTGGAAATGAGATGTTTGAGGACAATATTTGGTGTGAGGTGGTTTGATCGAGTAAGTAATAATAGGGTAAGAGAGATGTGTGGTCATAAAAGAGTGTGGTTGAGAGAGCAGAAGAGGGTATTTTGAAATGGTTTGGCCACATGGAGAGAATGAGTGAGGAGAGATTAACTATTTTAAAAGACTACTAGTGCTCTGAATTACCACCTTAGGTTCCAGGATTATGTTAAGGCCTCCATCTTCAATTCAAAGAAAGATATTTATTTCTTTGGACGATAAGACATTCTTTCTTCAATTCTTCAATTTGGTCTCGAATACGTCTCCTTTTCTTAGCTCAAAGCCTTAACAAACGTTTTTCCATTAAGATCTGACTTGACGTGATGTGGTAAGTATATTTCCCTAAAACCGACCGAAGTTTCGTGGTTGTGCTGTTCTGGCCTGGAATGAAAGATCCATACGGCTTCTCAGTCTCTTGTGTAGTGTTCCTTTGTTGCGCGGCTGTCACACAATCAGATAGCGCAGTAATATTATGTTAGGCCACTCACAATGTTGAGGGAGGACTTCATTAACAGTGATATCTCCATAGATATTACATTAGCAGTGATCATAGTCCATGACTTTCAGAAGAACCACTTTTCCTTAACGTGCCCAGTGTCTAAGAGGTGTGCTAGGCTATTTACGTCCACTGTAAGGATGAAGAATCCTTTTAACTGTGTTTTGCTGAGACAGTAAACAGACTTCATTAAGACGGGTCACACTCTTAGCTGAATGCTCTGAGGAAGGTCTCAGTGTCATGGCATGAAGTACTGGGAGTAGTGAAGCACTGAACAGCAGCAGCCTTTAGAAAGGACCTGGATAAGACCAACACTCTTTCAAAAAGTTTTATCCAAAAGGATGATGCCATTCCCACGGCTCACTCCTTTAGCCTCCGCCTGACACAACATGGTCCACTCGCTATCCAAAACCCGTGAGAGATGATGACACTTCCAGACATCGTAGAGGATTAACAGCTGACATCTTTTCGCCTGAAGGTAGCATAAAGCGCTCGAAATAGCGCAATATGATTATATCTCCTCGTTTCTGTGAACCTCTGCGATAGAATGTTTACAGGAGTGAGTTTAGTTCGTAAACGTGTGTAAGGATTTTTACATGAGGTCTGATACGTTCAGGAAGGGCGGCCTTTACCTGAATAACTTAGGTGCTATGCGTTTTGTCAGGTTCCTCTCGGGAGCTTACACCAGCGCCTTGATCAGAAAACGTAACCTTTGTGGAGCAGACACGTCTCCCTTAGTAAATAATTCTTGCAACAAATATTTGTCATATACCAGAATATTTTATGTTGATACACAACATTAAAACAAATATTTCGGAGCTGGGAATAATTGTGAATGAAGAAAGTTGTGATATGATCGGTGTCTCTGAATCTTTCTTAGGTATATAAGTAGAGATGCACAGTTCCATAGTACATTGGTGGGGGATATAAAGTAGGTGATGGTATCTTGCTCTTTGTTGAATCATATCTTAATCCAGAGTTGATAAATCATTTTTCTCCAACCGCACAACACACGAGACTTCCTTCTTACATCCAAGCCCTCCCACTATTCACACACTTGGGATCATCTTTTTATGCTCCTACCTCTGTCACTCCTAACTGGACATGTCTCCCCACTATCCCTCCAACGGCATGCGAACCCTGGCACTCTGGGAGATCTCAGAGGTCATCCTTGTCCAACTTTTATTGCACCTTTCCCTGAGAGCAGTGCTGTTTCGCCGACCAGGGTAGCTCCAGCTGTGCTGATCGTACAGCAGAGGTAATCTTGGCTGGTAAGGAGTCTGACGTACTTTATTTAACATGTCCCATCAGAAGGTAGTGAAAAACAGTGAAGTGTATGCTTGATGATTTGAAGACCGAGAAAATATATTACGGCGTGAAGAGGAGGTCTTAAGATAGATTAGGTCTCCGAGAGTTACATGCATAGATATGGACTTACAGATATGTGTAATCACACTGCGTCACATGAGGAATTCTTCTTTAAGGATCAGTTTCCTTTGAAGCTATCGCGCCGCTACAAGAAGCGGAAACGCCGAAGAGAAAAGAGAGATTCTGCGATTCCTCTTCAACCATAGAATGGCGGTTCCGATTTTCGTTTCGATACCATAATTCTACAGCTCGTACGCTGGTGTATCAGGTCCAACTATCAGATATATGGTAAAAGTCTTTAAGGAAGTGAATGGGAAATGGGCTTCCAGGTGAAAAGCTGGAGCAGAAGGACGATTTTTCCCGGAGCCATAGAAGCCTGCTGAAGATATAACTTTTTTCTCTCTCTCTCTATCAGTACAGAAAACGGTGCCTAATATCGTTTGAATACAAAGGCCCAGAAATCACACACTCACAGAGGAGAGGCACTCCAGCGCGCCATATACACACAGGCGGAAGGAATGAAATCTAATCTAATTCTTCTGTCTTCACAGAAGTAACAGGAGCAGAGCCTGAGCCTCTTAACGATCCGTTTCTCGTTCTCTTGGAGAGAGGCGGACGAGTCTGTGGATGCCAGCGGAAGCGGTGGGCGACGATTCGAAATAAATCTTGCCACCGTGAAGACATTAGACTCACTGTTTTACTGTTGTATAACCCGCGGGACTCCTTCTCTAGGAGTTCCTACAGCCCTGAGGCTGCGCCACGATCAGTGGCACGACGAGGCGGTTTCTTCTGGAGTCGGAAGTTCTCAAACGAAAGTGTATCCTGGTGATTCAGCCTCGCTGAAGGTGACTTTTCACTCGTGGTGTTTACCACTACCAGGCAGCGCCCAGTAATACGCAAGACTCTTTGTTGGATGAGCGTGTAACAGTATACGGATGACCATGGACTTACCAACAAGAAAATAGATGATGACCTTCTGATTGAGATGAGAGGACGAAGTTTTGAGGAGAACAACGAAAGCGATTGCTGTGAAGTGACGTCACCCCACTCGCTCTGGGATTACTGAAAGAGCGCTAGGTAATTCGTGAGTCAGAGTCTACATTACAGATGGACAAGAAGAGGACATTTTATGAAAGTCTAAGGAATTAGGATGGCCGTGCAGAAAGGTTACGTGTGTAGTGAGAGAAATATGGCCTCAGAATTATCTTGAAAACTTGAGTGTTCAAGATTTATCCACCGGTTTTTGCAGCTCAACGTTCGTAACCTTACTGAGCCTAGCTGTCTAAAGGCCTAGGGTCCAAACCAGTTGATTAGGAAAGTTATATGACGGATATTTGACACCAAGAGCTTGATGCTGTCGTTTTGTGTGGCTTTTGATATATTTAAGGCAACATGAGACGATTTGCAAACGTTTTGAACTCTCAAGAGTTGTGAGAGAGGAATTGCAAACGTTTTGAAGACCCAGAGTTATGAGAGAGGAATTGCAAACGTTTTGAAGACCCAAAGTTATGAGAGAGGATTTACAAACGTTTTGAGGACCTACAGATATTAGAGATATTCAAACGCTTCGAAGTCCCGGGGCTATGAGAGACGATATGCAAAACGTTTTGAAGACCCAGAGTTATGAGAGACGATATGCAAAACGTTTTGAAGACCCAGAGTTATGAGAGACGATATGCAAAACGTTTTGAAGACCCAGAGTTATAAGGAAATAGGAAAACGTCAGCCAGGGTACTGGGAAGTGCTGCCACTGGCCAAGAAGCATATGGAACACTGGCACGGGAGTGAGAACTCTTGGGGAACGCGGCTACTTGCCTAGGGGACTCTGGTCATTTACCAGGGAAAATGAGGCCATTTGCTGGGAAAAGTGCGGTCATCTGTAAGGTCAGGTGGTGTTGACCCCCGTTGCTAGCGAACTGCCATTTTGGGGGGGGAAGCCTGGCCACTCTGGCTCGAGGAGGTGTGGCCATCTACGGAGAATAGTGTGGCCACTTAAGAACATGTGTTCGGGGGGTGTCCACACCTCACCACGTAATGTGAGGGTGGGGGAAAAAAAAAACTGGCTGAAACACATAGCGAACTCGTGGCTTTTAGGGAAACCTTAGCACGAGTGGGCTAAATAGAGCCTGCACAACTCCAGCAGTATTTTGCCAGTAAGAGTTCAAAGGACATTAAAAAACAGGAAAAAAAAATTATATATATATATATATATATATATATATATATATATATATATATATATATATATATATATATATATATATATATTCCAGTGGTACAACTTCTGTAGGAGGGAGGGAGGGAAGGATGGAGGAGGAGGGGGTGTGTTTGGCCACCACATAGCGCAAGTAATGAGTCCGCTGCACTTGTCGTCTGGCCTTAACTTTTGCCGGCGGGTTGAATTGGTTTTGCTTCAACAACCCCTCAGGCCAGTCTGTCCACTAAGTTTGGCCTAAACCATTTAGTCACCTCTCCTCTCTCTCTCTTCTCTCTCTCTCTCTCTCTCTCTCTCTCTCTCTCTCTCTCTCTCTCTCTCTCTCTCTCTCTCTCTCTCTCTCTCTCTCAACTCAGCTTTCCTCAACTGCTTGCATCACCAGAAGAGAGGAAATTCACAACAGTTAAGACGTGTAGAAATAAGCCTGTCAGAGATGTGCTGTTCTCACATGTTACCTGCTATTAAACCCGGCGACCAGGTAACTTAAATATCAGAGGAAAGTCATGACTAAATGACAACAGTTTCCATTGAAATGTGGTATACAACGAAGACGGTCAAGCCAGACGTCATACGTAATAAACCCTAGGGTCAGGAAGAGACGAAGGCACAGTGAACCTACGTTTGAACGCACTGTGAGGATGGTGAAGTAAGGAGATGCCAGTGTGGTAGAGAGAGGAGGAACTCGAGACTCTACAGAGAGAGAGAGAGAGAGAGAGAGAGAGAGAGAGAGAGAGAGAGAGAGAGAGAGAGAGAGAGAGAGAGAGAGAGTTACATAGGTACACAGACCCAAAGTTCAAGCCTTGATGGTCTGGCCTTTTCACTACTATACAGGGGAGAGAGAGAGAGAGAGAGAGAGAGAGAGAGAGAGAGAGAGAGAGAGAGAGAGAGAGAGAGAGAGAGAGAGTTACATAGGTACACAGACCCAAAGTTCAAGCCTTGATGGTCTGGCCTTTTCACTACTATACAGGGAGAGAGAGAGAGAGAGAGAGAGAGAGAGAGAGAGAGAGAGAGAGAGAGAGAGAGAGAGCGACGAACTTCTTTTTTTTGTTTTTGAGATGCTGGCGCAAAAGAGGAACAGTTTTCCCTTGCGTGTCTTCGCGGGACATGTTGCCGCTGATGGCTGGTGTAACCACAAATTTGTGGGGCTGTGCAAGAAAACGACAGACGCTCAAAATACCAAAGTGTGTCTGAGAGTGAACGTAACCCAGGGCACCATCGGATGATCACGGGCATGACTGGGAGAAATATGTACGTTAATGTTAAGCAGCGAGAATAATGTGACGAATACATGATACTGATACTGTGATGAGAAAATGAACCAACAGTTTCATGATGGCAATGGAAGGTAAGTAACGCTTGTTAGAGGGGTCTTACTAAAGAGTCGAATTCATCTTTTTCGATTCTGTACCAAGTGCACAGTCATCCTCAAGAGCTTGGCTAGAAAAAAGAGATCAATACAACTTCAAACAATTCGTCTATTGTGGATAAATGGGGACAAATCACAGATGTTTTTAAAGTGATCTTATCATTCATTTTGACTCGTTTTGATTCAGGTCTCTTGTGGTCAGTTGCATGTGTATGATCTTCAGGTATTATCTAGTTCTTATAATGTCAGTGACTGCTTCTGTGTGTGATCGTCACATGTCCACGAACAAAAAATAAAATGTAAGATCTGTGTTATGATTTATGAAACGGCACGAGTAAGTGAAGGACCCTAGTAATTAAGACCATCTTATTAACGCCACACACACACACACACACACACACACACACACACACACATCTTATCGACCAAACCCCTTAGGGATGGATGAACAGCTGGTTTGACTGTGGATCGACTGCCGCAACTAGGATTCGAACCTTTGCCCTCGACACTGGACGGCCCGTCGATGCGTTACGGTCAGGAACGCTGCTGTTGATATCGCATACGAAAGTCTCTCTCTCTCTCTCTCTCTCTCTCTCTCTCTCTCTCTCTCTCTCTCTCTCTCTCTCTCTCTCTCTCAGAGAGCACTGCAACGTTAACACAACGGGAATTCAGAAGCAAACGAGCAAGTCAGGCAAGGCGAGTAACGCGGTGACCTGCCATTGTAACAGCCAGCGTTACGGCGTCCACCCACCCTCCCTATCCCCTTGCCTTTGCCCTGCCGTTACTTTAGGTCGCCGTTACTTACGCTGACAACGCCATTTCTATAATTGATATCAGGATTACATTAGCCATTCCATTCCTACTGTTTGTTCTGATACCATTAAAGCTATAATTGCTATAAGTAATGTCATTTGTATGAGAACGTTACGCGCGGCTTTAATATACGTAATGACTTTGATAAAGCAATCTCACAATGGCATCGTCTTTGCAGTCGTGTTTATTATTACAAAAAGTATTTTTCATCATTCCAATTAAAACGTATGACGCATATTGACTAAACCGTTGTTTCTTCATATATATATATATATATATATATATATATATATATATATATATATATATATATATATCCCTGGGGATAGGGGAGAAAGAATACTTCCCACGTATTCCCTGCGTGTCGTAGAAGGCGACTAAAAGGGGAGGGAGCGGGGGGGCTGGAAATCCTCCCCTCTCAATTTTTTTTTTTTTTTTTTTTTTTTTAATTTTCCAAAAGAAGGAACAGAGAAGGGGGCCAGGTGAAGATATTCCCTTAATGGCCCAGTCCTCTGTTCTTAACGCTACCTCGCTAACGCGGGAAATGGCGAATAGTTTGAAAAAAAAAAAATATACATATATATATATATATATATATATATATATATATATATATATATATATATATATATATATATATATATATATATAAACATGTTTACCAAATGGCGTCCTAGCTTCACCTCTTCGTTGTATATGAACTGACTGTTATATTTCTCTCTTGTGTCTCCCCTGATGATGTGATTATTACACGAAAGTGCACTTGGGAACTTTTCGTGTTTCATTTTCCCCGTGGACTCATAGGAATATCTTGATCACGCGCAAAATTGTGATCCTTTCCAATATATATATATATATATATATATATATATATATATATATATATATATATATATATATATATATATATATATATATATATCCTCTAGTACAAACGATTTAGACCCTGCTGATTACTTTCATCATCGGTAAATATCCAGAAACTGTGGTTCTTTATAAGTTATCATAAACCTTACCCAAGTGATGTTATCATCTGGACGAATGTAAAGTGGATCTGGCACAGTTCGTGAAAAATATGCGGTACATGAAAATGTATATAGAAAAAATTTATGACCACGAGCAGAAAATTGGACCAAATGCTCTAACGCCATGGGAGCGTCAAATAATCATATAATTACATTATTCAATAAAGGTATAAAACCACCTGGACGTTAAATGAGTAAGCACAAAAACAATTAAGTGATGTCATAGGAATATTATATAATTATTTAGATAATCAAATAATGTACCTTATCATTGATTAAATAATTCATATGTGTTAATGTTTATGCACATTCATATATATATATATATATATATATATATATATATATTTTTTTTTTTTTTTTTTTTTCATACTATTCGCTATTTCCCGCGATAGCGAGGTAGCGTTAAGAACAGAGGACTGGGCCTTTGAGGGAATATCCTCACCTGGCCCTCTTCTCTGTTCCTTCTTTTGGAAAATTAAAAAAAAAAAAAAAAAAAAAACGAGAGGGGAGGATTTCCAGCCCCCCGCTCCCTTCCCTTTTAGTCGCCTTCTACGACACGCAGGGAATACGTGGGAAGTATTCTTTCTCCCCTATCCCCAGGGAATATATATATATATATATATATATATATATATATATATATATATATATATATATATATATTGCACAAAATGAAAAAAACTGGAAAATTGTCATAAAAGATTAAACATACTAAAACAAAATGATTAAAAAACAAATTCTCAATATACAAAACTTTTACAAAGAGACTTTCAACACCGCAAGCACACAGATACATAATTGAAAACTCCCCACTAGAAAAAAAAATTGCGCTCAAAATGATGATGATGGAAGTATAGACGAGTTGCAATCGAGTCAAAAACTTTTTGACCAGGGACACACACGCACACACACACACAGACACACACACACACACACACACACATACAATTGTTTAAAGACAGGACAGTAACACACATGAAGTAGCTATACAAACCAGGGGGCAACAAGAACACATTGAAATACAATAGAACGAGCAACACATGAAAGGAAAAGACATAGGAAGAAATGTGATAATCGTTGGATATCCTAAAAGCACCTTTGGAAAACTGGAACACAAAGATACCCTCGACAAACTGTAGCGTAACCTTGTTCAGGAAACAAGGGGAGAGGAACAAATGAACAAAGTGGATTGATTATACAGTTACTCCAACAAAAACTAGAATGACAGCAAATGAGTCACGCAAACGCAATGAAAATCACAAAGACAAGATTATCCTTTGAAGTCATAATACGATCGCAAGCACACAGTTTACCAGTGTACCCATCTCAAAATAGACAACAACATAATTCGTCCTTACTTTGCGTTGTCACGTTGATCAGTCACCCACAAGTTCTCATCTCCACCTTCCAGTCCCTCATCTGTGTCGTGTACAGGGATCAAGGATGAGACATTTGTGCTTTTTGATTCTTAAAGACAGGAAACCGTCCTTGATGGACGTATAGTCAATGAGTGCCACTGGTGTCAGCACTAGCCATCCCTCTCCCGCCTCCCTCACCCTCCCGAACACTCGCCCAGCCTCCTAAACTGGACCACAGCCAACCATCAACCAAGCTAAGGCCCGTAAACACACACACACACACACGTCAGCTTCCCTTCCAAGCCTCCCTCAGCCCCCTTACTGTCTCACAAGGCCCTCCTCCTCCTCTCACCACATCCTCATCACCTTCCTGCAGGTTCTTCATCCCGGCCAGCCTCAAGGTGTCAATTTGGATGACAAACTTCACTGAGAGGAACACGTCGTCGCCACCAGAATCAAATCTGCCCGGCTATCCCCTCCACATTCCTCGTAGACTCAAGGCGTTTGGACACCCCGGCTCTCTGAACTCGGGAAGAAAATCGACACAAGTTTCCATCCACCAAAACTCGCCCATGACTCCTGCTTCTGGCTGACCCACCACACAACATGTGCTGCCGGAGGAGGCTCAGAAAAGCCTGTTAAGTGGCGCTCGAACACACAGTTCTTCCCGACTCCCTCCAACCAGCCTCTGGATCTCATCCAACATTGCGGAAAGGAGCGACTGCGCCAACTCGCCACCGTCACCTCTTGCCACGTGATATCCCTCGTTCCTGAGGTGCAAGTTGAGCTTCAGTACAACATAACCCGTGCAGAGGCGGACGGCTGCGAGAGCAGTCACATCACAACCATTTCAAACATCATTAATCAATGGACTGATACACCCACGATTGTGTAAATCACTGTTTAATCTACGTTTTTATAACCCCGCTCTCGATATTTTGTGCATTATGCCTTTTTTCCACCGTATGGCTGCAGCAAATTCACAGATTTTTAACATTAGAAAATAACACACTCACACACACACATACACACACACACACACACACACACACACACACACACACACACACACGTAAACACACGCAGACACAGACAGACAGACACACGCACGCAAACACACACACACAAACAAACAAACATGAAAAGTTAAGCACATTACAATGCACAAACACAAGCATTTAAGCTTATTATAATACACCAAGTCAAAAGCCGGGAGCAACAATGGACGGAACAGCAAAAAAAGAACATTTATGTGTCTTCTTTTTCTTAGTTCCTCCCCCTCCTCCATTTCCTCTTTATCCTTTCATTTCTTCATTTACTTAACATTTTCCTCTCTCTCTCTCTCTCTCTCTCTCTCTCTCTCTCTCTCTCTCTCTCTCTCTCTCTCTCTCTCTCTCTCTCTCTCTCTCTCTCTCTTTTCCCTCCCCGTTTTCCTTCTCCATCATGAACCCAGAGAGAGAGAGAGGGGAATTTAGGAAGACGTCTGGGGAGGCCGCTGCCGCTCACCCAAGGCGGTTGCTAGTGAGAACGGGAGGCCATCACCGCCCGCCCTGCTTCTCATATTTATCACGGCCTGGCCCCTCCCTCGGGTAAGGCCGGAGATGAGGAACGTGATAAGCCACGGACGTACAACGAAGCTGGAGGGGAAAATACTTAGGAAGGAGGGAAAGGCAGGGGGAACTCTGCACACACAGGCGGGAGAAGAAATATACGAACGAGAAATGGCACAAATGCTGAAAGGACACAACACAGTCTCGTTACCTGGATACTTTAGGCGCCACAGGAAAGGTGATTTATATTAATGGGCGCAGGACAAGCTTCATTTTTTTTAGGGAGGGCGCTGGGGACTCGGGGATAAGCTTAAGCTTTAAACTTGAGAGTTGGACGTTGTTTCCATGAGTGATCGAAGTGCGTGTAGTGTTTTAAGAGAAATTATTCATGTATTTATTCTTTTTTGTGGTAGCTGAGACGACATGGGCTACCAAGTGACCTAATCAAGGCCATCTCATTTAAGATATATATATATATATATATATGTATATTATACATATTCGCTGTTGCCCGTGTTGCCGGAGGTGCGTTAAGAATACAGGATTGAGCCTTAGGGAAAATATTCTCAATTGGCCACCTTCTCTGTTCCTTCTTTTGGAAATTATAAACAGGAGGGGAGGATTTCCAGCCCCCGCTCCCTCCCCTTTTAGTCGCTTTCTACCACACGCAGGGAATACGTGGGAAGTATTCTTTCTCCCCTATCCCCAGGTATTATATATATATATATATATATATATATATATATATATATATATATATATATATATATATATATATTTTTTTTTTTTTTTCAAACTATTCGCCATTTCCCGCGTTAGCGAGGTAGCGTTAAGAACAGAGGACTGGGCCTTAGAGGGAATATCCTCACCTGGCCCACTTCTCTGTTCCTTGTTTTGGAAAATAAAAAAAAAAACGAGATAGATAGATAGATAGATAGATAGATAGATATATGTGCTTGCCATTCACTGTACGTGTCTACGAAGTCTGAGAAGACTTTTATCTTGCACTGTACAAGGAAGTGAGAGATGTTGTTCTAAAGGGTTTGTTCAGCCTCATCCTTGCATTTTCTGTTCCCGCTTGACTCCCGTTTAATGAGGGCTTGGCTCAGCACTGAAGCACCGAGCAGCACTGTTGTAAATGCAGGTATAGAGACTCGCCACTCACTAGTTAGCCAACGTCACCCTGTTGACGCCGTGCAGTTCTCAAACATCACTTCATTTGAAACCTTTTTTTTTCCATGGTAAGAAAATTTTTTGTCGTTTTTGTAAATTTTATTTTTGAACGTACTGGACGGACGGATGTTGCAGTCTATTTTGCAAACCTTTTTTTTCCATGGTAAGAAAATTTTTTGTCGTTTTTGTAAATTTTATTTTTGAACATACTGGACGGACGGAGGTTGCAGTCTATTTTGCACACGGAGACAGTATTTTGTACCAAAAATTTCTCATTTAAGATGATGTCCAAATTGAGTGGTCATCACACTGAGCACACTGCGACCCATCTCTATATTGAGAGGGTAACATTCTGTCCTCACAAACTTGAGGCTGTTTCAGATCTTGGTCGTTATCCTCGTACGGTCCCGGATGAGTGGTTGTTTGGGCGTTCGGCTCATCATCTGCCAGGGTACATTGAGGCCATGGAATGAAGAACCTGCAGGAAGGTGGTGAGGAAGTGATGGAAGGAGGAGGCCTTGTGAGACAGTAAGGGGGCTTGAGGAGGGCTTGGAAGCGAAGCTGACGTGTGTGTGTGTGTGTGTGTGTGTGTGTGTGTGTGTGTGTGTGTGTGTGTGTGTGTTTACGGCCCTTGAACGTTCAGCTACTATACTTCCACACATCGAAGGATCTTATAGCTCCTCCTTCAGGTGTTTAAGGCCACATACACACACTCGTTATGACCCATGAACACATGCTGGAAATCTTTGAGTAATTTCAAGTCACTTTCGTCTGCTGATATGAAACTCAAAAGTGTTCAGTTGGAAAAAGGAAAAGCAATCATATGCAGATCTTGTACCGTATGATTGTAAGATATTAACAAGGATCAAAATCACGAACACATAAGAATATGAATCGTATTCATCAATTTCTTTATTTTGAAATCTAAACGTAACCCATTACATGTATGCCACCATTATGTATTCGTCATTGTTACTTCCCATGTTGTTGTTGTCTGAGCTTAAACCTCCCTACAACTCAGGAGGCGCGGGCCCTATACTCTAGGGCGGCCCGCCGATGGTAAAGGGCATAAGCACTGGGCCTAGGGGGTTTAGCTTGTTATCCCACCCACGAAAACCAGGCTCTCTCTTTTACCCTCCACTTTGAGTGGATCTTTATCTCCTGTTTACTAGTGGTGTGTATGAGTTGACATCAGTGTGATGAGGCTGTCCTACCTGACCTCATGAAACCCTCACAGTCTGCCGCATACCTTCTAATTTCTTTGGGTATACCACGCCCGAGTTTGGATATGACATACTGAAGTTTTTGACTTCTGTTCGTGTTCTTATTTTCCTGCTATTCTTGAACACCTTTTTTCTTCTAACTGGGATCTACTTAACATAGTACAATTCAGGTCATGGCGACCAAAAAAAGAAAAAAAATGCGTCTCAAATGCATTCATTTCCGAGGTGATATATATATATATATATATATATATATATATATATATATATATATATATATATATATATATGTATATATATATATATATATATATATATATATATATATATATATATATATATATATATATTATATATATATATATATATATATCTTCATTCTTGTTACTGACAAAAAGTTGCTGAATGAAAAATTTATATCATTATCCTGGGAATTTCGTGGACACAGTTATCTTGTGTAGTCGAGGTACTGTTATAACTTCCCTGTACTTATTGACCCTCTCCGTCGTACCTGCTGCACAAGATGGTTCACTTGACTACAGTTCTCCGAGGAGCTCAATAATCTCAGCTGTAGAGTGATGATAACCTTTTCTTCCCCCTTATGTAAATCGAGGAATGCTGTTCTCTGATGCCTCGATATGGAATCAAATGCTCCATCTGTCTCTAGACCTGCTCAACCTCGTGTGCCTCAAAGCCTCAAGAATGATCCCATGTCCTGACGGGTCTTATGATGGTTTGGGTTGGGAATTGCGCCTCATTCACATTGGCGATCTTCCATTACGAAGTAAATAAAGTCTTTGAGATCATTCTCAGGCCCTTAGTCTCATATCGAGGCTGACCTTACTAATTTTAGCTCCAATATTTGTGAGAAAATTCATGGCATTTGTTCGTCTCCTAAGATTCATGTTAGTGTTTCACAGCTCAGCTGTTTGTCAGTTCGTCATTTCGTCCTGGTAATTTTTTCAGTATATTACAGGAAACTGCAGACGAATTGCAGCCATAGCGGTAGCCTAGCCTCGTCTCATGTCGAAAAAAAAAAAGAAAATATAATTTTCTTTGATAAATTCTCGGCCCCAGAGCGAGTCAAGGGAGTCGTGGTGGGGGGTAGCCACAACCATCATTCCACAGGTGGAATGTTAAGTGACGTGACTAAGCTGCTTGGAATTAGAGCCACGGTGAGAGAGAGAGAGAGAGAGAGAGAGAGAGAGAGAGAGAGAGAGAGAGAGAGAGAGAGAGAGAGAGAGAGAGAGAGAGAGAAGAAGAAGAGACACATATAGACAAAAGAAAAAAAGGAAGTGAGAAGAGAGAGAGAGAGAGAGAGAGAGAGAGAGAGAGAGAGAGAGAGAGAGAGAGAGAGAGAGAGAGAGAGAGAGAGAGAACAAAAACAGAAATATAGAAAGAAAATGAGACAGAAAAAGGACGGAAGCGAAGACGAACGGGTAAAGAAAACCTAAAAAGACATAACAAATAACAACAAAAGAAAAACACGAAAGAATAGCTAAAAGAACCAGTGTTCTGTTGTTCAAATGGATTCTTCAAAAGAGAAAAAAGACCTCTGTGCCTTATGCTTTGCCGCACAGCTCTTCCGAACAACAAGTACACAGAGAGCGGCGCGCCCTCACAGACACATAGATATCGTTTACTGCTGCATAAATCAAGGGAATTCTTGGCAATAACACGCCCAGCTTCCAGAAGAGGAACATTGCTGAGGTGGCTCATGTAAATGACAGTGACAGCAGCAACACGTCCCTCTGTGCAGTTTTGTGCCTGGGAAATGTGTATAACGGAACCCGAAGTCAGTTTGTAAATGGTACAAAGTGACGGATTATCTTCATTTCTATTAAATTTTGAGGTAAGTGTGTAAATATCAGGGTCACTCCTGGACGGGAGAGTCGTAAGTGGGGTGTATTCGACAACAAGCGAGCGCGTTCAGGGTCGCCGATGGTGCAGTGTTGCTATATTTGGAGCAACGCAGATATGTAGGTCGTTGTGAGGCCAGTGGGTTGGGGAAGTATGAGACGCGTCACTAATTTGCACCCGAGAGCTGGTTGCCTGTGTACCCCCCCATCACTAGGTAGACCATGCAATACTCGGCCAGCTGCAGCGTCACATGCTTACTGTGTGGCCGTTGGCAACTCGAGGGTGGGCCTTTTTGATACCTGTCTCTTTCCCTATATCTAAAAGCATTGGAATTCTCTATCTTCTCATGTTATTTCCCAATAACTATGACCTGTCGCGTTCTGAGTGACAGATTTTTCATTTCCTCCACAATTCATAAATAATTTTCCATGTTTTTTTTTTTTCATAATCCTCTCTATATTTCAACTAAGGCCTGGCCTTGACATGGTCTTTCCCCCGTGGCTGAAGCCTTCAACGTTAAAAAAAAAAAAAATCTGATTTGCGAGGACAAACTAAAGACGGTCTGTGTTCGAACTCATAATGGCTAATGAGGGTCAGAGAATATGTGGCAGATGTTCAGTAAAGGAAACGAGGAACTAGATTACATGCTAATTTTGTTGTTAACTGTGACGCCGCAGGCAACTGAGGCCCAAATGAAGACCATCTCTCACATATGCCACTGTTCGAGCAAAAGCGTCGACACAAAGATATTCGCCCAGTGTTATATGTTAGTCATAAATCCCTTACCTCTGTAATCACACGTCGTGTCATTTCATCGAACACGCCAAGTACCTGATCTGTCAGGACCTTCAGAACCAGATGACACGAAGGGTCTTGCAAGGACCTCTCACCTCAAGACAAGGGCTTTAATCGGGTCTTGGATGAGTGTTGAATGATGGTTCTGTTAGCTCCCGGAATACGACTCCCTTTTTTTTTTTTTTTTTTTTTTGGCTGTCATTTCAACGTTTCGCATCGAAGGACGTTAATGACACAGAAAATTCGCCCTAGGCTTGAACGTTAGCTAACTGGAGCCAGACCGTAGGAGAGCAATGCACTGTCATCTTAATCCCTTTACTGGCACGATGTAGAGTATTGGAATATGTAGACAAGATCTTCATTTGACTTTTGATCTAATCCAGAGGTTCTAAACCTTCTTGCACATAAGGGCCAATGGAGGGACACCCTCGCTGTGTCGGCAGACCGCCTTCAGCTGGTATCCAAAATCATATCTGGTTTGAAATCACAATCAAGGACAAATATTTCACCGAAACCCCTGACTAGAGATAGAACTGATAATAGAATTTATTTATGTATTTACCTATGTCTATATCTATATCTATTCTTATCTCGTAGATCAATTACCACAGGTTAAGAACCCTTGAGCTAATCAGTGATACATTACCCCTATATATGAGAATAAAATACTGCTGAACTTAATCGTTTTTTAATATAGATTAGAATTACCGATAAAATGATATGGATTTGATAACCTTTGACCCTTGATATAAGAGGGGTGACTTAGAGGTTTACAAGCTGGGTTCCACGGAACGCTCAGCGTTTTAGAAAAGCTTGAAAGGGTTCCGTCAAGAGCATGAGTGGGTTTCGTGGCTTCATAGTAAGCTTCAAAAACGACGGTTTAGATGACGGGGAAATAAAAGGAAAGAAAAGGAAAGTATACAGGACTGTTGTGTAACATTATATAACTCGGGAATATGTTGGAGAACGAGGGATTATACAGAATTGTCAAAATTATTATACTTGGTGGAGGAAGAAAAGAATTTGTTTTATAACGTGAATGACAACTCCGATAACCTAGGTCTGATTAAAGCCAGGTATCCAATTCCTCGACCAACTCCAAGAAGAGGATGATCAGGTGGGTTGAGTGTGGACAGACTGTCGCACCCGGGGTTCGAACCTATGCTCAACCCTTGGGCGGGCCCGTGAATGCGTCATGGTCAGGAATGCTAACCGTTACACCACGGAGCTACATGAGCATATATGAACTTCCGTGGTGCAGTGGTCAGCGTTGTGACCGTGACGCATCTACGGTTCCCCTGAGGTCGAACTCGCGTACGTTTAAATCCTGGTCGCGGTAGTCGGCCTGCAGTCCACCTAGCTATTCATACTCCACTGTAGGCCAGTCGATTAGATAGAAAACCTGGCTTGATCTAGGGTATGTATATATATATATATATATATATATATATATATATATATATATATATATATATATATATATATATATATATGACCAAATCTGGTGCTAGTTCAGTGCTTCGTCTCGGTCCCAAATGTAATTGTAAGTGGCCATAACACGTGTCACTTGTACGTATGTCCTCCGCCAGTGATGTTAACCACACACACACACACACACACACACAGAGCATATACCACGCAAAGATCCTGGGTTCGAGTCCTGGCTGGTATTAATGTGCTCTATGGAAGTCGACCATTTGCTGAAAATGGCGAGGCCAAGTGCAATTGGCCTTGACCACGAACCCCATCAGTAGGGTTCGACTCCCTTGAATCCCCAACCTACGCTCATTTTGTTTATGAATCAACCAACAGACGAGGCAGTGAAGTCATGTATACACTCGCTGATATTTGGAGGAAGGATGGCAAGTCAAAATGTCACAGCTCAGCGCATGCTCTCATGCAGACCTGGCTGAAAAATAAAGGCTTTTCATCAGGACAATATATAAAGGATTTGGTATTTTTTTTTTGTCTTTTTTTCCCATCTATGGATCTCTGCACAGATCCGGAGCAACGAAAGCTTGTTAGTTTTGAATGCATGGCACAGTGGAAGTGGCGTTCATCTCCCTCACAAGAGAGCTGTGTCCTCCCGCTTAACGGAGAGGTTTGTAAGCTAGTGGTCTTGCTAGTGGTCGGTTCTCTCGCTAGTGGTAAGGCCTTACACTAGTGGCAAAGTCCTGAGCTGGTGTCTGGGCCAATCCCCAGTGGCCAGAGCCCTCCCTAGTGACAGGATCTTTTCGCGAGTGGCACGACCTGCCACCAGTGGTCAGAGCTCTCGCCAGTGGTCAGTCAAACGACGCTTCACCACTGGTTGCATTCAGCGGCTTCGGTGGTGTGGTGGGCGCCTATTGCGTGACGGCGTTCGATACTATATACCGGTTTTGAGGACGTGTCGTAGCAGCAACAACCCACAAACAGCGTCCAGGGAAATAACGACTTTATGACTACCGAAATTAAGAATGAGTACGTTACCCTTCGCTCCTGTCCTCCCACACCGTTGATGAGTAGGATAAAGATGAATCATAGTATGCGAATACGTAGGAAGCCAAGGACCAGGAGCCTGAACAGCGTAAAGATTTATGGACGTGGAGGATTTCTCCACACGTAAAGGAGTTGAACCCGATGGTGATAAGGTATTGAGACCAGAAAGATTAGACTAATACGTAGAGTGTAATTCCTCCTAGAAACTTGGTCACTCACTAATACTCTTGGCATGATTACTAAAAATCATTAAAAAGGGAATCTATCCATCTATCTATCTATCTTTCTATATATATATATATATATATATATATATATATATATATATATATATCCACGCAAAGGTCCTGGTTTTGATCCCTGACTGTTGAAAGGTGTTAATGCGTTTTGTGAAAGTGCACGTTCATATGCACTATATATGAATATATATATGCGTAATTGGAGAATGTTTATTCTTGTCATGCATTCACAACGTGTCTGTAAAGAGCGTGTGGGCTGTAAGGCGTTCACGAAGGACCCCATTCGACCAGCAGTCATCGATTTCCTTCTAAAGAGCAGAGCACGGCGAGGTAGAGCGGAAACTGTCAGGTGATGAGACGCCTTTTCATTCGCATATCTTTGTTGAGATGGCACTCTATCCCTGTCATAATCTTTATATTCCTGGGATGTCTCTGGGTTCAATAGTCTCAGGAGAATATTACTCTACGTCTATCATGTTTATTGCTTTTCACTGGTGAACCGTAATCGTCCCCTTTTCTCCCCTGAATTGCAACTGTGTACAATAGTTTCGGTGGATCTGGGGATCCAACGTGCAATACATTCTGCTACTGATAGACAATAGAAGGTGATCTGTGACATATATGTTATACACGTAAAGATTTACTGAGAAGCGATGGAATTGATGTAGCTGGGTTGCGGAACTTATTCTCTGTTCCAAAACAAAGAAGCTGAGAATGCTTTCATCTGTTTCCTGAAACCGATTTCGATCCATTTAATCATGTTCTTGACACAGGAGTCGATAACAAACCCTAAGTGTAGCCAGAGCCTGACTGTTATACAAGTACCCTAGTGGGGTAACTGGCAGTCTAACGAGGCTGTTTGGCGACGTGTTATGTGTGTGTATATATATATATATATATATATATATATTATATATATATATATATATATATATATATATTGACAATTTTGGGTTTATGTGGACAATTTTGTTTAAAGTACCTTATTTTACAATGAAATACGAATAAATCTCTTTAGAATTGATGTTTTCAACGTCAGACACAAATGTGGATGAAGGTAAGGGACGAGTTTTGGATGTGGTTGCCAGATGTGATAACGATAATTGGAGGTTTGTCCATTGTAGGGGGCGCTCTGCACAGGTGGCGAGGGCGTCGTGCTAGTGGTGGAGGGAAGGTCACGTGGTGGACGGCTAGAGCCTTGTAGATTAGTCCAGCGTCGGTCAGTGCTAGGG
The DNA here is from genome assembly GCF_036320965.1 of Panulirus ornatus. Lineage (NCBI taxonomy): Eukaryota > Metazoa > Arthropoda > Malacostraca > Decapoda > Palinuridae > Panulirus > Panulirus ornatus. The sequence continues at coordinate 7,935,868 of NC_092249.1, forward strand.
TAACGTCGATAGCAAATTCTAATCAAGGTATTGTTAGGTTGTGAGGTTTTGGTTTTATTTTAAGGATTTTGATTCGTTTAGAGGATTGAATTTGACTTTTGCGATGCATTAATGTTTTCGAGTTTCTAGGTATTTATTAAAGAATCTTGACTAAAGTTTGAGTGTAACTTAATAGAATCTTGATATATATATATATATACGAATTTAAACTTTTTTTCATAACCTTGTGGATTAGTGGATTAATGAACTAATCTATGATTTGAGACATGAATATGTATTGTCCCCTGGAGAATTGCCAGTGTCTATAAATACTTTATTTTGCATCTAATCTTTCAATACTATTTTTTTCTGGGAAAACTAAATGACTGTTAAGATATTTTTACATTGGTGCGAATTCCCATAGCTTTACATTTACATAAGCTATTCTTATTTCGCCAAAACTCGACAAATTTCGTATATAATTTCGGTAATCTGGAATTACACATAAACACAAAAATCTCCATTCATTCCCTCCATTATTTTAAAACTACAAATTATAATTAACAATTTTACTAATTACACATTTCCAGATGTTCAGCTACATAAAACTCTTCCTTGCAAGTTTTTTAATAGCAACGTTACAAAGTGCTACAGCTCAGGTTAGTCCGATATTTCACTTTATTTCATATTTCAAATATAATAAAACTCAACCATTCAAAATCCTATTACATCCATATTTCTAATACCGTATTTTTATACCATTCCAGTATATCCTAAACTCACAGTCGGGAAACTCTCCAATAAACACCATATCTGATACAAGCCAAACAGGACGAATAATTTTCGATAACAACCATCTCGATACCTTTAACACCATAGGAACATCTTTCGCAAACCAAAACACTGATGGTACTGACCACCTTCTACATAGCCATGATAACTTTGGCTCATTTGCCTTTGCTGGCTCTCGCCCTGTTACCGATTTTGCACTCGGTCAAGACAAAACTAATGCTGCAAGCTCTGGTATTACATTTGGTCAAGCTTCTGCTGGCGGTCTTAATCTTCAAGGCTCTAATGCTCAATTTGGTCAAGCTCCCATTCGCGGTCTTAATATTCAAAACTCTATTGCCACATTTGGTCAGGCTCCTCTTGCCGGTGTTAACCTTGGAGGCTCCGACGTTACATTTCCTCAACCTGCTGTAGGCGGTGTTAATCTTGGAGGCTCCATCATCGGTACCATTCAATCTGGCATCGGTTCATTCGGTGTGGGAGACCCTGGTTTTTCCTTCGGCCAAGCTGGTGCTATCACCGGGTCGGGATTCAACGCCGGCGGTACTTTCGGCCCTGGTCAAGGACCCACCAGGATCATAGAAGCACCAGCCACACCCACCGTCACTAACACCGTCACCATCGACCGCTTCGTGACCGCGACGGACCTGGCCTTCCATAGTGTGCCCGTCACCTTGACCGACCTCGTCTTGAGGACCACAACTGTTACATCACGACAGGTAATAAATATTTTCTTTTAATTTTCTTGGCGATAGATATTTAATAATTTGCCATGAATTCTTATTGTAACCGCTTCTCCCGTGCAGCCCATAATTACACCTGTGGACGATCGAATAGCCTTACAAACCAGCGTGGTCATCCGTCCAACTTCCCTGACAGTCACCTGCACCAAACATGACTACATAATAAAGACTGAAGTCGCTGTGGACTACGTCACCATCACCCACACCTCGTACATCATCAGACAGACTACATATACCACAACGGTCACACAGGCGTAAGTATTACCATAACCCTATCGTACAATGTTTATACAAAATTCTGCTCGCTTGAAATTTATAGATTTATTTCTAAAGCTCGTCTTTATTTCTAAAGAAGAAACGTTTAATCACTTATCTTTCCCAACAGATCGACCTATGCAGCCACTATGGTTCGCACCATCATCCACACCCAGAGAACGACAGTGACAGATTACCACACAGTCACTAACGCAGTCTATGGCCAAGCTGGTGTATATTGAATGTCTTGTATAAACGTCTTGACCCCAGCATCTAAAGCAGCGTCGTAATACACTATCCCATGTACACCATTTAATTTATTAAATTATTTAACAGCCTGAAATATTTCCTTTAAATACTTAAACCCTTGCATTGCGTTTTTTTTTATGGGTTTATTCTTGTCCACCTTTCATCTTGGCCTAATAAAGCCACTACTTTTATAATTCAAAACTCCAATGCTTTGGATTATAAACCTATAATAATCGTATTTCTTGACAATACGACACACCTGTCACTATTCAAAAGTGTCTCCATATACACTTTAAAAGTAAAACCCTTTGTAATTACTTTAATTTAAAACTTTGTAGTCTCCTAAACTTGAAATACAAAAAGAAAATTACTCGAACTAATACGTCATCTGAAATGACAAAATACTGAAAGCCAAACGTTTTCGTGCAACTAAATTGCAATTCGAATTCTTAAATGTCTATCATACACCAGTCTAATCCTCTTGGGTTTCAACACTGTTCAAGGAGTGTTGCAATTAATCTGAATGCTCGTATTAATCATTCGTGGATAATCTACACTGTGCATCACTTAATGGTCTTTGACATTACATAATCTTCGCTACAAGTTCTCGTTAGCATATTGTCTTCCTGAAGTTGTCCACGGAAGCTTGTCTCGTTGTATACATCTAGAACGGGGAAGAATACATCCCACGTATTCCCTGAGTGTCGTAGGCGACTGAAAGGGAAGGTAGCGGGGGGCTGAAAAAAAAAAACCCTCCCATTTTTACTTTAATGAAAGGAACAAAGGGGTCCAAGTGAGGATATTCTCTAATGATGTTCTGTTCTTACCGCTACCTCGCTAACGTAGAAAATAGCGAATTTGAAAATATATACGGAAACCAATTATAAACTACGTATTCCTTTTAATAGACGACACTGTACACGACTCCTGACATGTCGACGTTGTAGCCCACACTCCAACATACGATTATTACAGCTGTATGGATGACTGACCGTACTATGGCTGTTGACTACATTATGGGACTTCTCCTGACGAGGCTTACGCTTTTTTTTACGACGTCTAGTAATTCTTATAGTAATAAGAGATATAGCTGACGGTGAACATTTAAAATTATTTACACAGTTCAATAGGTTAAATCTTGACTAGCTGTATAAAGAAAATTGAAGATGGAAATACAACATATATACACGTGCGCACATGGGTATAATCAATTGTGAAATTTTACAACGGACTTTCAGTACGACGAGTTGTCCAGTTTAAAGTGTTGTATTGCAGTCCATCGCGCTACACTATATAATGTTTTGTTATGCAAACCTACACGTCTCGTAATCTCAATGGTGCAGCAGTCTTAATTACACCCTAGGCTGAATGTAACGTACAATTATGAATGTCTAGTCATGTATTGAATATTTGAACCATTGGATTGAAGTTACGAGACTAATCTAATTAGTTTGATCATGCACTTATTTCGAAACCGAGATATGTCTGGTAACAAACCATTAGTGAAAACTTCCAAGGAAGTGGAGAAAGTGTTGAAGATGTACAAAATGTATCTTGCAAGGTAAATATAGTATGTATGAAGTAACTTTTTAATATAGGTTCTAAAGGATTGTAGTATATATTTTGTAATATCAAAATATGTTTCTGCATTTGAAAGTATTTGTCATAAAGCATTGTATTGTTGTTGAGGTTAGTTATGAATGAAAGTAGGTATGCCGAAATTTTATTTTAATCGGTTTAAGTATGCAATGTTTGTAATATATTAAGTTAAATTATATTTCATGGTTAATCTACATAGATTAAGCTAATATTTGAAGAGTTTTTTTTTAGTAGTAGTTTGAAGTGATGGTTGTAGTGGTGATGTAAGTGGTTGTTGAGGTGATTTGTTGAACTAGTTCTTGGGTTGTTACGACTGGCACTGTGTGGATCTGAAGGAGAAAGTAATTTGGGTTATACGTACTTATAAGTATAAAAAAATTGATTTAATTTATGTTGTATATGGCCAATATGAAGAATAATTTAATTTACGTTGTATATGGCAGATATAAAGAATACACGTATTTGTTATGTGAAGTGATTGGTAGATTACTTCACATGTTTTAGGTTTGTGATTTATATGTAAAAGTTATGAATAATAGAAGACATACCTGGTGAACTACGTCGATGTGCGTTAAGCTTTGAACCAGGTCAATGGTTTCCGTTGTAGTTGAGAATTCAGTGAAGATGGAGACAAAGGTCTTCACTGGGTTGTAATTAGTTGTAGCAGTTACGATGACAACCTGGAATTATAAATGAAGGTTGAGGAAAGTGCGAGTTTAGTATTGTGGTATAGCAGTATATAGAAGACTTAGAGAAATGGTAATTATATTGTTACTGGAGTGGAGGTAATGGTGATGACGGAGTATCGGGTGTCGCCTTCTTCAGGGAGGTAACTCCATGCTGTGGTATAGTCCGTCACCACACATTCTTTGATGGTGTGGTCTGTTATCCACACATCTGTTGTAGTGGTTTCTCGCAGTGTGTGGGTTACCGTCTCCTGAAAGTTTCGTAGTTGAATTACGAAATTTATTTTTAACTTAAAGTAAATGATTTTTTTACTGTGAAACCAAAAAGATAAAATTGAAGTCACTTACAGTTAGTGTTCGTGTAACCGGAGAGACCTCCTTGTATATTGGTGCGTAGTGGCGCTCATATCCCTGACCAAAAACCTGTCAAATATTAAAGCATTAAGTTTAATGAATCAATGCATAAATTTTAATAATTACACCTATCAAATCTTAACATACCTGGGTCAGTGTTGCTAGAAGAACGAAGAATAATTGAAGTCCAGCCATCTAAGGGAAAAAAATTAAAATTTATGTTCACTTCAAATTATAATTAATTTTAACAAATCTATAACACCAAAAACACCAAACATTTATGAATCTCAGAACACTTACTGCGAACAAATCGAATTACGTCCACTCTCGAGGGCACGAACGTTGTGACTGATAGAAAAATCCTTCACAGCCCAGCAATTTAAGGGTAACGTTTGGCGGGAAACCTATCCGAATGACAAACATATCACTGACTTCGGTTTCGTTTAATATCTTCGTCTAATTTTCACTTTGTCAAGAATTCCATATATAAATGCCATCACTTTACAGTGGCCGTGGGCATTGACATTATATTTTCTATTACAGGAAACGATTCAGGAGGAAGTTTTTTCTGACAGAACCAAATTAAGAGGATAACGGAGCTCAGTGGCCATACGTCAACAGTGCTTCGACCATCCAAAGACAAGTTGTTACCTATGTATGTGAGGATGTATGATCTTCGCAGCTTCTGGGGTAACGTTGATGTTACCAGAAGCAATACATTTTCAAGTACGTAAATATTATATTTCATTTTATTTTTTATGCTTGTCGCTGTCTCTCCTGTTAGCGAGGTAGCGCAAGGAAACAGACGAAAGAATGGCCCAACCCACCCACATACACATGTACATACATACACGTCCACACACGCACATATGCATATTTATGCATTTCAACGTATACATATATATATACATACACAGACACATACATATATAAACATGTACATAATTCATACTTGCTTCCTTTATTCATTCCCGTCGCCATCCCCCCCACACATGAAATGACCCTCCCCCCCTCCCCCTCCACCGCACGCTCGCGAGGTATCGCTAGGAAAAGACAACAAAGGCCACATTCGTTTACACTCAGTCTCTAGCTGTCATGTAAAATGCACCAAAACCACAGCTTCCTTTCCACATCCAGGCCCCACAAAACTTTCCATGGTTTATTCCAGATGTGAAGGTGAAAGGCGGGCAAGGAATAGAGTGAAAAGGATCTCAATTTTGCGCGTGATCAAGATATTCCTATGAGTCCACGGGGAAAATGAAACACGATAAGTTCCCAAGTGCACTGTCGTGTGATAATCACATCGTCAGGGGAGACACATGAGAGAAATATTAGTCAGTTGACATACATCGAAGTGACGAAGCTAGGACGCCATTTGGTAAACATGCGATTGTCCAAGACAGACAATAGATGCACTTGCAACATTATTACCCTCTATGACCTGTGGTCCCAACCAGTCAATGTGGCTGGCTTCCCGAGCACTCCAGGAGCCTCATGAAGTAATGCAGGAGGAGAGGATTTCAAGTACCTTGCTTCTTCCCGTCTTGGTTGCTTTTTTTTGACACGCAGGGAATATGCAGGTAGAATTCTTTCTTCCCTTTTCCCTTTCCCCAGACTACTGCAGCTCAAGGCTGTGCTACTTCAAGTATTAGGGAAATGTGAACTCCTTTGGAAAGATAAGTTCTTTAATGAGACTGTACTGCTCCTCACTAAAGCTTACTATTCACCGGCGATTTAGCTTTGAGTAGGCGAAGTCCAGCAACACTTAATATCCTCCCCACTCATATCCTCCCCTCCCATGTTTTGATTTTCCGAAAGAAGGAACAGATAAGGGGGTCAAGTGAAGATATTCCCTCTAAGGTTCAGTCCTCTGTTCTTAACACTACCTTGCTGACACGGGAAATGACGAATATGTATGAAAGAAAAGATATATATACACACACCTAGAAATATGGAAAAGAGAACTCTGCCCTTAGATCTCTTGTGGGTCACAGAAGGCAACTAAGGGGAAGGATTGGGGGGCTGGAAATCTCTCCTGTATTACTTTCTTAGTGAAGGAACAGAGGAAAGAGCTAAATGAGGATCTTTTATCCTTAAGGCTCAGTCATCTGTTCTGATGCTACCTCGCTCATGCACTCCATCCTTCCACCTCCAATTTGGTCTCCCACTTCTCCTCGTTCCCTCCACCTCTGACACATATATCCTCTTTGTCAGTCTTTCTTCTCTCATTCTCTCCATGTGACCAAACCATTTCAATACACCCTCTTCTGCTCTTTCAACCACACTCTTTTTATTACCACACATCTCTCTTACCCTTTCATTACTTACTAGATCAAACCACCTCACACCACATATTGTCCTCAAACATCTCATTTCCAACACATATACCCCCCCCCCCCCCGCAATCATATAACATTGTTGTAACAACTGTTTCTTCAAACATACTCATTTTTGCTTTCCGAGATAATGTTCTCGCCTTCCACACAATTTGCAAGGCTCCCAGAACTTTCGCCCCCCTCCCCACCCCGAGACTCACTTCCGCTTCCATGGTTCCATCCGATGCCAAATCCACTCCCAGATATCTAAAGCACTTCACTTCCTCCAGTCTCTCTCTTCATCCAACCTTACCTCCCACTTGATTTGAACCTCAACCCTACTGTACCTAATAACCTTGCTCTTATTCACATTTACTCTCATCTTTCTTCTTTCACAAACTTTACCAAACTCAGTCACTAGCTTCTGCAGTTTCTCACCGGAATCAGCCACCAGCGCCGTATCATCAACGAACAACAACTGACTCACTTCCCAAGCCTTCTCATCCACAACAGACTGCATACTTGCAGTATATATATATATATATATATATATATATATATGTATATATATATATATATATATATATATATATTTTTTTTTTTTTATTATACTTTGTCGCTGTCTCCCGCGTTTGCGAGGTAGCGCAAGGAAACAGACGAAAGAAATGCCCCCCCCCCCCATACACATGTATATACATACGTCCACACACGCAAATATACATACCTACACAGCTTTCCATGGTTTACCCCAGACGCTTCACATGCCTTGCTTCAATCCACTGACAGCACGTCAACCCCGGTATACCACATCGCTCCAATTCACTCTATTCCTTGCCCTCCTTTCACCCTCCTGCATGTTCAGGCCCCGATCCCTGGGATAGGGGAGAAAGCATACTTCCCACGTATTAACTGCCTGTCGTAAAAGGCGACTTAAAAGGGAAGGAGTTGGGGGCTGGAAATCCTCCCCTCCTCTTTGACTTTGACTGGGATGTGTGTGTTTGTGTGTGTGTGTGTGTGTGTGTGGTACTGGGGTGGCATGAATGAGGACTCAGTTGCCCATGCCGTCTCAGTTAACAAAAAAAAAAGAAAAGTGTACGTTGTCCGTGTTAAGCAATACCTAAAAATACGAACAGGAACAGACCACTAAACCCAACCAGGCTTATTACGATAGCAACCGGGATATAACAGGAAGGCGAGTGTCAATTCGCAGTCAACCTAGCTGTTCATCTTGGATACTTAGCTTACGCTAGGGTATATGATTTTCATGGCCCTAGCCGAAGCCAGGTACCTTTTTTATTGAGCAACCTCTAGGGGAGGAGGATGAACAGCTGGGTTGACTGTGGACCGACGGTCGGAAGCAAGATTCGAACCTATGCACTAGACCTCGATTGGCTCGTGAATAAGCCACGGTCGGCAATGCTAATCGCTACACCTCTCAGGTCCATATATATATATATATATATATATATATATATATATATATGTGTGTGTGTGTTGCATGAGGGAAGGAAAGTGAGCCCCTGTCGAACCCTAGGCGCTAATGGGTCAGGCAAAGTGGGCCCAAGTGATCGTGCTTGCACTCTCTCGACAGATCACATCTCTTCACCTTAATCCCTCTTCCTCTCCCTCCTTCCATCGCAGCCTTAGTCTGTTCATGTTGCCTCACCCACACGACTCACTCCTCGCTCCTCGTTCATATTGCAGGGGAGAGGGAAGTGTGCTGGGTCGTACTCCATATAGAGTGGGAAGTTAATTGGTTTGTATACCATGAAAAGAGGGAAGTGAGCTGGTTCTTACTCCATGAAAAGAGGGAAGTGAGCTGGTTCTTACTCAATGAAGAGAGGGAAGTTAATTGGTTCGTACTCCATGAAGAGGAGGAAGTGAGCTGGTTCTTACTCCATGAAGAGAGGGAAGTGAGCTGGTTCTTCGCCTTAATCCCTCTTCCTCTTCCTCCTTCCATCGCAGCCTTAGTCTGTTCATGTTGCCTCACCCACACGACTCACTCCTCGCTCCTCGTTCATATTGCAGGGGAGAGGGAAGTGTGCTGGGTCGTACTCCATATAGAGTGGGAAGTTAATTGGTTTGTATACCATGAAAAGAGGGAAGCGAGCTGGTTCTTACTCCATGAAAAGAGGGAAGTGAGCTGGTTCTTACTCAATGAAGAGAGGGAAGTTAATTGGTTCGTACTCCATGAAGAGGAGGAAGTGAGCTGGTTCTTACTCCATGGAGAGAGGGAAGTTAATTGGTTCGTACTCCATGAAGAGTGGAAAGTTAACTGGTTCGTACTCCATGAAGAGAGAGAAGTGAACTGGTTCGTATTGGAGGAAGAATGTAAGCTGGTTCACATTGCATGAGAGGGAAGCGAGCTGGTTCACAATGCATGGAGAAGATGCTCTACCTACACTAAGTTCCCTTTAACTATTCAAGTTTGAATTCTGTCACTTCTCCAGTATTCGGCACGCATGGTGGAGCCTCTAGCAATATTCACGAGTCTCATTTCTAGTACACAAGGATAAATGCTTAATCAACAACCTTCGCCACACCTACTGGACTACGACGTATTTTCAGAACACATGGTAAAATGGAAAAAAGTATCTTCATGATTGGGTCCGAATGATTTCGAAATTTAATACGGCTCGCCTCAGAAGGGTTGATAAACGCAGATGACATCTGATGATTATACCTACTGCAATTTCATAGTTAATTACATCAAAACATGAAATCTATAACTTTCATGGAAACTGACGCGAAATGTCGCAAGTGACCGATATATCACGATATGAAATGGCTCTAATGAGAGGCCAGAGCATCGGGCAATCTTTTTTTTTCAAAAACATTCGTCAGGTGTCAATGTTTCACTCAAATAGTGGGGAGATACTTTTTTTTCCGTGCGTACATTAGATTTGATTTTTCCTTGCACCCTTGCTCATCACACACTGTAGACTCGCCTCTCTTACACAAGACAGGGTCATCTCTTTCATTAACTCCTGTCACGTAGGATGGAGCATCATTTCCTTTAGTCTTCACTTTTTCATCCAGCAGCTGCTCTAACATTAACCCTCACCAGCAGTATTTTAGCAACACTTCCACGAGTCGTCGCCACACACGATCGTCCGTTTCATTTTTAGATCAGAGACCACCTTTAGTGTAGTCAGTTCTCGCTACCTTCACTATAGTTTTACCGTGATCGGCCTTATGTACTCGAGCTTTACTGTCTTCAGTTATGGTCATATTGTGGAACTTCCCTTCCATCAATCGTCACGTCAAATGCTGTTATTCCAATTCTAATAATCACAACGCAGACGGTATGGGCAGACAGGGTCCGAATTAAGGCGATCTCATTAACGTTAAATATACACGTAACCTCCCATGAAGTATGGACGTGTTTCTATCGACAAAGAAATGGTTTGCAGGTAGGTTGATTATGGACAATGGCGAAACCAGGATTCGAGCTTTTGTGCTCGACTCGAGGACCCGTGAATGTATCAGTAAATGGTACATCACAGGATCACGACTGTTTACATATACAGTATACCGCTTTTTGTGCTTTATCGTTTTCCCGTAGCTTACTGGAAATTTAAAAAGGTAAAGCCTCATTGTATGCCAGTTGTGTAATGTCTGTTGATGAGTCTAAAGTAGTTCAACTTTTAGATGAAAGGTAGGTACATTGGGGGGTAAAAGGCTGAAGGGGACAGCTGGTGGAAGTAGAATAGGATTAACGTAAGTATTTATAGATTCATTAATTACAGCAATGATGAAAATAGAAAATCCATTAACGAAGAAAATTTCTGAATTGAAATAAAGGAGCGGGTTTCTTATGTTACAAGGACCGTGATTGTGTTAATGTAACTATGTCAGTACTTAAAAGTTGTGCGTTCATATATATTGATGAAAAGGTTTCACTTAACCTTTAATTGTATTGAAGTCTGAAAGAGTTAAAAAGTGTTTAGGAAGGGTCTATGAATTCTGGTTGTTTGGTTTTAATATTGGTGTGGTATTGATAGTTTTAGGCAAAAGTATAGCTATATTTTTTAATGGATTTTGCAAGATTTACAGCACGAGTTTTGTTGTACATATATATCTACCTTCCTTAAGAGTTAGTGGATGAAGAAATTTAATTATATAATTTGTTATAATAAGTTATATACGAAGATGTTTTGAAGTAGCGAATCTTAATACATGGTATTTCATATACGTTATTCGCGAAAAATATATATTTTGATACTTTAATAATTGCTTGTTACATAGTTTATTACACGTTGGTACAGATGTTTGGACGAGAAGACAAGCGATTAATAATATACACCAGCTTGGCCATGGACGGCGTTAGTGACGGTGTGGTAGTCGGTGACTGTTGTCCTCTGGGTGTGGACGATGGTACGAACCATGGTAGATGCGTACGTCGACCTGCCGGAGAAAGAGGAATTAAAGTCATATGAAAATAAATCATATAGATGAACATTGTAACAAGAGTTATGGTAATATTTACGCTTGTGTGACCGTTGTGGTATATGTCGTCTGTCTGATGATGTACGAGGTGTGGGTGATGGTGACGTAGTCCACAGCGACTTCAGTCTTTATTATGTAGTCATGTTTGGTGCAGGTGACTGTCAGGGAAGTTGGACGGATGATCACGCTGGTTTGCAAGGCTATACGATCGTCCACAGGCGTAATTATTGGCTGTAGAGGAGAGCGATTCAATATGAATTTAGTATTTGGCGTGTTATTTGTTTATCGCCACGAAAATTAGAAAATATTACCTGTCGTGATGTAACAGTTGTGGTTCTCAAGACGAGGTCAGTCAAGGTGACGGGTACACTATGGAAGGCCAGGTCTGTCACGGTCACGAAGCGGTCGATGGTGACCGTGTTAGTGACGGTGGGTGTGGCTGGTGCTTCTATGATCCTGGTGGGTCCTTGGCCAATGCCGAATGGACCGCCGGCGTTGAATCCAGATCCGGCGACAGCACCAGCTTGGCCGAAGGAAAGACCAGAGTCTCCTACACCGAATGAACCGATGCCAGACTGACCGGAACCGACGATAGCGTTTCCTACACCGAATGAACCGATGCTAGGCTGACCGGAACCGATGATAGAGCCTCCAAGATTAACACTGCCAACGGCAGCTTGACCAAATGTAATGCGGGAGTCTCCTGGATTAATACCGGCAACAGAAGGTTGATTAAAGGAAATACCAGAGCCTCTCAGGTTATTACCGCTAGCTGCGCCTTGACCAAACCGTCTAAAGTCGTTAAGAGGGACAGAGTCACCAGAAGGAAATGTACCAAGTTGGTTGGTTATTTTAAGGTTAGAGCCGATTCCTGAAGTGCCTTGGGTTCTGAAGGAGTTAGAGGCTCCTAAGAATGTTTGGCCTTGGGTAGAATCAAGGATGATGGGAGCCGTCTGGTCAGTTGTGGATCCAGGGTTTGTTGGTACATGGCCAGTAGATCCACCGATGTTGTACTGGAATGAAGGAAGTAGTTATTTAGAGTAATGGCATTTTAATAGTATGACGTTATGTAACGTTTTGGTTCATAGCAATTTTATCTTACCGTTTGGGCTGTAGAAAGGTGAAAGTCTTTCATTAGGATAGATGCAGCTAGGATGAATTTTATGAAGTTCAACATCTGTAAAAAGTGAAATTGTTTTAGTTATTAGAAAAAGGTTTTATATCAAATTAGAATTATTTATGCAAGAGTTTAGGTTTGTTATTTTAAGTATAAGAATTCAGATTTTTATTCAAATTAATTTCTTTTAAAGATTAGTACATGATAGTATTCAAGCATTATCTTGCTTAAATTTGATAACCTTACTGATGTATCAATATATTTTTCAATCCTCCCAACTCGCATTTTAGCTTTAACAATCACTTCTAAAAAAAAAAAAAAAAAAAAAAAAAAAAAATCTCACTATTATAAAAACCACATGAAACGTTACCTTGATTAAGTTTAACATCAGATGTCACCGTGTTGAAGGTCAGGCGAAGGTCAGGCACGAAGTGACCCGTACAGTTCCACCCACCCGCCTCAACACCTTCCTCGCTAACAACACAGCCACTGACCCCCCCCCCCCCCCCCCCACACACACACACACACACACCAGTGTAAATCCCACCGTAATTGGGCAAACGGGTGATTTCAGTCATTACACCCGGCAAATACGACCAACTTGTCCACAACTGCATCCATACTGGTACTTTGGCATAAAAGATACAGTCATTTTGATTACAGGTGTTCTTATTGTACCAAATGTTGAGGATAAAAAAAGAAATGTCTATAGGTATATACGTAAAAACACGGGCCAAAAAAAAAAAAAAACAAACGAACGTCGCGTAATAGCAGCCTCGCCAGAATGTCAGTCATCCCTATGAAATATTTATATTGCTGTCACGTCTGGCCCACATTTACGGTTTGTTTTCGTTGTCCGAGGCTGTGTCAGGTACGCGAACCGTTGACGTGACAGGGCAACACCAGTATCAGGAAAACAGGAGGAGGTGTGTCCACGTTCGGCCTTTGATTCTTCTTGGGGGAAGACGCTTTGGTGGTATGTCCCGCCCAACTAGGAACGAGCGTATTCAAATTCAGGCACGAGTGATTCTCCAGTATGTTGTCGGGTCATAAGCTTACCGTGGTAATGTTATTGGTGGCGTCTATACCATGGCTCAGCCATGACCTTTGGTCCCATAGTGGAATGCATCCCACACAGTGGCCCCCGAATCCACTGAAACTATGGAACATGCAGGCAAGTGGGGGAGATTCAGAGAAAAACTACACCCAATTATTGTCCTCCCTCGTCATAGGGCGAATACATCAGAGGTGGAATTTAATCTCCACACTGCCCAAGCTTTCGCACGTAGGTATTACACATTTCAGATTACATTTTGAGCATAGCAAAGAAGAAAGAATTGAGAGTTCGAAAGAGTAGTATGGTGACAGAGGAAAGGCAGTACGCCACTGAGGCACGACCTCACTCCGTATGGGATATTATAATCTGCTGTGTGATAGCTTATGTCATGCACGCCATCCATGATCTCCACACAAGGCTTGTTGAATTACCAGTAAATACCAGTAAAAACTGGTATGTAAAAATGATGCAATAGAATGAAATAGGTTTCTGATCCTCTAGTGTACACTGGGTACCATGCACATTGCACGTCACAGTACATATACTCAAGGCTTCCATTATACTTGCTGCTGAAGGCTGGTTATCGTACGTGTTAGGTTCGTTGTTACACTTATTACATTCTTGTCGTCCAGTGCTGGTTACTATATGCATGCACTGGTTACTGGACGCTGATATTAGCATTAATTATTATCACCAAACACTATGCAATTGTCAGATAACAGGTCATATTGGTGTAGGTAACATTATATGTTCTCTCAAGATCTGACACCCAAATTATCTGCTGTGTCACATCATCTATATCATTCCTATACTTAGTGTTTGACACCTAAGAACATACAGTTCTGACGTGCTAAACTTTTGACTACACGAAAAAAGGAGTTCTACAATCTCGAAAGGGTCTGTCAGCAGTTCCTCCATTGCACGCTCAACATACGTCATTAGTGATCATAGCAGTAAATCATTCCCCTATGCAGAATTATGAATCAACTAAGTTTAACTCTTGCGTTTGTGGGTTTAATTCATCTCAATTTGCTGTAGATGATTACCGGTTTAAAAGCTGGAGTGATTACTTCCCCTTTGATGGTTGATAATTGAACCATGTATTACTCTATATTTTGTAATCTTCTGCAGATTGTTGATAATAATGGACAGTAAAAGTGATCCAATGGGTGATATTTATCTTATAAATGTTCCGTTCTGACGACCGAAATCTGTGACGCATACATTGCGGTTGAGCAGGACGGGCAACGTAACTGTGACGGAGGCCTTAGTGGAGGAGGTGTTCGGTTCCACACAGTACGTCACCCATCAGGGCCCTAAGCCAGAGGGCCTGCCACCTACCCCCGCTGTCGTCTGCCTCACCTCAACTCCCGCAAGGTTAACTACAGAAGCGTATTCGTCCTTTGTATCTACTTATCTACCTCCCCGTCTATCTATCTATCAATGACTATACAGTTTCCATTAGGTGCATCAAGCATTGTCCACACAGCCTGTGGAACGAGTTCATTCCCACGTCCTCGACCCGAGCCTGGTGGTAGAGTGAGGCAAGGTCTCCCGCACGAATAGATGGGTAGTGGTCAGACTGAAGATGAGGATCTGTACGTAATAGTAAGATATATATGGGAGGTGTAGTGTCAGGTTGCTGGATGCTTGGTGGAGTTTAAGACTGAAATGAGGGTTGATAATAGCGGTTGCTTAACGCTGGTCCAGTCATTAGAAGGTGAACATGCTTCGTTACTTTTAGATTTGTTATAAGAGGTAGGGGTTTTAAGTAAAGGGGCACTTGCGAGTATATGTTGATTAAGTTTGAGACGGTGGATGGGATTTCTTAATCTCTTCTTGGGTGTTTGTGGTTCGCTACGAAGCGTTTTGAGTGGGGCTGGTTGGATGGTCGTTTGAGCTTTAGGCCTATCAAGTGCCAGGGTCATTAAGACCTTCAACGTCCAGCCACCACATCTTACTGCAGGTGTTAAGGGTGATTGTAGAGACCTTATCCCCTCTCACTATACGTGTGGCTCATGTGGGAGGGTTCATACGATGTTGCAAAGACTTGGAGACGAACAAGTTACTAGAGTAAGATTGTACTGAAACATTACTACGAAGCCGGTGATTGTTCTAAGGCCTCTG
Organism: Panulirus ornatus; assembly: GCF_036320965.1. Lineage (NCBI taxonomy): Eukaryota > Metazoa > Arthropoda > Malacostraca > Decapoda > Palinuridae > Panulirus > Panulirus ornatus. The sequence continues at coordinate 7,951,587 of NC_092249.1, forward strand.
TCTTGTCTATTTTTCTATGCTTTTGACGTAAACTTTGGAATGGATAATATACCATTTACTTAGGAGTTTCGCTTGAAATTTGATGAATACCGAGGTTAAATAAAATAAGCACTATCAGGTTCCACAAAAGTCATTCATGAACAGGTATACCTGACGAAGCGACGCTGCTCCATCAGGAACTCCCGAAGACTAATATATGTATACGAGAAAATCTTGAAAATATACATTTTTTATAAAAAAAACTGAGAGAGGATTAGTATTTACAAGATACTGCTAGCCTAGAGAGAGAGAGAGAGAGAGAGAGAGAGAGAGAGAGAGAGAGAGAGAGAGAGAGAGTTAGTTGGTCCAAGGACGGGTGAGGGTGACACCAGGCAGCTAGCTGGTGGGTGTAGCAGTGTTCCGCCCGCCACACACTTTTGCAGTAGAACTCTCGGCCGCCAGTCAGCCAGCACGTCATGCGGAAAATCAACGCACGGCTACAGTGCAGTGCAACTGGACGAGCGTCCACCGGAGTATGAATGACGCCCTCCCATTACGTGCCGTTAGCTCCACTTGAACTTCAGTACTTCCAACGAGGGAAGAGGCTGGTTGCAGAGGTCGTGATGCAAAAAAAAAAAGAATCGTGCACCTGTGCTCAAGGATCGTACCCAGGCACCACCTGCTGGTGGTTACGCCGTGGGCGACAGAGTTGTACTCGAACTTGATCATCCTATGCATCAGCTGGTAGACACTGCGGTGATTCCCATGACGTCTGTGTGGAGTTCTGTCCCATTAGTGTCGGATGATGAGACGCCTCGTGTTTTCTCTGGCGACACTGGGAAAATTGTGGTGTTTTTTTCGGTCACAGTCGAGAGAGGGTAGCTGGGTGTGTAAATGACGTGGTGTTCAGGAGGGTGGGTAAATGACATGGTGTTCAGGAGGGTGTGTAAATGACGTGGTGTTCAAGAGGGTGTGTAAATGACATGGTGTTCCGAAGGGTGTGTAAATGACGTGGTGTTCAGCAGTGTGTGTGTGTGTGTGTGTGTGTGTAAATAACGTGGTGTTCAGCAGGGTGTGTAAATGACGTGGTGTTCTGCATTGTGTGTGTAAATGACGTGGTGTTCAGCAGTGTGTGTGTACATGACGTGGTGTTCAGCAGTGTGTGTGTAAGTGACGCGGTGTTTCCCAGGGTTTCTAGATGACGTGGTGTACAGTAATGTGTGAAGATGACGTGGTGTTCATCATTGTTTGTGTAAACGACGTGGTGCTCATTGATGTATGTAAATGACGTGATGTTGAGCGTGTAAATGACGTGATGTTCAGTAACGTGCAGAAGATGAGGGAGGGTACACATGCCCAGACAGCCACTCTGCTCCCCACACATTTGTTTTGATCATGAACTTTATGGGAACATCTTCAAGGTAAACAGACGCCAGGCCTCAGACACCTTGTAACTTAAACAGGGTTTGTTGAAGCAGTCTGCTTAACCCACCCTTTTCATAATCCCAACCGTCATGTTGTGTGTATTTTCTCCACATATTTTTTCAGCCTGTGGCTGCACTTGATTAACTAGCTGCTGAGAGCAGCTTATTTTCATGAGGTTATTCTATTATTATTTCATTCTATTACTGTGAGCGTATTTTTTGTTATAATATTTTTGTCAGGTCTTTCTCGGTAATAAGAAGTGGCCTAATGTCCTTTTTGAGAGAGAGAGAGAGAGAGAGGGGGGGGGGGGGGGAAATATGCGTTACTGATATGGTTTCGTGTTTTACATTGTTATATAGATATACAGTACATCAGCGAAATGACAGACTAGTGAACGTGCGTTATTCTTTCTTCTTTCTACGTTGGATGCTCCAATGGCGTTCAAAAGTCCACATCAAGGCCGGGCGCCTTACTTGAAATAAAGAGAGGATTATGAAAGGGAAAAGGAATGCACAAGGGAGAATATCTAAGAGCTTGCGAGGAAGTGAAAAACCTGCCTTTTATAATGTGCCGGGTTACAGGTATTGGGAAAGACACAACAGGGTAGAGAGTTCCAAAGCTTCGAGGTGTAGGAAAAGAAACAGTTATCAAAACGGCCTCCCTTCGAGTTGCCAACGGCTACATAGTATTCATGTTCACGTAACAACTAGTGGTGGGGCACACAAGCAGCTAGCTCTAAGGAGCAAAAACCCAAGTAATACCTATACAATATCTCATAGAATCTTCATCAAGACGGTTTCAACAAGATACAATTTTCGTTTCGACCTCCACGGATGATCCGTGTGCCCGAAAGACAAAGTTGAGGACACAGGAGATGCGTCACAGAGTCGCCAACCGTCACACACACCGCGTGACGTCGGTGGTGACGCGTCTCTAACGCCAAGATACAAAATGTGAAGCATTTGCCGAGTTTGCTCGGTTCTTTGCGCAAAGAATATGAGGGAAATGTGAAAATTTCTCTGCTCTGTCGAGTTGGATTGATTGCCAGAAATCCTTGCCCACGCAACTCGTGTTGGCTCATTGGTACGAAACATCTGCTGCAAGGTCCTTGTCTCTCTCTTTGTGTTCCAACGTGTTGGCTTAATCTATCAACATTTGCATCTGCTGTCCACTTCGATGGATCGTGACAGACTCAAGGCAACAGAGGCGCCGTCAGTTTTATTTTGAATTACTGAAGGTAGTGAAGCACCCCCACCACACATGCCCCTTCGTATTTCTGAGACATAAGATTTTCCCAGAACCTCTGGCGATGGCATGAGTCGTGACATCATAGAATGACTTAGTCTTAAACAGTCGTAGAGGTGGGGGGGAATCTAGCCAGAGCAGCAGTAATACTGACACATGAGACAGGGCTGGATGAACTCGCTTGAATACCTCTTCTCCGAAATAAAATCTTGGAATGGTATTAACATCAGGGAGGGATATCTGTTGTTGTGAGGGACAGCCGTCCTAGAACTGCCGTTGGACACTAACAGGGAACGGTGAGGCAACGGGAAACGGAGAGATCATCAGCACATGAGTAATTAACCCGTGAATAATTACCTGGAAATGTTGGTGAAATTATGAATATATGACGTGGGTATATGAAAAGCAGAAAAAAAAAAAAGGTTTATATATCCCTCGAGTACCAAGCTTACATTAGCGAGTAGAGTTGAATTGAAAACTTCTGACCTCTTTATCAGGCACACAAATTACTACACCTCTCTCACACTGGAATGGATGGCGAGAGTCAAAATGTAGGGAGAGTCTGAAAAATCGTAGTTCTTTTTCCCTCCAAATGAACATGGTGGCGTGATGCGAATGAATCATTTTTATACGTAATGCACGACGAGGGAAGATATACTTTGGGCCCCCCCATATTTTGTGGTGATATTACACAGTAGACGACGTAACTGGGAATGCTCAGACCTGGTCAGACCAGGGGAACCTGGCTATGATGGACACCAGTGGAATGACGGTACCACACACATGTGAGTGTTTATGCCCGGTGGTAGCTGATGACGCGTCCAGTCGGGTGTTCCCTGATCGGTAAGTCTGGTGAAGTTTACCCTCGTAACAGTTTACCGTCCTTGTCTCTGTCCCTCCTCTGGGGTTAGTTTACGTTCAGGAAAGTTTACCACACTTGCCTCTTCCCTTACATCTCTGCCTGCCTTTCTTACTAGTGGAGTTTACGCTCAGAACAGTTTACTTTGATTAGATCTTCCCTTATCTCTCTGTCTGTCGTTCTGTTGGAGTGAGTTTACATTCGGAACAGTTTACCTCGTGTGGCTCTTCCCTTACCTCTCTGCTTGTCGTTCTAGACCGCTGGTGAGTTTACATTCAGAACAGTTTACCATACTTGACTCTTCCCATATTTCTCTCTCACTTAGTCGCTCTTCTGTGAGAGTCTACGTTCAGGACAGTTTACATCACATTCCCTTTACTTCTAGTTCTCCCTGTTGCTCTTATGGTGGAGTCTACATCCAGAACATTTTACCACACTTGTTGTCAGCTGGGTTGTCGCTCTTCTGCGGGAGTTTACCTCGACAGTAGTTCGAATCTCCCCTGCCTGTGCTCGTCCGACTGTACTTCGAGGATGGGGAATATTTCATAATACTCTGCGACCGCTTGTGTGTCTCAGCCATCAAGATAGATTATCATGCTAGGTATAATAGATAGTAAATAGGGCTAGGTGGTTGTCAGAGTGGGGAAGTGAAGATTGGGTTGTCAGAGTGGGGACGAGGTGAAGATTGGGTTGTCAGAGTGGGGACGAGGTGAAGATTGGGTTGTCAGAGTGGGGACGAGGTGAAGATTGGGTTGTCAGAGTGGGGACGAGGTGAAGATTGGGTTGTCAGAGTGGGGAGGAGGTGAAGATTGGGTTGTCAGAGTGGGGAGGAGGTGAAGATTGGGTTGTCAGAGTGGGGACGAGGTGAAGATTGGGTTGTCAGAGTGGGGACGAGGTGAAGATTGGGTTGTCAGAGTGGGGACGAGGTGAAGATTGGGTTGTCAGAGTGGGGACGAGGTGAAGATTGGGTTGTCAGAGTGGGGAGGAGGTGAAGATTGGGTTGTCGGAGTGAGGAAGTGAAAATACATGTAGTTATTAAGTACAGTGATGAGACGCGAGGTTATATCAATCCAGTATGACAGTAAGGCATTATTTTGACCTCTACTGTCCCTTTATATATATATATATGATATATATATCTATATCATTTCCACTTTACTTTTTTCTTCCCATAATTCACCTACGGCGACACAAAAATCTAATACTTTCGGGATAGAAAACGGAAATTATGTTGTTGATGCGAGTGTCACCAGTGTATTATGGTTAGTGTATTGTGGGTGTTGGGCAGTGAGAGGAAGGAGGTAGAGGAGGAGGAGGAGGAGGAGCCAGCTGTTGCCGCAGCAAGATGCCACCAACTTCCACACTTCCCGAGAACAGAATATTAGATTTATTCTTAAAGTTGCGGGTTTTATTTCTTTCGAAATGTGATTCGTAGCCCGGATAAAGCTTGTATCCTCTAGGTGTTTTCCGAAAACTTAAATTAGATTTTTGAATTACGGTGGGGTAAGTTTGGGGAGAGAGAGCGAAAGCATTTTTGCAACTTATTTTCGTATTATTTTTTGCCGTATTTTTTTTTGTAGGTAACTTAAAAGTTCATCAGTACATAGTGGATCGTATGGTTCATATGAATTCACAGAGAACAAGTACACAGAGAGATGCTCACACTAATGTAGGCATACATACAACAATGCACAAACACCGAGACACGGTTATACACGGGTTCGAATCCATGGTGCGACTGGCGGCCTACACCCAACCCAGGTGCTCATACCAACCCTCACGGTTGGTCGATAAATGGATATGTGGCTTAGTCTTGTAGGTATATGTGTGTGTGTGTGTGTGTGTGTGGATATATAACAAAGTTAAAGGAGGGGCAACACCAGAAGAGTAAGGGGTGACCTGATCACAACCTTTAGGTCTTTCAACCAATTTTGTGAACGACGATGAAGGACAATTCTTCGCCACAGGCAGACAGAAGACTCAGTGACACCCTCGCATGAAATCTAACTTGAAACTACTTTTTTTTTGAAAAGATGCGAAAAAAAAAGAAACTTATCGTATGAGAGTTAGTGGTGATCTGAACAATGGCACTGTAAATACGAAAAGCATACAAAGGATCAAAATGGATATGAAAGTACAAAAAAGTTCAAGAGATGGGACCCCACGAGTGTAAAACTCCTTCCACTTACAGTATAGATAGGTAACACACACACACACATACACACACACACACACACACACACACAAACAGACCACGTCACTCCCAATCTCTCCTTCTGACCAGCCAGGAAGACACTGTGATTGCCCTTGGTCAAGTTAGCAGAATAAACCCGCAAATCAAATTTCAGTCAAGCTCCAGCCTGGCGCCCCTCCCCTGTGGCCGCCTCTGTAAGTCTTAAGTCGCAAGGATGCCACAGGAAGCCCGGGTCTCCAGCACAGAATCAGCGATGGGAGAGGAAAATACGTTTTGTGTGTGTGTGTGGGGAGAGAGAGAGAGAGAGAGAGAGAGAGAGAGAGAGAGAGAGAGAGAGAGAGAGAGCAAGAATGTGACGTGAAAAATACGTGGAATGTAATAAGGTCAGGCGAAAGAGGGCGTGAGAGGAAAGAAAGATTAGACGTAAGATATTATGGCCAGGCGAGGAGAATGGAGGAAGAAGATGAGCGTTAAGATCACAAGAAATTTATATAAACATCTCTTTCTATGTATCTTCCCTAATGATGCGATCATTACACGAAAGTGCACTTGGGAACTTATCGTATTTCATTTTCCCACTGGATTAGAAGGAATATATATATATATATATATATGTATATATATATATATATATATATATATATATATATATATATATATATATATATATATACAGAGATGGAATGCATATAGGCATTTAGTACATGCTAGAAACTACCATTGCTGTGACTTGAAAAAATCAAGCTGGAAATTATTCACTTGGAAATATACTTCCCCGTTTGAGAAATTCGCTACGGGAGAGGGTAATTTCCCCTCCCATCTACCTACCTATTCGATGTCTTTATCGACATACAAGAGAATGCTTGGGAAATGTCCTTCTTCCCACCACCACCACCACCTTATCCCTAGGGACGAAAAATAAGATGGCAAGATAAACGTATGTTGATGGGTGGAAAAAAATTGCAGAAAGGAGACATCTAGACGCAGGAAAAAGGACAGTGCAAATTTGGGGTGGAAAAAAAAAAAGAACTGACAGAAAAATGTGTCGAAGGCTCCGTTTTCTCTCGGGGTCCAGGAGAGGCTGGTGGGGACCTGATTGAGGACACTGAATTCCTGTTCTCGCCTCAGAAGGAAATAACGTGGTCAGTTCCACGCCTGGATGGCTCTGACCTCCCCACCCTGCCTTCCATGATGAACTGGTATTCGCTCACAGATGAAAGGGACCTGAGGGGCAGGTAGTCCTCCATGATGAGCTGGTATTCGCTCACAGATGAAGGGGACCTGAGGAGCAGGTAAACCCCCATGATGAGCTGGTATTCGCTCACAGATGAAAGGGACCTGAGGGGCAGGTAATCCTCCATGATGAGCTGGTATTCGCTCACATATGAAGGGGACCTGAGGGGCAGGTAGTCCCACAGCGTCAATACAGAGGTGAGGATATGGTTCAGATACACGGAATCTGGACCCTGTGGCAACAGAAGGCATCTTGGCACACGTAGCTTAACGCTCGTGTGTGTGTGTGTGTGTGTGTGTGTTTTACTGTAGTGATAGAGGAAGATATTTTTGTGTGTCTGTATTTGTGTTCAGTCTTAACTAATATTCCTCTTTGTATATTCGTAATCAACATTTGCATATCAGATGATCCTCTGTAAAACCCAGTTCCCAAGAGCTCTCAGAGAGTGAGGATTTCTTGTTTTCGTTTAATATCGGACGAGATGTTGCACCAGATCAAGTGTATGAACATGTAACGTGAGCGGAAATACAAGAGCAATACCAGGCCTTATGTGCCTGCCTCCCAGACGCCCGTAGCCGAGGCTCAGTCCCGGATGTCCTGCCGTAAGTCTCACCAGCAACAACTTTATGGTCCACACACACAGGACGTGAAGGTCGGGCTGGCTGGCTGGCTGGCTGGCTGGCACATGGTACGCTGCCCTCCCTTCATGTCTGGGATCCCACGCCAGAGTAAAGACTCCACCATCAAAGTTGCTCTGTAGAAAGTCGTATTTTCTCAAGACGCCAAATCATGTTCAGTTAACTCTAGTTATAGTTCTACGAGTAAAAACATCTTACCTGGTGGGTGTGTGAGGTTCAGGGGTTCACAGGGAAACACCAAGGGTGTGGGTACTGATGTCCTCATTATTATACAGTTATTATCTTCTGGATCGTGATCAATACAGCTTTGATAAAGCATGTTAGTCATATGAGGACGATGATGGTGTGGTGGGGCATCTGTGATTCTGGGTCTGCCATCCGCCAATGTATTGTTATCCCTCAGTATATTTCTTGCCTGTAACAACCTGTGTCATACAGTATTCATGATATCCGATCCTATGATCCTTTACTATTAATGCTACGTTCATCACTTTTTCAACCTCTTGATTTCTACAGCGACCGCCCTCTACTCTCTAGTGAAGTTCAGCAGTTCTAACACAGTTGGAACAATATTTATTGTCAGACACCAAAAGGTAAAGAATGTAGAGCTCTTCGAGGAGTGGCAATAGAGACGACCTTTTTCCCTTTTTTCATTTCGTGTGTGTTTGTGTGACTCATATTTTGTGATAATTTGTGAGTTATGAGGGAGAGAGTTTTACGCTCGAGTTGCCCCGTCTCTTAACCTTGTCCACATACAAAGTCGTAACTTGATGTTTACACAGATGTATGGACGCTCCAGCTTAACACCAGCTGACCCATTCATCAACCAGCCCCAGAGCGTAGGTTGAATAGCTACCTGGGTTGGGATCTATGCCTTCTGCTCTGTCTGGGACTCGAAGTTTGGTCCTGGTTGACTTGTGTGTCTTCATTTGACAGTATTGCAAACACTGCCAGAAACGATGGTGCCATTACTTCCTCTGTTCCATGGCGAGGGACCAAATGTAAAGGATCACGTCCTACATACACTGTGGTAACGTGCCTGGAGCACTACGGTTAAAGATGATGTACAGCAGATGTTGCCTTCCACATGAGTCAGGCGAACAGGTAGAGTTATGGTGTTGGTATGCGGGAATCATTGACCCACAAGCAGGATAATGATGTTCTTGATGAAGTTATTGGTATTCACGAGCTTTTCTGGGAGTGTTGGATCCTATGATCAATGTCTTATAGATACATTTATTATCTTATGATGCTTAACGAACCGATATCTTATATAACTCAGTACATCAGACGATATATATTGTCGTATCCCAAAATATACTGGATATATTGATATTACGAAGTATAGCAAAGTGATATATCTTTATATGAAATTAGTGTCAAGGATGGAGACATTATTACATTAGGAGGCTAAGTGATATTTGATCATACAACGAAGTGTGATCGATTGACATATTGCTGTAGAACACACTGTATGACACGTAATTACCACCAGAATGATAATGGAATGATGCGTTACGTCACGGAGTATAACAAAATGATATCATACCAAGGATATAACAGTATGATATATTACTGTGTTACCAAACGGAAGGTGTTACCGGACTCCGCCTGTAAGTGACACGACACTTCATCGCGAGTGACAAGACATCTTCGGTATGGCCTTTGTTCTAGAAGTGCAGTCTCGTGCGTCATTGCCCTCCTCCTGCGTGGAGCGCCACCTCGAAGTCGCGGGAGCCCCATCACACACACTCACACACACACACACACACACACACACACACACACAAAGACACATGTGTATATATATATATATGTATATGCACCTGGGCATGAGAAGAAAGATCAAGAGAGGCAAGTGTTTTGGGAGCAGCTGAATGAGTGTGTTAGTGGTTTTGATGCACGAGACCGGGTCATAGTGATGGGTGATATATATATATATATATATATATATATATATATATATATATATATATATATATATATATATATATATATATATATATATATATGGATATACAGACAGATGAATATAGATATGAAATCCTTCACTCCCCTCACACAGTCAGGTACTCTGTGTCTCTAGCGAGGAGAACCTCCTAACTGTCGTGATATGATAAACTTAAAAGGATAAGCGACGATCGTCTTTGTGATAACTTCTTCCAGTCTTCCTTCCTGGAAAGCGCTCCTCCGTCGCTAGCTCGGTCGTCGCCACGTGTGCCCACCACACAATGCCTCAGCTCCAGGCCCTCCTTCCCTCCCTCCCTTCCTACCTACCAACTGACTGTCAACCCACGGCTGCTCTGCTGACTCCAATATGTCGTGTTTGCTTTGTGTATCCGTCAGGCTTCCACTCTCGAGCAGAGGGAAGGAACAGAGTCACATGCAGATAAATGAATTCAGTCTCTCCCATTCTTACTAACCTGCTGATGCTAACCTTTACAATGGAGTGCTCCAGGAGGGGGCCAAAAAAGCTTTTTTCAAAAGGCTCTTCACCTACATTATTGTCTGAGTGGCTGGGAAGCCTCTCTACATCCGCCCTCATTCTATCGTTGTTATATACGAAGTAGCACGTGAAGTCTGGCTCACGTCACTACCCTGGGATGGGATGACATGTCTTAAATGGGACATTTGTGTACTTTTAGCCTCAGAAGGTTTTCCAAGTTAGGGAGTCAGGTCAGGTCCTGCTCTGATATGGAGGTGTAATAATTCCTCTTAAGATTTCTCGGTCAGGTCTGGATTGACCCTCAGCCTCCACGGTCGGCTCCAGGAGTCGAAGGCGAGGGTCGATGTCCAGCCCTCACAGCTTCTCCCTGCCTTCACGTCCTGACCATATTGCCAGGGTCTTGTGCCCTATGTTTGCATCCATTTTTTTCTCCTTTTCGTAGGATGTCTTTTGATTACAAATTAGCAAAACTTTTATTACGTGTTCATTACCTGCTCAAGTGTATATGTTTTGTTTTGTTTACGTCTTGTGGGAGTGTGATATTTGGAGAAAAAGCAATGCGTTCATTTTTCATGTTTACTGAAATGGCACAGGCAACTGAATGCCCTGATCAAGGCCATCTCATTTACAATATATATATATATATATATATATATATATATATATATATATATATATATATATATATATATATATATATATATATATATATATATATTGTTTGTTAAAGACTAATGTATATGTAGCATTCACGAGTTCTCTGTTTTTCCACATTTTTCTCATCAATGATTTTCCTTCCCGGTAAAATGTGAATCAAATGTCCAATATGTATATATGCATTTTCCACTCTATCTTTTTTCCTAAATCATGAGATGTTTCGGGAACATGAACACGACCCATTTTCAGTAAAATTTATTACGAATGATATAACACCATATATAAAACATGAATGAATCACACCCTAAAGTGTTACAGAAGAGAGCGATGACGATGACAAGATGTTGATCCGTGGACTGTGTTCCCTCGGAGTTCATTCATCGTAGTGTGGTTAGTTGTGTTGAAACTCGTTTTGCCAATGGTTGAGGGGTTCGCCTGAAGTTTGCTCGCCTGGCAAACTCCGGTTGAGGTGCAGAGTTGGGTTATCCGGAGAACGTTAGAGAATAATTGCAGAGCCTTGGTCTGTCCGTTACTTTGATGGCTTACGAAGGGATTATATTTACTTAAGTACATGGTTTCTGTTATATATAAAGTTCACGTTGTATGACCGCTACATCAGTGTCGACGTTGAACGCCTTGTCGTCAAAGCGGAGGCCCTAACACACGTACGCAACTACAACATAACATAGATCTCGCTCGTCAGTATTTTGCTGAAAACACGATAATACTGAAGCATTGCCACGTAGTCGATTCGGCCAGCCCTCAAGGGAGGATCAATCGGTAGATTGAGTGTGAACCGGCTGCCGCGACCAGGATTCGATTCTATCCGAGCTCGACCTGACCCTCAAGACAGCCCGTGAATGCACCACGATCAGCAAGGCAAATACGCTATATCACGGTTCCTAAAACAAATACATGTATCGTTGTCTTGTGTCAGAATGTTTTCACCAACGGAATAATTCATGTTTCTTACAATTTGCCTCTGTGGTAGATGGGAACGGCCTGCAGAGACGCTTTATCGTTGTAGAGCGACTCTAGTGATGATATCTGGTCATAAGATATTCTTGTTCTGTTCGCGGGTCCAGATTCGGGATATCAATTCTATTCCATATTTACATTTGGGTTTATTTGTCCTCATTGTCGTATCCTATCAAGCTCTTGTCAAGATTGGTTAAGTGGTTACTATCGTAACCTCCCAGTTCTGCCATATCCGTACTACTTAGAGAGTGTATTGTTACCGAATGGCTGACTTAAGTTCAATAAACCGCTCTTTATGTTGTTAATTGAGTCGATTTGTTTATGATGACCATTAATGATAAGGGCAAAGCACTTTTATTGTGGCAGTACTTCCTTAACGAGAAGATTGCATTACTGACGCTGAGTGATATGTACACATATATAGTTTATTTTCTATGTCTTCTGCTCACTCAGATGCTTCGATTGCTTTACTACAATCACACAAAAGACCTTATCCTACAAGATGTACTCAGTGAGTCCGCTGAGTTAAGGTAGATTACATGGGATCCGGTCCTCACTTTCGCGAACCCTCGCTCAAGTTTGTAAACTTTTGTTCTCGAAGCCACAATTTGAGACTGGAGCATGATTCATGATGTTTGGACTAGCTTGACGCTGATAAAGGGCACATCAGAATTAATGTTACTCTATTTTTCAACAGTTAAATGTTACTGAACCAGTGAATCTTTTTATACTCGAGATACAGCTCGATCAAGGTACGAGTCTCCGTCGACTCAACTCAGTAGTTTTTCAATTAACAACGAGACGTTTCATCCAATGGTATGCGTATTTGGTGTTGGAATGGTTTATGTGGACGGGTGGATCTTCGTAAATGAAAGCGTTAAGCGGGAGTTTTATGACCCATCTAATCCAAGTGTCTGTCTGGGTAGCAACACGTCTCTCAAGAACGTGAACCCTTGACGCACACTGTAAATGTAAAAGCCTGAGGCTTTGGACGCCACGACCAGAAGAATCCTCCGTTATCAAGAACAAAGACTCAATTATACTGCATTATTAAGAAAGTTTTGAAGCTTGCATCCAATTAGATTTGACACACGTTACAAATAGAACCATCATGTGGTGGGTCTATCCCCTTTCGTACTGTCTTTTTATTGGAGCCTTCGCCTCGCATCTATACAACACCGTCGGGACTACTTGCCATCAAGCATACCCCTCTCTGCCTTCACAGACAGTGAACTATGCAGTGCGAGTAGCGAAGGGCAATAGTGTCTAAGTGTATCTTTATAGATGAGAATCAAAATACGGAATTCTTTTTTCATTTCTTTTCGTTACCAGAGGAATCAGAGGATAGAGGATTTCTCTATATTGTCAAGACTCGTGTCTTTGATGCTAATATAAAGCGTTGCTGTTATTGTGGCCAGAGAGCTGCTGCTTGCTCTTACTTCAAGCAAAGGCAGTTGTTTTCCTTGCTTTGCAGCCTCGTGCGGCGTTAACAACACATCAGGGTTCGAGTTTGTACGAAGACTGGTCTTGTATTTTACTGGAATATCGGTGAGGCAGAGTTGAAATGCTGGAGTAGTGTTAGGAACGTGTTGGCAGAATTCTGTACCTGAATCTTTAAAAATCCCGGAGAATAGAGCTAGAAAAAGAATAGTCTTCATTTGTTGGATACTAAAGTTGACGAGAGATTAAAGATTTTTTGGATGATATTCTATTACAAAATATGAAAATATCTGAATCGCTGAAGAGAAGGAAAGATGCAGGAAACCGCTCGCAGGACGCGAGGATATGATACAAAAATGTTGAAGTGTGGTTAAGAGTCCCTTACAGCCGACGAAATATTGATTTAGAGTTGAAATCTTTTACCAGGGCATCGCAGAGTACGTAAAACATTGAGTGCCACAGGTTTGCTGCAGTTGTGAGGAACCGTTCAGGTGTGAATTTGGCATTATGATCTGTAGAAGTGACTAGAATTCCTGTTGGGGAAGTTCCTTAGAGGTGGTGGCGTGTGTGTGATTTTGGGAGTAATGAAGAAACGATATTTGGCGCTTACTGGGGGCATCGAAGGAGGAATTTTACAGAGAATGTAAGGATGTAACAAAAGGTAAACAAGTGTTCTAAACGTGATGATGAAGTAGTAAGGGGATGGCTATAAAATGAGAGCTTAAATCAAGTTAAAAAAAACTGGAGACTTGGGAAGATATCCTTGGGAATTGTTTGTGGACTTTGAGAGAAAAAGCTCACCCCAGTTTCTGACCTTCCCAACCAACATAAAAGGGTCTCAGAAAAATGATCAGTGTTGGGGAACTAGTCGAAGATTTTTTGTAAAGGTGTCCCCCTGAGTTTGGAAACCATAAGGAGTTTTCAAGAGAAATGGAAACGAAATGTTCTCTTGAGTATTGGGGGAGTTTCTGTTCACTATGGAAGAATTGTAAATTGTTGTGAAAAAGATTAGAACAGTGTGTATGGTGTGCTGAAGAAATCTAAAAGTTATAGAAGTGTATTTCAACAGCTTTTTTTTTTCTTTTTTTTGAGAAGTGTGAGAGAAGCGTTGCAGGGATATTACAGAACTTCATGTAGTGTTTCTCTTTACTGACCATGTGTAAGCTTGGTTCGAATGCTAGGCACGGTTGTCGACTCGCACTCAACTCAGGTGTTCGTCCTCGCCTTGAGGATAGTTGTTGAGTGGATTACTGGCTTAGGTTGTGTGTGTGTGTGTGTGTGCACAAACATGAGAGCAAAGACGTGGTACATATGTACAAGGCTAAGAGACAAGGCAACAAGAGTGCAAAACTCTCTGCCTGTAACATACACACACACATGGGGGGAGGGGAGTCGTGCATTTTGCTTTTAAAATAAAGTTTCACCTGCTCCCAGCCACGTCTGGAGCTGTCTTGGCTTAAATTGTGTTCCCAAACCCAAGCAAACTTTTTGGAACGCCTGAATTGCTTGCCCTCGCGTGGAGACAAATCAAATTTATACTTTAAGATGGAAGCGCGACCCTCCCTTCTTGCGTCCCCCCCCCATGTGTGTGTGTGTGTGTGTGTGTGTGTGTGTGTGTGTGTGCACGCGCTCTGCTGGCTAAGAGACAGTTGTTTCTCCTACCCGAGAAGATCACGTATACATATATAGAATAGGTGGACGACCCGGCCTGTTACCCCTGTGAAAAATAACTCTGGATTGTATGATCACAATGGGATTTTGATCTACGAAAAAAGAAAAGACTCGCTTGAAATCACTTTTTATCTAACCAACTTCGTCCTGCTATATTACGGACGAATTACTGATCAGTGGCGTAATAAAGCGTACAACTATATCACATGTGATCATCAAATCTTTTTACTGCATCCACAGTCTTTCACCATAATTGCTTATAGATTTTGTTAGCTCTTTGACAGGCTGTTTTCTGCCGAGGAGAGAGAGGAGTCATTTGGCCTCGGAATAATGAAACAGGTATCGAACTCCCTTTGAATGTGAAGGCTTGGGATCAGAGGGATTCGTGTGGTGTTTGAGAACGTATTTACAACGTTGTAAAGGTATTTAAGTATAGAAATTATAGATGATGAGAGGGCCTTGTGAACCCCACATGACGAATATGGTCATGTGAAAATCTGTATGTCCATACATAGGTCAAAGGAAGATACATCAAGAAAAAAATAGAAATAGATTCCTAGAATGGTAGTTACGTAGATTGATATGTCTGTTTCTTTCCTTACACATCTAAGCTTCGGAACGTATTACCTTCTCGTGTCTTGCTTAACATCTAACACCTTATCTATTCTTTTACTGAAAGACACCTTTTTTTTTTTCACTTTCTCACAATCTCTTGATTTATTGTCCTATTTTGTCTTTTCCTATCCACGTCTTCAGCTAATTTTATTTTCTAATGAGGTCCTTTGTTCGTGCTTGAAGCCTTCGACACAGAAAATAAGATAGAACATATATGACTTTCCCACGATTAATGCCAGAGTGGACTGTCCTGTCAAACACTGCAGAAAAACAGTTCACGTATAACAAATCAAGAGTATCAGAGAGTCAAAGAACGAGTGAATTGCTTCATGAAGCTTCAGATGATGATCTACTGTTAGAAAAGGAATGAGAACAATCGAATACTGACACAGAAGACCGGAACGAAATACTCACTGAGAGGGAAGAATGAACTGCTTCATGAAGCTTCAGATAATCTACTGTTCAAAAAAAGGAATACATCGAAAACTGAAGCAGAAGACTTGGAGGAAATGCTCGAAGGGAGCGAAGAATGAACTACTTCATGAAGCTTCAAATGACGTTCGACTGTTTCACAAAAAGAATGGGAATAATCGAATACTGGAGCATAAGACCAGACGAAGTACTCTCTACGAGTGAAGAATGAACTGCTTCATGAAGCTTCAAATGACCATCTACCTTTCCACAAAAAAGTAATACTACATCGAAAACTGAGTCAAAAGGCATGATCGAAATACTCACTGGGAGCGAAGACGACCATTATATAGAGCTATTAAGAACAGGATGCGGGTCTCGGAGACTAGCGAATGATACTGTAAAGCACCATATGGCCAAATCTGGCCAGGGTGTTAGAGGCCTACACAAATCCCCCTTGGCTATGAAATCCAACCAAAGGGGTTTCCTGGAGGGTCATCGCGGCTGACGAAGAAGGTCATACAGACGGGTATTATGAGTGCCAGGGAGACGTAAATACCCCCATAATGGTAATAGTGGCGCCCTAAGCACCTACGTAGAGTAGCCAGATAGTGTAGACGTTACTGATAGACTGACTGTACGTAGAGGAACGGGATTGAATTCGAGTGACAGATGGGGAGCCAAACGGAACAGAAAGCTACAGGGAATGAGAGAGTTACATTTGGAGTAACGGTCGACATTGGGGAAAATAATATCCTCTTTTGGTTCACACAAATGACCACTAACTCTCCTACGGGCAGGTTTGTAGAGGCTGACGACCACTCCGGAGTCTGTAAACACGTGGGTTCGAATCCCTCTGTGTTATAAAGTACATCAAGTGTTCGCACAATGGAAGCACCGAAAAGTAAGACAGTGATATGAAAAAAGATGGACAGAGCAATTCTTCAAATATTAGACTCCTGAAGAACTTATAAGGTAGAGTTCATCCCTCACGGTCGTAAAGTGGTTCAGAAGATTCGAAATGTTTCGAACTGAACACCCGACAATACAGAGGCTACCGAACGTCATCTGCGATGGTGATAATTGGGCGTATCCATAACTCCGTACGAAATATTTGGTACGTGTGAAAGAATCTCTATAGTTGTCCCGAATGGTGTAGATGATGTATATGTGTCAAGTTGAAATGTGGATGAAGCATAACGTCGACGGCCTTAAAGACCCCAGGCAGTTGAAGGACCTAACGACCAGTCAACTCGTTACCTGGTCCAATCCCGAGATGATGTAATACAGGAACATCCAGCTTTTGATGGGCCACAATTGACATTTGCGTGCCTTTGGACAAGGCTATTCGGTTACCATTAGTGAAGCTCCAATCACACGATCTTCTTAAGTGGGTGACACAGTTCCGGATGCATAACCAGTGTGGCACCTTATAATTCTCCGAAATCACCTCCCACTGGAAATTACGTGTTGTACATTAAAACTCATTATTGCTTGGAGTGACGTGGGGACTCGAAATAACTTGAATTATTATTATTTTTTTTTTTTTGAAGTATAATACGAGAGATAATCTTAGGATATGTTCCAAAATGATAGACGTACTGTAATCGCGGTTTGCACCCAAGCTCGCTGTGGTCCGGATTCGAACCCTGGTCCGCCATCTGGGTACCACTGCCCTCCCTGACGTATGGCAGTGAGGGAAATTATGAGTAACCGTAACCAGAACAAAAAGAGCGTGATTGTTATGATTTTGTTCACGTGAACATAACAGGTTCCTCATAGAACATAATGGCATCACGAACGAGTCATTGTGGTCCGGTAAAGTGTCCCTCCAGGTGCTCCCACCACCATCACCACCACTTACCACGGAAGCAAATTGTACGAAATATGAATTATTCTGTTTGTGAGAATATTCGGGTAGGCGGTAACAGCAGCTGTAGTTGTTTTAGACTGTTGTACACATTCACTTATCTGTCTCTCTTTGTTCTTTATAACCCACACACACACACACACACACACACACACACACACACACACACACATATACAGTGGTGTAGTGGTTAGCGTTGCTGACCACGAGTCAGCACGGGCAAGCCCGGTGTCGGACTCGCATGGGTTCGGATCTTCGGCGTAGCGGTTCTGGAAGCTGGTCGAATGAATGGGTAGCTGGCATAAGCTGGTGTGTGTGTGTGTGTGTGTGTACATAGGATTAAAGACACGGTACATACAAGGTTAAGAGACTAGGCAACTCTTTTAATCACATGACACGGTAGTAAACACAAGAGGAAGACACACACATGTAGGCGCGTACTGAACAAGCATTAAAAACCACAAATTCACCCTCCAAAATACCCTAAGAAAATGGACACATAAAGAGGTCACCAGACGGGGCTCAAACCCATAACCCTTCCTACATGGTCAGGACGTGAAGGCAGGAGAGAAGCTGTGAGGGCTGGACATCGACCCTCGCCTTCGACTGCTGGAGCCGACCGTGGAGGCTGAGAGTCAGTCCAGACCTGACCGAGAAATCTTAAGAGGAATTATTACACCTCCATATCAGAGCATGACCTAACCTGACTCCCTAACTTGGAAAACCTTCTGAGACTAAAAGTACACAAATGTCCCATTTAAGACATGTCATCCCATCCCAGGGTAGTGACGTGAGCCAGACTTCACGTGCTACTTCGTATATAACAACGGTAGAATGAGGGCGGATGTAGAGAGGCTTCCCAGCCACTCAGACAATAATGTAGGTGAAGAGCCTTTTGAAAAAAGCTTTTTTGGCCCCCTCCTGGAGCACTCCATTGTAAAGGTTAGCATCAGCAGGTTAGTAAGAATGGGAGAGACTGAATTCATTTATTTGCATGTGACTCTGTTCCTTCCCTCTGCTCGACAGTGGAAGCCTGACGGATACACAAAGCAAACACGACATATTGGAGTCAGCAGAGCAGCCATGAGTTGACAGTCAGTCGGAAGGTAGGGAGGGAGGGAGGGAAGGAGGGCCTGGAGCTGAGGCATTGTGTGGTGGGCACACGTGGCGACGACCGAGCCAGCGACGGAGGAGCGCTTTCCAGGAAGGAAGACTGGAAGAAGTTATCACAAAGACGATCGTCGCTTATTCTTTTAAGTTTATCATATCACGACAGTTAGGAGGTTCTCCTCGCTAGAGAGACAGAGTACCTGACTGTGTGAGGGGAGTTAAGGAATTCATATCTGTATTCATCTGTCTGTATATCCATATATATATATATATATATATATATATATATATATATATATATCACCCATCACTATGACCCGGTCTCGTGCATCAAAACCACTAACACACTCATTCAGCTGCTCCCAAAACACTTGCCTCTCTTGATCTTTCTTCTCATGCCCAGGTGCATATATATATATATATATATATACACATGTGTCTTTGTGTGTGTGTGTGTGTGTGTGATGGGGCTCCCGCGACTTCGAGGTGGCGCTCCACGCAGGAGGAGGGCAATGACGCACGAGACTGCACTTCTAGAACAAAGGCCATACCGAAGATGTCTTGTCACTCGCGATGAAGTGTCGTGTCACTTACAGGCGGAGTCCGGTAACACCTTCCGTTTGGTAACACAGTAATATATCATCCCGTTATATCCTTGGTATGATATCATTTTGTTATACTCCGTGACGTAACGCATCATTCCATTATCATTCTGGTGGTAATTACGTGTCATACAGTGTGTTCTACAGCAATATGTCAATCGATCACACTGCGTTGTATGATCAAATATCACTTAGCCTCCTAATGTAATAATGTCTCCATCCTTGACACTAATTTCATATAAAGATATATCACTTTGCTATACTTCGTTATATCAATATATCAGGTATATTTTGGGATACGACAATATATATCCTCTGATGTACTGAGTTATATAAGATATCGGTTCGTTAAGCATCATAAGATAATAAATGTATCTATAAGACATTGATCATAGGATCCAACACTCCCAGAAAAGCTCGTGAATACCAATAACTTCATCAAGAACACATCATTATCCTGCATGTGGGTCAATGATTCCCGCATACCAACACCATAACTCTACCTGTTCGCCTGACTCATGTGGAAGGCAACATCTGCTGTACATCATCTTTAACCGTAGTGCTCCAGGCACGTTACCACAGTGTCTGTAGGACGTGATCCTTTACACTTGGTCCCTCGCCATGGAACAGAGGAAGTAATGGCACCATCGTTTCTGGCAGTGTTTGCAATACTGTCAAATGAAGACACACAAGTCAACCAGGACCAGGCTTCGAGTCCCAGACGGAGCAGAAGGCATAGAACCCAACCCAGGTAGCTATTCAACCTACGCTCTGGGGCTGGTTGATGAATGGGTCAGCTGGTGTTAAGCTGGAGCGTCCATACATCTGTGTAAACATCAAGTTACGACTCTGTATGTGGACAAGGTTAAGAGACGGGGCAACTCGAGTGTAAAACTCTCTCCCTCATAACTCACAAATTATCACAAAATATGAGTCACACAAACACACACGAAATGAAAAAAAGGGAAAAAGGTCGTCTCTATTGCCACTCCTCGAAGAGCTCTACATTCTTTACCTTTTGGTGTCTGACAATAAATATTGTTCCATCCGTCGGTGAGTGGGGGAGCCACTGCCGGTGTGAGGACTGAGATGAACTGAGTGAAATGGT